>NW_003852488.1:452733-454460 GCF_000181295.1 Otolemur garnettii | reverse complement strand
ATGCTGAGAACCCTATTTTTTTCTTAAAGATGTTAAACACTATTGATAGAGGGAAATACAACAAAGAAACAACTCCATTAGAATACTCTCTGTAAATGTGAAGGACAAAGTCCCCACATCTAAAGCCAAGTAAATCTTCTCTGGGCAATAATACCAATGTTCAAGAGCTGTGAATGCCTAAGAGAAGTAAATTGAGAGTTTAGCAACCAAAGCTGCAATCCTTACTCCCACAATTACATTAAATTTTCAAAAAATGTATTGACTGGCCACATTATGCATTAGGGAAACACAAATGAGTAAGATATGGTCTCCTTTAATACCAAATTAGAAGGCTGATCTCTACCTAAGTCAGCCCCATGCTCTACTCAACTATCGGGGGTAATGTTCTTAGCATATAAAGCAGGGAGGAATTAATTCTGCCTTGGGAGAGGTGAGGCATAAAGACTAGGGGGGCTTTTCAGAGCAGATGACTTTATACTAGACTTAAAAGACAGGATTTTGCCAGGCAGTAAAGAATGGGCAGAATTTTATTTCTTGGTAGTAGAGAAAGATAAGCATGAAGGCCACAGTGCAAACAAAGGCATGTGGGCACTAGGTGTGGCAATGCAAGGTACCAGCCTCAGGGGTGGGAGGCAGTGAGGGGAGGATGCTGAATGAGTCAGAAGTACCCGGATAGGAACTGGAAAGGTAACTTAGGGCTTGAGTCCAATTCTTGCAGCATGGCAGACTAGACATCTGAATGGCTTTCCATTATAATATTCCCAATTCCTCAATAAATTATTAAAACATCATGCTTTTTAAAGAATTGCTCAAATCACCAAAAAAAAAAAAAAAAAAAATCAAGAGAAATAGTCTAGGGTTGGCCTCTTGACCCCAATGCTCACATAAGAACAGTGAGTTGAAATGAAAATGGTGAGAAGTAAGCCATCACTAACCTGAGGTTACTATTGGAGCAAGTGCCCATACAAACATTGGGATCAGAATAGTAAGCCTAATTTACAACCCCAAACCTCAGATATAAACTTAAACTGAGATTTCAACATTTAAATCTGGATCCTCAGAAAGGTTAATGTCATCCCAAATCAGCAGAGTCTCTTGGGCCCCAATGGTAGAAAATCCAAATCTTCTTTGGAGAAACATAATCCTACTTCATGCCCTTAGACTATATTCAATCCAATACAAGATCGCAATAAAAATCATTCACAAATAAATTACCAGACACACAAAGGCAAAGCCACTGTGTGTGAGTAAACAGAAATAAAAAGCAATAATATAGAAATCCTCAAAACTTTCAATATTGTCATTACTAATTACAGAATATAAAATAACTATGCATGAGATAATTTTAGCAGTAAAGCATGAGATTTTAAAAATAAGCTAGAAGGCTGGGCATAGTGGATTACTCCAATAACCCCAGCACTTCAGGAGGCTGAGGCAGGAGGATCGCTTTTGCCCAGTAGTTCTAGGTTACAGTGAGCTATGATCATGCCACTGCACTACAGCCTAGGGGGTAAATTTAGACCCCTTCTCTAAAACACACATAAACATATAAATAAATTTTTTTTTATATACAATGAGCAAGAAATACAGACTTCCAAAAATGATCAAACAGATTAGAAAAATAACCAAGTTGAACATTTGGAAATGTAATTGTGTAGAATCAAAACTTAACTGATAGGTTAAATGAACAACAAAAACAGAGACTTGCCTTATTCTACTTTTTCTTT
>NW_003852488.1:443232-452456 GCF_000181295.1 Otolemur garnettii | reverse complement strand
GTACTTTTTCTTTCTTCATGGCATTTATCACCTTCTACATTCCACATAATTTATTTACTTACTATGTTTATCATTTATTATCTACATCCCCACTTTTTAAAGATAAGCACCTCCTGGGAGGAAGTATTTGTTTATTCACTGAGGAATCCAAGTGGCTAAAACAGTGCTTGCCACCCTGTGAGTGCTTAATAAATATTAGTTAAACAAATGAGTAAAGTTTTCCAGAATGTAACAAAAAATGTAAGGAGAGAAAAAATATGAAAGAGGCATTAAGGGATGTGGAGAACAGAATGAGAAAGAAGGCTTAACAAACACCTAGTTAAAATTACAGAAAAAGAGAAATCAAAGAATAAGAAAGTTCTCTAAGAGATAAGGGCTGATAATTTTTCATCACT
The DNA here is from genome assembly GCF_000181295.1 of Otolemur garnettii. Lineage (NCBI taxonomy): Eukaryota > Metazoa > Chordata > Mammalia > Primates > Galagidae > Otolemur > Otolemur garnettii. The sequence goes on along the minus strand of NW_003852488.1, from coordinate 452,061 downwards.
CATGAAAGATACAGAAAAACAAAGACACAAAGGTTAATTATTTGCTTTGCCTCCCCAAGAGTCTTCCTCAAGCACACACTCCTTGACAATTGTCACAGAATGAGGAGACGAGGTGTTGTTAAACAGAACTTGTCCTCATTCCCTCCACCTCACCTGGATGAATTTAGAACATCCAAGTTGGATCCAATAGTGTTCTTAACAGGAATAGTATAAGGTGGGAATAGACATGAAGGTCTTGGATGGTTGCAAGCATCCTCAAACTACGGCCTGCGGGCCACATGCAGCCGGCTTAGGACATTTATCCAGCCCGCAGGGTGTTTTTGCTGCTGTTGCCTGTCCTGCTTAGCAGCCAACTCATCCTGGGGCCCACAGTCCGGCCCTCCAACGGTCTGAGGGACAGTGAACTGGCCCCCTGTTTAAAAAGTTTGAGGACCCCTATGGTGCCTTGATTAAAGCAGGCTTCTTTCACCAAACTTTTTTATGTTGCGCTGTCCCATTGTCACTCTGAAGGCTTTATCATTCTGCAAAATCATTACAGTAAGATTCAGGATAGGTGAGAAACTCAACTTTCTTTTATAAAGTGAGAAAAGCATAATTAACTGTGAAAAGAGAGATGGAAAAGGACAACTGGTACCATGCCCCGGATAGTAGTCGCCCTCTTAAGCTAAGCAGATCAGTTTAAGAATAAGTACACAAGAAGTTGAGGGTATAAAAATAGATTCCCTTGAAACTCTCTGTGCCCAAGGACACCTTGGGCTCCCAGAGGTACACTTTGGCCAGTCTGAAGGTTGCTGCTTTAGACCTGTTCATGCTTGTGTACGTTAAGTGGTTTATAAAAAAATATTTGAAACAGTAATATTTGTACTAGAAAAATAAAAAAGAAACAGCCAGATTCCATCAGTAAGAAAGTAAAAAATAAAAGCAGTATGTTCAAAATTGTATAGTACATGAAAATGAAGATAAATGTCTGACTGTTACATACAAAAACATGGCTGGACCTTAGAAACATAATGCTGAGTGAAAAAAAGCAAGTTATGGAAGTCCTGATGCCATTTTTGTAAAGTTTAAGAATAAGCAAAACTAAATATATAATTTAAGGAAATATATATATGCCGTTAAACCTTTTTTCCAAACAGCAAGAAAATGACAAATGTGGTTTTCAGGTCAGTGGCTATTTTGGGGTAGGGAGATAAAACTGAAGGTTGAGACGGGGAAGAGCACCCCACATGGCTTCAGCAGTGTCGGTAATAGTCTAGTACTTAACCTGAGTGCTGTGTTGGTTTCCGCGCCCAGATTACACACTATTTCCGGGTGTGTCTGTGGGACTGTTTCTGGATGAGCTCAGCATTTGAACTGTTGGGCTCAGTGAAGTAGGATGTCCTCCCCATGAGGGTGGGCATCATCCAGTCCACTGGGGGCCTGACTAGAACAAAGGGTGGAGGCAGGATTCACCCCTTTTGCTTCTTGCCCTGAATGAGGGGAGATACCCCATCTTTTCCGGCCCTCAGCTTGGATTTATACTCTGATTCTCACGCCTGCAGACTTAGATTGAATTTCATCATCATGCTTCCTGGGTCCCCAGTTTGCAGACATATCCATATGAGCCCATTTCTCACAATAATTATCTGCATAATAGATAATATATCTCACCTGCTGGTTCTTTTTCTCTGGTGTACTCTTACTAATACAAGTGGGTATGCAGGGGTTCGTGTTTTATGATGCTTCATAACTTACATATACACTGCATATATCTACTTTTTAAACATCACATATTACATAAAAGAAAAAAGTCCCTGGCCTTCAATTTTGCAAATATTGGATATAGAGAATCACATATAAAGCTCAAATTAGATGATTAATGTGAAATCCTTTCAAACATCAAAAGGATTATGATTCTTTTAAAATATATGCATATTTTCTTAAGAAAGCTCTAAGCTCTTTGAGAAGAGAGACTGTTTATCTTCTGTTGTATTATAATACCCACGATACATATTGAATCACATCCTTATTTGAATTGAAATGTTAATTATGAAAAAGAAAAGAAAAATAACTTGATGGTATCCAGGGAGTAAGAGGAAGTCTTTAAAGGGTGATGAAAGAGTGACGGGATCTGGTCTGGTTGGAAAAGATGACTCTAGCAGCAGCAGCGATGCAACGAAGTGGGAGCTGGGGAGGAGCAGAGACCTGGACACAGACCTCGGGAGAACAAGCAGGAAACTTGCAATTACTCGGACTAGAGAAGATGAGTACCGGAACTGAGACGTAGGAAGAGAAAGAAGAGGCAGGAGCCAAGGGATAGTCCAAAGGCACCACCGATGGGAGTAGGGGGAATCCCACGGGGCAGGCAGCTGCAGTGACTTGTTTTCTCATCCAGGCGAGTGGGAGGATGATGGAAGAGAAAAGGAGAGAGAAGGGCAGGTTTCTGAGGAAATTCGCCAGGCTTGTGACCTTGGAGAAGCCAGTTGGCTTCTTCATAGCTCATTCTTCTCACATATAAAATGAGGTGTCAGCACAGCACTCTCTGAGATCCTGGCTTGAACGCTGACTCTGTGACAGCAGAGTGCTTTTCCTCCTGAGCCCTTCAGGACATGCTATGGTGTTTATTTCTCAGATCTGTGTGAGGCAGGGAGAACTCTTGGAAAGATCACAGATTTTTGCTTTTTCTTTTCTTGCTGTCCTTTGGAACGTTAGGGTCTAAGAAAACTATTCAGGACATTTTCAAGTAAAAATATAACCTGAATATTCAAGAATATTCTGTGGCCAAAAATATAGTGGCAGACAACTGCTGTATAATGCAAATAAAAATCCTTAATTTCCTTCAAAATTTGCTGAATATAAAGTGAATAATAGAAATAGTGGTCAGTGACTTCTGGGGAAGAGAAGGAATCACTTAGGAGAATGTTTATCTTTATGACATCAATAACTTGATGAGCAGAATTTCTAGTTTTAGGTATAGAAAGGTGCTAAGTAAATATTGTTTTATGTAAATGATAATGCATTCATTCAAATGAGGAAATTGTGGTTTTAACAGGCTTATCATCATGTAAGAGTATGATGCTGTGAAGCCATCCTTTAATAAAGATCTTTATTTCACAGAAATAGTTCTCCAAAATTATGGAAAAATAGTGATCCCAAATTTTTTTACACCAGATAAATTACGTGACTAAAGTATTCATTATTATATACTTAAATTTTATTTCGAACAAATTGCTTTTAGTTTATAAAGGAGATGTTGAAAAGTTCTGTTTCATTTGGGAGGCTGCTGTTGTTTTTCTTTTAGCAACCATATTTGTTTTGTCCCCGGGAAACATGATTTATAATTTTTTTTCATTTATTAAAGCACTGAGAAAAGATCTACTCTTCAGCAGTAGCTGTAGAAATTTAGTTTCAAAAAGGGGGTAAGAGAGGGAGGAAGGAACAGAGGAAACAGGGAGGGAGTCAATAATTAGGAGGAACAATTAAAAATTCATTAGATAAATATAATTCACAAGTACTGTGGGGAAATATTTATTCCTGCATTATTCTCACTTATTAGTCACGAAGAAATGTCATTAAGACCCTGTTATCACTTTCATTGTATCTTTTAAATTTATCCTGTGTTTAAGTCCCCTCTAGGGGAAAATACATATTCTCATGAATGGTTTTAGAAAGAAATCTGGAAAAATCAATATAGCGTAACAGAAGAATACTATTCAACAATTATTTGTGTACTTATCCATAGGTAACCGTCACTGAATGATGGAGATTTAAACCATCAGTGTCTGTTGTTATAGGTAAAAATACAATTTTTCTTAATGATGCCAAGTAATGTATAGTAGCTTGATAGCAGAATTATAAAGTATAGTAATAAGCTACTAGAGTAATAATAAGCTATAGCAATAATTCTACAAGAAAGCTACTAGTAGAATTTCTAGTAGAATTAGCTTCCCTGAATAGTAATAATTCTTTGCCAATTCTTCCCGTAGGAAGAATTAACAAACACAGTTAAATACCGAGGGGGAAATAACCAAAGTTAAAGTCCTTACACGAAGTACATTTAGGTACCCTTGGTTCATCCCTCTTTATTTTGCCACTGCACTAACTGACATGCAGCGCTGTGCTTTGGTCTGGTACATTTTCCTGTATCTCTCAGTAAATACCTATTAACTAAACGACTGATTAGTCCACTGTACTTTTCCTTCTATAGCTTACAAAATATGTCAAGAACTCCGGTGTAAAAAAAAAGAATGTGACTTTTCCTCCTTTCCCATCATCCAAATCACATCAAAAATTAGAGAAGGCAGAAAGTTTTATATCCTATATCTAAATGAAAATCTAAAACAAAGAGTAGGGATTGAAGCGATAAATGTACGCTGAAAAGTTCTCACATGTCACTCAAGAGGCTTGCAGTCAAGGAGCAAAGAGGTTCCAAACCTGTGTTTTACTAAATGCCACTGAAACTAAACTCAAAAATAAGATTATTCTCTAGTGATTGGTCACTAGTGAAACACAATCAGGTTTGGGTACAAGTAGGAAAGAAAAAAGCATGGGTTTGTTAGATTCATGTTATATCAGAATAAACACATGTAGAGTAAGTAGGCAGAGAAGTGATCCCTTTGCAATAACTTTCCTATAATTAATCATATGTTACTCAGTACCCTATTCCTGGCTTGACTTATGTAAGCCTTACTGATTTTTTTGTCTTTGTTTTGTTTTTAGAGACAGAGTCACAATTCGTCACCATCAGTAGAGTGCCGTGGTGTCCACAGCTCCCCAGCAACCTCCAGCTTTTGGGCTTAGGCAATTCTCTGGCCTCAGCTTCCCAAGTAGCTGGGACCATAGGCGTCCACCACAACGCCCAGCTATTGTTTGTTGCAGTTTGGCCAGGGCTGGGTTCAAACCCACCACCCTCAGTATATGGGGCCGGTGCCCTACTCACTGAGCCACAGGCGCTGCCCCCCTTACTGATTTTTTAACAGTTTATTTTGACATCCACTTCTAAAACTAAAAACTGGAAGCTCCTTGACTATAGGAAAAATTGTCCTTTAAAAATATTTTCCTACAGTATCTTGTGCTAGGCTGGTATTTAATAAATATTGGCTGATTTGGATAATGAAATTAAACAAAAGGATTTTAATTTGAACAGTTAGGTTTAATTTTTTTTTCTATTTATAGAAGTAACAGATTGTTGAAACTTTGAAAAACACAGAAAAACTAAAGGGAAATTTAAGCGTCATCAGAAATCCTAAATACCTCTCCCCCTTCCTGCACTCAGAAATATACATAAGTTCTTATAGTCTTTTTGCTATATTGGTTTATGGGGAAAAATGGCATAAACTTATACATAAATTTCAGTAGCCTACAGATTTTTAATTAATAAGTATCATGAACTTTTCCTCACATCATCCTTTTGTGGAAGCTCAGAATTCTATTGCGCAGAAACACCAAATCCTATTATTTCTAGTTCTTTCTATTACAAATCATCTGTGAATATCCATGTTCAGATTATATCAGATACACAGAACAATTAATAATTAATCAAACAATTGACTGAGCTCTGATAAGGGAGGATGTTTAACAAGAAACAAAGAATGGATTTAAATGGGTTTGGACAATTATGTATTGCTTATTTTACACATTCACAATGAAAAATTACTGATCTCTTGAGGTCTGAAGTGTGACTAGGAAATAAATATAGATATTTTAAAGGAAAAAATGATGATATCTGCCTTAAACTAATTGCTTTTCTTAGAGATTCTTAGAGATTTTTTTTCCTTTTTTTTTTTTTTTGTTTCTTTGTTTTTAGAGACACTCTGTTAACCAGGCTGGAATGCAGTGGCATAATCATAGCTCACTGCAACCACCAACTCTTGGGCTACCTCCAGAGTGGCTTGGGCTACAGGCATTTGCCACCATACCTAGCTGATATTTTTCATGTTTCCTGGGTGCAGGAAGGGGGAGATGTATTTAGACAGGGTCTCACTATGTTGCCCAGGCTGGGCTTGTGCTATGTACAAGCAATTCTCCAACCTCAGGCTCCTCAACAGCTGGGATTACAGGTGAAATCATTTAACAGTGGAGCAAATAAAAGCCTTAGAATTTATTTCCTATATCGTTTATCATTTGTCAGTGAATTGCTGAAAAGAAACATGAGAAAGAATTTTTGCTATTTCAGGGAAATTTGAAGACAAATGCATTCTAGATAAATTAAATGCTCAATATGCTCATATACCAGTATGATCATTGATCAATTTCAATTGTGAATCGTGTCAGAGGCAAAAAACTATGTGGCTTTTTAAGAAACTCTAAAATTATAGATTATGATTAAGTATTTACTTAATTATAAAGTATGAGACTGGGCCAAGCACAGTGGCTCACCCCTGTAATCCTAGCACTCTGGGAGCCTAAGGAAGCAGGTGGATTGCTTGAGTTCAGGAGTACAAGAACAGCCTAATCAAGAGTGAGACCTTGTCTCTACTAAAAATAAAAAAATTAGTCCAGTGTTGTGGTGGGGGCCTATGCCTATGGCATAGGCAGCTATTCTGGAGGCTGAGGCAGGAGGATCACTTACTTGAGCCCAGGAATTTGATGTTGCTGTGAGCTAGGCTAACACTATGGCACTCTAGCCTGCGGCAACAGAGTGAGACTCTGTCTCAAAAAATAAAAAAAAAATAAAGTATGATACTGGGATCCTCTGTCACACACCAGCATCAGTTTTAATAATTCCTTCACCAACACAAAAGATAAAAATACCCTCAAAAATAGCTCAGAATATACCATTTAAAGGAATCAGTTAATGGACTAATTCTTTCTACTCTTCATTGGTTAGACATCCTGGTCACTGGTGACCTTTTTTTAATCCAAAAACTTTTATTGGCGGTAATATATCAGGTTATTTATATAAAAGGAAGTTTTAGGAAAAGGATTATTACTATCTGCCTTTTATCAATTTGATCCCTTGCTCCCAAAATAGTTCTATACTTTAAAGATGGGCCAAAAATAAGAGTAATCAAAGGAAGCAAGAAAAGGAAAGAAATAAAATAGATTTAGGCCAGGGGATGGAGAGATTCACAAAGAATCTACGACTTCTGCTCTGAGTTATTCTCACCACTAAAACTTCAATCTAGCCCTGTAAACACAACCAGATTGCTTATCAAGGACTTAAGATCATCACAATTTAGAGAAGATGATGTTTAGATAAAAATATATTTAAGAAGTGTCATCATCATAACCCTCACCTAATGTATCAATATCACAAAAAAAGTTCTGGTGAAAATTAAATTCCTCAAACATAGACTGAGTGCTAGTCCTCATCCTCAATAGTAACATCCTGAAGGGAAAAGGATGCATAAAACCAAAAGTGTTTGCTCATAAATAATACACATTTAAGTATGCATTTTTCTGTCACCTTATAGAGTTCGCCCACATGGTTATCCTTTCTCCAAAAAAGACATAATTCTTCACATATTTCTACTCACCTCCATCCCCTACTGCTTTCATTCTGCAATGGAGTCTTGGTCCTGGTAGCAATACTGTGTGTTTCCTCCAGCCTCGCCCATCTGCACAGGTGGAGGTGCGGCATGGCAGAAGAGGTTTTGCCAAGTGGAAGGGAGATGGAGCAAGGGAGTTGAGTGCAATATGCAGGGAATGGTTATAATGCTGGCCCAGGGATTTAAGCCACAAAAGGGGGCATGCAGGTAGAGAAAAAGGGTAGGATTAATGGTTAGGAGTTTGTGGAAAGATTGAATGATGGCTAGAATTGAACTACTAGGAAGAGTGTGCTGTAACTACCGGGGGTGGTAAGGTCAGAGAGTGAGGTAGATGAAATTGAGATTAGGGAGGGGTTTAAGTAGTAGTTATGACAAATTCTAGGGTACGGTCATGGAGCAATGACTTAGGTGGAATGGAGGACAAGTTACAGGAAAAGAAACAGAGAGGACAGAGTATTGGAAAGATCATCTATGTATATACTGAATCTTCAAAACTTAAGATAGGAAAAGTGCTGGAGAGAGTGACAGTGAGTTGGAGCAAAAATCATAGTGAAATTAGGAGGGGCTCAGGAAGAGATGACTGCAACAATGAGGGTGAATTGGTAATATCATCTGGTGACATCAGATTCAAAGCTGATGAAGAGGGAGGAGAATGGTTTGAAACAGGGAAAAAAGAGAGAGAGACACAGACTTAATGTCACTTCAGGCCCGTCAATGTAAAAGGGTGGAGAGGAAAAAAAGCAGCCCTGACTTGAGAAGACTGGAAAGACTGGATGAAAAGAAGCATCCTCAAAAGGTAACCGGATTTTCTGTACAGTAAGAAGATGTAGGGAACTTTCAGAAAAAAGAGGTTGAAGGTATAGCAGATTTTGCTGACCATGGATCTTGAGTTGCTGAAGAAACAATGGAATTAGGATGAATTGTTTCTTTAGGAACTCAAGGTCTGTTGTCAGCAAATCAATTCAGGAGTCTGGCAATGAATATGTGGGAGATAGAGCTAAAAGTAGAAATGGGCAGAGCTGATGGGAAGGAAAGGTAGTTAGGAATCTGGAGTTTTTGTGGTGAGCAACATGTATGTGCAGGGAAAGGGTCAGGCCAGGCATGGTTGCTCAAGCCGATAAACCTAGCACTTTAGGAGGCTGAAGCAGGAAGATTGCCTGAGGCCAGGAGTTCAAGACCAGCGTGAGCAACATGGCAAGACACTGTCTGTAAAAAACAAATAAAAAAATTACCGGGGCCTGCTGGCATGTGCCTAGAGTCTCAGTTACTTGGGAGGCTAAGGCAAGAGGATTCCTTGAGTCCAAGGATTTTTTTTTTTTTTTTTTTTTGAGACAGAGCCTCAAGCTGTCCCCCTGGGTAG
>NW_003852488.1:393659-443007 GCF_000181295.1 Otolemur garnettii | reverse complement strand
GAGCTGAGTCCAAGGATTTGAGGCAGCAGTGAGCTATGATGACACCACTGAACTTCAGCCTGGGAAAGAGCAAGAATTTGTCTCTAAATAAATAAATAAGTGAAGAAAAAATAAATAAAGACTTCTGATGGAAATTTAAATAATTAAATCCTTCATATAGGGCAATTTGTGAATATATAAGAAAACATAAAGTGTATATATACTTTGACTCAAACATTTTAGGCATTTTCCTGGGAATTATTCTCATGTGGCAATCAACTTACAAACAAATTGAATGATGGATGATTACATGAAGCCCTATATATATTATAATATGAGGTAGACATATTGTTATGGAAAAATGAAAACAAGTTGCAGAACAATAAGTATAGTATAATTTCATTTATATATATTAAAAAGCAACATAAAACCCTATGCTGTGTAACATACATAACAAATACTTCTAAAAAACTTAAAACATGCTAGAACTGTAGATGCTTTAGGTATTAATTTGCTTAATCAGCTGCGCACTATTATCATTGCTATTCTATGGATAAGGGAACAGACCCCCCCAAAATAAATAATTTGCCCAAGCACCCAAAATGTTAAAAGGTGGAACTTAAATTCTGTTCCAAGCAGCCTGGCTCCTGGGCTCTGTGCTTTTCAACATATTAAATTGCCAAACAGATAAAGAAGTATGTTGAAAAAAGCCTGAAGGGGTAAGAAACGGGCGGTCTTAAGGCCACATGTGACCTTCTGTTCCTTAAGTGTGGCCTTTTGACTAAATCCAAATTTTACAGATCAAATCCTTTTATTAAAATCAGTGCAACAAATTTGCAATCAGTGCCTCTTTTCAGAAAAAGATGAAACTTTTCTTGCCTTCTTTGGTTCTTAAGAAAGAACAATCTTGAAATCAGAAGGCCACAGGTTCCTCACCCGTGTGAGGGGAGTAGAATTAAAGGGCATAAAAGGTGCAAAAGATCGTTAGTTTTTACTTGGAATACTTTGGGCCTGTTTAAACTTTTTATATAGAATATATTCACTTGTATAGTTTTGGGTTTGCTCCCTTTAAAAAAAAGTTACAATGTGATTCCAGTTTGGATTTGCTCCCCCAAAATTTGCAATGTAATTCCAGTTTGCACTAGATTTGTGTACAAGGTAAAATAGTGGCATTATTTAAAGAGTAAAATGGCTTGAAGAAGGAGACTTGGAGGAGGAGATTTTTGAGTCTTGAAGGATGAAAAGTTTGTCAGGTAGACATTTATGGAAGAGCACATAGTTGGTGCTCACTAACTCTTTTGAATGAATGGATTCTAGGTAGAAGACACACAAACAAAATTTCAAAGGGAAAATAGCAAGAAATAAGTCTGGAGAGAGAGGTCAGGGTCAGATCATTGAAAGTGTGTTAAGTAAAGGACATTACCTGGAAGCAATGAGGAGACTGGGAAGGGTTTTAAGTGGTGGAGTTCGTACACATTTGGGTTTACTTTAGGTTTACGGGTCATTCTACAGGTGACCACTCCACATTAAATAGTAAGGAATAGTACAAGAGAATAGCTATTGCTGCTAAGGATGGTGATGATGATGAAGATTTGAGATTCTGGAAGCTAAAGTGTGTAGATTTTAATCAGCACTACTTTGTATTTCCTGCATTTAGGGTCATTTCATTTGCTCAGATTGCAGCCTTGGGATTTTTCATTTTCTTAGGTATTGGTGACATTTTTCCCACAATTCTGCATTTATGTGAAAGTAGGTTCTGAAAGCAGATTGAAAGTCATAACTACGATCTTCTTGTATGTTCTCCAAGAACATTATTTGATCTAAACTATTCCATTTTCCCCTGGAACAGTTCTAATACATAAATCCTTAGTGCACTCTCACAGCTCATTATGAGCTTTTATTTTTCCTCCTAAATCAATTCATTTCTGGACATTAGATTTCTGCTGAATTATCCCCAGAGGTGTCTGTTGATATTTTAGTGTATTTGGCTATAGTATGAATAATATCTCTAGCCAGGAATGAGCTGATTATTTTTAAATAAGGTATTATTGGTGGGATAGGCCCTTCAATGCATTTTTGGTCAAAATCACCTGTGATTCACTAAGCTGACTTTTCATGAAAATTGGAGCCATTTATGGTTTGGGAGCCTGCCATCTCCTTTCTGATGTGTGAGAAGTCTCTCCTTTGGGATTTCAGAATTTTAAGCTGCTAGACAAACAGTTGAATGGGGAAAAAGTCCTCATAAAACAAACAAAACATCCTTAAAAAAAATTCCTTTTTGTTGTTCAGTAGCCAAGATGAATGTATAACTTTCATAAGAAATACTTTGGCGTGCAAGACTTGCTTGTTTGATATCGATACCAAGTCTTTTATTATTGTTCTGGGGCTCTGTAGAAAGTATCACCTTCACTGGGTACCAACAAAGTCCATTGGACAAAGCTCCTTTTCCAGAATAAATCTCCTTTAAGCCAAGATTCAAAGCTTCCACTTTCCAGTTATGTTTTCAACCATTCTCCTGTTCAATAGTCAAACCTAAATCTATTGCATCCAAAAAGATATAACCTGCCTCCTTTCTTGGCTTATGACAACATAGATCCTGATTAATTGCCTCTGTCCCCATCCTCAAAGGATAATTAGAACAGAAGTTCTGATTGAGTTATACTCAAGGCTTGAATTCAAAAGGCACAAATTTTCAATGAAGGCTCAATTGTTTACTGTATTTGATGTTTATAGATCTATTTGGACTTTTCCAGTCCTTACGGATATGGGTGGCATTGGACATCATTGCTTTTCAGGATGCTCATTGACATCACTTGACGTCCCCCTTGGAACACTTACTCCATCACTAAGGTCACAGCAATGTTCTCTCTAAGGGCAGTTACTCACAGACTTAATTCATTAATGAAGACATAAGCCACATCAAAAAATTTTTTCAGGCATTTAAACCTCCTCTAAGAAAAGATTTATTACATTAAAAAATAATCTGTAGAGGCAAGTGAACTGGGTTTTTGAAAACTATATACATAATGTAGATATTAATGGATAAGTATGAATATCTAGCCAGGACAGTTCAGAGGAATTCAAGCATTATAAGGTGATCAGATTAGACCTTATGTCCTTTAAAATATGTTTCAAGTCCACACAGTGTATGATTTTCTAAGCAGTATAATCTCTTCCTTTTTCTTTACCCCTAAAATCCTTAAGACATTATAATGATTACTATGTTATATCGAAAGTATTAACAATTGAGCTACCTATTTCTATGTTGTGTGAATGTCTCCTAATTTTAATTTTTAAATCAAGATTTGCATTAAAATGAGACTATTAAGTATCCTGTAGGGGTATTTCAAACATTTTCAAGATAATTTATTCCAGGTGAACATAAGAAGAAGCTGCGAATTTTTTTACTTTTGTGCCTTTTTTGTTTTTCTTTATCTTAACACTTCTGTCTAATGTTAAGAGTTACAGGATAAAGAAGTTACATTTGAAGATTAGAGCTGACTAATGGGAGGAAGGAAGGGCATGGCTTGCAGTAATGGGAAACATTGTTCTTTGTATGTTCAGAGTGTTTAAGTAAGTTCCACTTTCCCTTCTCTAGCTTCCTATTTGGTTAGACTTGGGGCACTGGCTAGTCAGGTCTCTCTGTATCCATTGGGGGTGAGTAGATGCTTCTGCTTTTAAACAAAACAAAGGAAAGTGATTATTCACTAACCTGATAAAATGAAGATGAACAATGATTCTAATTCTATTTTTGAGCAATTCAGACCTTAGAATGGGGTTGCACTTGGGACCCCATCCTAAGAATGTTCATGTAGCACTAAATAAATTTGACATAAAAGGGTTGAATGCATGGGAAAAGTAAAAAGCATCACACTTAAGTTTCTTGTTTGTTTCAAATGAGGACTCTCAGTGTTGCCCAGGTTGATCTTGATCTCCTGGCCTCAAGGGATCCTCCTGCCTCAGCCTCCAGAGTATCTGAGATTACAGGCCCACACCACTATGCCTGGTTCCTACACTTGTTTCTAACTGACATTTTAAGAATTCAGCCTGGATAGGCTTAATATAAATAAGAAACCACGTTAGCTCATTTCCCTAAAGGTGAAAGTACCGTGATTGGAAAAACTGACCTGCTCTATTTCCCCAACCTCTCTTTCTGACAGGTGACGTATATGACTCACTTCTGATGGTTTCCCTGTTATGACTGCTTGATACTCCTCTTCTCCCTCAAGGAAGGACATATAAATTTGGGGAACATATAGTTTACGGGTCGGCAAGGATCATAGGGATTAGGATTAAGTGAAGTTATTGTTAACCTTGCCAAAAATAGAGGCTGCACAGATTCGATGTCTGTTATGTTTTCACAAAGAGCTGCTGAGGAAATGAATGCTAAGCCTTCATCCTTACTTTGCTTCAAATCTCCAAACACAATAGCAACCTAAGTCTTGGAGTGAAGTCACTTTTCAGATTGTGAATTTAAAAACTGCAAGCATTCATCAAGTCTATATCCTGCTAGTAGAGAGCATTGATTCTCTTTAGGACTGATAACATGTACAAAATCGTATTAACAGGTATGCCAAGAATGCTTGGGCATAGAAAAAATGATTAATAATGCTCTTAGTCACACGGGAAAGTTGTTACAACCTCTTTAAGTACCTAATTTACTCCTAAAGGTTTCTGCTGTGGATAGAACTATGAATTTTTTCATCTATAAAATTTAACAGTTGTCAAGAGCCGTGAAGGATTCGAGATTTTTACCCAATTGCAAGCTAACAAGGTAGTCAGCCACAGTTTTATGAATGCTGACAGAAGGCACAAAACTCCCAGGTTAGAAATGAAGGACAGCTTATTACTTATAGCAACAGCAGTAGCCAGAAAGTAGAACCATTTATGCCAGTTCCCTGAGTCCTATTTCCCACAAAGTGACATGCACATGCTGTGGGTTGCATTGCAAGAGAAGAACCCTGAGCCCTGAGTTTAGGTAGCCTGAATCTTTTAGAACAATCCCTAAACCTGCCTGACCTTTGCCCAAGGGAGAGTGTTATCTTTATTATACTGGACAGTAAATATACAAAGTCTAACAGTTAAGTTGGTGAACTCATCCTCAAAAAAGTGCTACATACCTCATCGGTGAATAGCAGTACAGTCACCTTTGAAGTACTCCCCTTAGGAAGCTATGTACCAAAGCAGCACCTCATCTATCCTTCAAAGCAATTCTGGCACTTTTTTTTTTCAGAATGACCATCACAACTGTTGTCATATGGCACACAAAAACTTGCAACAATGAACATCATTCAGCAAGACAATGCCACATGTTGACATGAACACAGCTTATGAAACCTTATCAAGTTGTTCGTGCAGTGCTGCCAACGTAAGCACACAGTAGAAAGTTCATGAGCTTAATTGTCATACCTTGAAAGATGACAGCTCTGATGGTCATTCCAAAAAAGAGTTCCAAAATTCCTTTGAAGGGTGTACTAGGTACCGATGTTGGTGCACAGCTTCCCAAGAGGAGTACTTTAAGGGTGACCATAGTGATATTCAACAATGAGGTATGTAGCACTTTTTCTAGGATAAGTTCACGAGCTTAATTGTGAGGCTTCATATTTGCTCTTTGCTCCAGAGAAGGACACTACCTCCATCTTCCACGGCTCTTTGCCATACAAATGTACTTGAAAAGATATTCTAGAACAAAGGCAGCCATTGCCTCTGTTCACAAGATGTATAGAGCATGTGAGGCCCTCATAGCGAATTGTCTCTGAATAATAACACATTCCTCACTCTATTTGCTCAAAATTGAGACTATCTGGGAAGCCCCTAGATCTGCCACTTAGCCCATTTTCCATTCCTGCCTCAAATTGAGAGCTTTTCTTGACAATGCTGTTGATCGATGTTGATAGAGTAAAGGGTGCAAAACTTAAATGGGTTGGGAATTATAACTTTAGTAGTGAAGGGAATAAAAGTCAGAAACTCTATGGGGGCGTTCCACCAAGTCTGCCTTGCTACTTGGCAGCTCTTCGCCCTTCCACCCCCCCAAAAGTATCTTCTTTTCACTTCACTTTTATGCACAGCTAGTAATTCCACTAAATGGAGAGTTATTGCAGTCTTTGAAAAATGTACACCCCTTGGAGCATTAAGGACTCAGGTGTTCACTCACATTAGTGGGAATTTGTGTAAGACAGCTTCCCTTTAATAACTAGCTGAGACTGACTACCCTGAAGGAAAAGTAATTTTGACTGGTCGGGGATAGAATGGTCGTCACTAAGCATGGAGCACTTTGGGGGTACAGTAGGTCTAAGAGATACCATTGTAAAAGGATTAAAACAATGTGATGCCACCAAGCCCATAGGTGCCAGGGAAGATAGACACTGTGAGGTGAAAAGGATGCAGAGAAAGAGCACAGAGATGCCACAGAGAAGATTTGCCCACTTTCAGATTTGACTCAGAGTTGGCACAGTGCCAAAGCAGAGGACACAATCTCTCTTCTTTCTCCTCACTAGTGGATCTCTTTATTTCACAAATATTTATCAAATGTCTCCTGGTGGCACTGCCACTGCTGTTATTACTGTTACCGTGTATTGAACACTCATTGAGTTACCAGATTTATGATTCCATTGGTGGGACAAGGTCAAATAAAACGTTGTCCCTGCCCCAAAAGAACTTATAGACCACTGGAAGAGACAGAAAAGTCAGTCAACAGTTATACAACTTAGCTAATGCCATTCTGGAGAGGGATCTAAATCAGACATCCGAAATTTTGCCTCAGGACCCAGACTTCAGACTTCTATTGTGTTTCTTAGATCACGGTAGTAACCCAATAGTAGCTAATACTTTCATGGTGCCTATCGTCTGCCAGGAATGTTTTTTAAGAGCCATTAACACATAATCCTTATAACAGCCCTATGAAATAAGCACTGTGAGTATTTCTTCATTTTCCAGAGGAAGAAACTGAGGCTCAGAGAGGTTAAAGTGGCTTCCTTGGGGTCACAGAGCTTGTGGACAGCAGAGGTGGGATTTGATTATTGGTGAGGCCTACAGTATATTTTCCTAGATACCTCCCTATACTGTGACTGAAACACATTTAAGCTAAATGTCCCGAACATATAACCATCATTTATAACTTATTTCTATGTTAAATTTTGAGTCCCAAACTTCTGACTTGAAGAAATTTTCAAAACACATGTTTTTATTTAGGAAACTTCCTGGCTTGCAAGAGAACTGAGAACATTAGCAAAAAACAGTTTTAAGATACTGTAAATTCAGTCTGAAGGGCACTAGAATGTTAATTACCACATCATAAGTTTAGGGATTGTGGTTTTGGGGGTTCACTTATTCTGATATGCAGCATTTTCTATTTTATTAGTTTATACTGCTAACAAAATTAAACACTTAAGTTGACTTTAAAAAGCAAAGCAAAATCCATTTATACAAGAACTTCTATTCTTAAGATAGAAAAAAAGATGTATACTATTTGGAACATTCTACCTGTTCCCTGGCTCTTACTCTCTTCAGAAAATTGCTAAGTTTAGCCTCCATGCTGTAGTGCAAGAATTACTTCTCAACAGTTCTTCTTATTAAATATGTTGCAGACGGCCCTATTTGCATTGAAATGTTTAATCTTTGCTTTTCATGTCTATTTTTATTCTTTGTGATTTCTTCTATTCCTTAGACATCAGACAGTTCTCCTATTCTAGGCTGAACTGTATCCCCTTAAAATTCCCATGTTTAAGTCCTATCCCCAGTATACTACATCAGAATGTGACTGTATTTAGAAATAGGGTCTTTTGAAAGGTAATTAAGGCAGAATGAGGTGGCTGAATCACCTGGATTCAGTATGAGTGATGTCCTTATAAGAAGAGGCAAGACCATGTGAAGAGAAGGAGAAGGCAACCAGTTATAAGCCCAGGAGAGAGGCCTCAGAAGAAACCAACCCTGCAGACGCTTTGAACTCACACTTCTAGTATGAATTATGAGAAATCATATTGCTATTGTTTAATCTACCCAGTCTTTGGCACTTTGTTATAGCAGCCCCAGGAAACCAATATAGTGTGCAAGAGTAAACCCAGGTGACCTAAGCATTTATGTACAGCTCCTATCCCATCAAAAGCTCTGCAAAGGCACTCCGTTAATTTGTCAATGCAATCATAAAGAAATTGTAGACTTTATGAATTCATTCAACGAGCATTTATTGAGCTTGCCCTGGACATCAGGTACTGAATTAAATGGTTAGGATAGAAAGATAATTATCCCCCCTAAGTAGCTCAAAATACATAAGACCCGAAATCACCCTCAAGGAATTCAGTTAAATGAGGCACAATAATGAATTTCAATACGATGTGATCAGTGGTAAGACTGTTGTATGCACAGAGTGGGTAAGGATCATGGGCCAAGAGAACTTGACTAGACTTCAGGAGGGCTGTCAGATTGGAGGCCACAGGTAATCTAGGTCTTTAGGGAAAATAAGAAGACTGGCAGGTGAATGAGGGGAGTCACTTCAAGAAGGCCATAGACAAAGGCAGGAAAATGGGAAAGTGTCTAGAATGTCAGGTGATGAGTGAGAAGTTCAGGGAAACTGGAGTTAGGATGTGTATGAGAGAAGGTGGGGGGAGAGACTGAAGATCTGGGGTCAGACAATGAAGGGCTAGCTTTGCCAAATTTGGATTTTAACCTGAGAATGATGGGAAGCCACTAGAGGCTTTTATAGAGAAAAAAATCATGATCAGACTTGCTGATCTGAACTTTGCTTTGAGCCAAAGTCTCTCCAGCAGTGTGGAGAACAAAATGGTGAGGAAGTGGGTTGCAGAAGGACTGGGTAGCAGGGAAGACCAGGGCAACCTGAACTGAGGTGGTGATAGGGGATGGAGAAGGGCAGCCCTGCTTTGGAGACATGTCAGAGGTGGGATCTGGGGTGGGGTGGGGGGCTGGTAACTTATACTGTGAACATTTTTTTTTCCATTTTATTTTTTTTTTTTATTGAATGGTAACTATGTACATTAATGCACTTCTGGGGTACAGTGTGGGGTTTTCACATGCAATCTGAAATACTTCCATCAAACTGGTCAACACAGCCTTCATGTCATTTTCTCAGTTATTGCTTTAAAACGTTCACATTCTACTCTTAGAAAGATTGACCTGTACCCCTATAAGGTAAACCTCAGAAGTAATCCCTCCAAACCCCCTCCCTCCACCCATTCCCCCCTCCTTTTTCCCTCCCCCCTCCCCATATTCTTAGGCTATTTGGTTATAGCTTTTATATAAAAAGGTTTAAATTAGTTTCATAATAGGGGTGTGTACATTGGATACTTTTTCCTCCATTCTTGTGATACTTTGCTCAGAAGAACATTCTCCAGCTCCATCCATGCGAACATGAAGGATGTAAAGTCTCCATCCTTCTTAATGTCTGCATAGTATTCCATGGTGTACATATACCACAGTTTGTTGATCCATTCCTGGATCGATGGGCACTTGGGCTTCTTCCATGACCTGGCAATTATGATTTGGGCTGCAATAAACATTCTGATACAAATATCTTTGTTGTAATGCGATTTTTGGTCATCTGGGAATATACCCAACAAAGGAATTGCAGGGTCAAATGGCAGGTCTATTTTTAGTTCTCTATACTGTGAACATTTTAACACTTTCATGTGTGCCAGCAAGTGAAAGTTACTTCTAACTGTAAAGCACTAGACAGTATTTACTTGTTTTTTACTTTTCTGTATCAGATGTACGTCACTGCATCCTTTAACATATATGCTATTGTCATTTTAATAAAAATACATGATGTTTTTATTTACTTTTGAAGAATTAAATTCAAAGGGACTATACTTCCTTGTGTTTTGTTTAAATTTGGGAAGAATTGTTCCTCATAAAAGTACAGTGTAATTAGGTACAGTTAAAAATAAATAAATTTTATTTTATCTTACCATAGCATGTCTGGCATTTTTGTGATTCTTCCAAGTTGGACTTGCTGGAAAACTGCCTAGTGGAAGAAATAGAAAGTCTGGGGAATACACTCTCCTGGGTCTAATCTGAGATTTCTCACTACCCACCTACCTTGAGTAGTTTACTCTGTCTCTCTAGGACTATGCTTTCTTATTTCTAAAAGGATAGATTCCTTGATCTCTGAGGAATTTTGCTGACTAAAATTCTGTAACTCTTCCCAGAAGAATGACTCCTCTTGAATTTTAAAATGCATTCTTTTAAGTTTTAAAAAAGAGACTTTAAATTTTGCTGAAAAGTCTTTCTTGGAAAGTACATAAATCTTGTTGGATGTTTTCTAAATTTGTTAAAAGAAATGAAGCATCATGCACGTCTAAAGCATTACCATTCTGGGGTATAAAGGCACTCTGGGAAGTGTACTTGAACCTCTGCAGGTTCAACTAACAGAGTAACAGTGAACAAGTGATGCTTTTTGAACACATCTGGAGAGTTGAATGGGGTAGATACGGCTGCAGGAAGATTAACGAGCCAGAGGATTCCCTTTTACCTTCCTTAGGAAAGCAACTTGTATCTGTAGGTGCAGAAGGGCTCTGGATCTCTGGAAGAGAAAAAGGACAGCGGGAGGAAGTTTCTCAGATTTCTTTACTCTCCACCTGCCGGTCTGATTTCCTCTCCAGTTCTGTCTGATAAGGGATTGATTCTCCCACCTCCTCTTCCTCCCCCTCCCGCTCCTACTCCCTGAGTAACGATGCTGTCCTAGTAAGTGATGCTGTCGGAGACAGGAGCCCGGCACAGAGGAGGCATCGCCGCAGCCGCGGGGCTGGAGAACCTTTCCCTGCACCAGCGCCCCGCTCGGCCCCGGGCGTCCCACTCGCGGCCACGGCCGCGGCGGCTGCTCCCGCGGTTTGATGGTGGGCGGCGGGGGCTCGGCTTGGGCTCCCGCCTCTAACCGCTCGGGTGCGGGCCGCGCCGCTCTCTCCTCCCGCCTTCCCGCTCCAGGCGGCCCAGGACTGCGGGAGCCGCGGGAGGCGGGGAAGGGACGCCGCGGGGAGACCACGCGGCGGCGGCGGCGGCGGAGGCCGGCGGCCGGCATCCCCTGGCTCGGACCGCAGCCGGCGCGATGTCCACCAAGGTCAGGAAGTGCAAGGAGCAAGCGAGGGTGACCTTCCCCGCGCCGGAGGAGGAGGACGACGAGGGCGAGGACGAAGGCGCGGAGCCGCAGCGCCGCCGCCGGGGCTGGAGGGGCGTCAACGGGGGGCTCGAGCCGCGCTCGGCGCCCTGGCAGCGGGAGCCGCACGGCTACTGCCCGCCGCCCTCGTCCCCGGGGCCCGACCTGTGAGTACCCTGCCGGGCCGCGGCCCGCGCCTCGGGAAGGCGGCGCGGGCGGGGGGCGGAAAGGCGCGCCCGGGCGGCCCCAAGACGTGCCCGGACCTCCGAGTCCCACGGGGCACGGCCGGCCAGTTGGATATAGGTGACTTCGAGGGTGCAGACCTCCCCCAGGGGCTTGTCCCCTAGGTCCTGTTCAGTGGAGTGGATTGAGGGGCGCTCAGTGTCGGGGTCTCTGTTCTGGTCAAGCGCAAAGAGCAGCCCGGAGACGGACACACAGACACCAGGCGAGCATCCCAGCAAACAGCCACTCCCTCTCCTATGGCCGAGGACGCGCGCACGACTGCCTCGGGTGCTTGGAAAGGGACCCTGGGGGTTCCGAGCTTACTGGGGAGACCAAGGAAGAGGAAGGTGTGCACAGAACCAGGCGCGCACTTGAACCCTGAACTCCTCCCCGGTGTCCCAGTGCGAAACCACCCTGGGAACTTGGGTCCCTCTGACACTCGGGCTGAGGCAGAGAAGTGGAGAGTAGGGAGGCGACAGAGTGCATACAGGGTGTGGACTGTCGGGACGTCTGGTCTCCCTGTAGTTCAGTCACAATTGGGGTTAAACTGGAACCGAAGCCTAGGGTCCCCCGAGGGAGGAAGTGGGCGCGAAGCAGCGGCGGGAGTCGCTTTAGTGGTAACTTTGGCTGCGGTTCCCAGGCGGCTTTGGGTCAGTGGCTGTTTCTTTCCCTCTTTCTCTTTTTTCTTTCTCCTCCCTCTTTCCTCCCCTTTCTTTCTTTCCTTCCCCCTTTTTTATTTTCTTTTTTAACAAAGGAGCAGTCGACGCTCTCGTGTGTGAAAAAGACCAACTTTTCTTAATTTTCAATCTGCGAGGCAGCCTTTAAATCAGTTGTGAGACGCAGAGAAGATAAAAAGAGGGTGATCAGTTTTATAGGGTGAGATGATCTGTATTTTTCTTGTCACGTACCTTGGGCGTGCCGCGGAGTTTACTGTCTTTTTTAGGAAAAACGCACAGAGAACTAGGTAGAGAACTTGAGGTCAGACGGTGGTGGGCGGCACTAGCCCGCGGAGCGGGGGAGGCGGTTCTCCCGGGTAGGGACCGAGGTTCGGCAGCGCCCCCTGCTGCCCGAGGGCTGCCTGCAGCCCGGGGCCGGGGCCTCTGGGGCTACCCCAGGACCCACCGAACCGCGCCGGATCGGCTGGCTGAGAGGCAGCGCCAGTCCTAGCTGGACAGGCTTGTAGAAACGGAAACAATCAATGGCTGTGAGTAGAACCCGCAGGGAAGGGTTCTGATGAAAAATGAGGGACGCAACTCGACGTGGTTCAGTCATTGCTGAAGGCTAGTATGGAGTGGAAATGGCCCAGGAAATGGAGGACCTGTATAGCCTTCGGGATTAAGACGCTGCTAGCTGGCTTCCCCACCTCCCTAAGGTTTTTAACACGTTGTCCATTTTGCCTTTTGCCAAATTGATTTTTATAACCTACCTCAGTTTCTTGATTCTCTTAAGATTTTTTTTTCTTTTACCTTAAATCCGGACTAAATGGGACACCTGAACACTCTTATCTGAGAAAGTAGGGCGGAGCAGAAATTACTTTGCCTTTTGAAGTTTGAGGTCAATTACACAACGCCCTTGGGCAAATTCTTGTAGGCTTGTAGTCTAACTGCTGATAGATCATCTTTCCTATTTGCTAACTATACGTAATTCAACAAGTAAATGTGGTGTATTTATTTTGCAGAGATGAAGAAGATCCAGTCACTTCAAGGAAATATGTTGATAAATATTTTTTCTAGAGGCAGAACAGCAAGATCTTCATGTTTATTTGAGGCTTGTCACTTGGTATTATTGGAGACTAGCTTGATGTCTGCAGCAGAGATTAGCTCTTTATTCCACCTTTGAATAGCACATGGCCACTGTAATGAACAGTGCTTATTTATCATTGTTTAAAAGTGAACATGACAGGATGGATTCAGAAGGGTTATTTGGGTAGGCAGAAAAGTGTGATTGAATTTAAAATTCAGGAGGATGCTGAGGATAGAATCCCACTTTTACCAAAAAATTCCTCAAGGTAATCCTGTTGCTCATTTTACTGCTCTCTTTTCCAATATTCTATTTGGGAATTTTAAACAGACTGACTTAGGAGGAAGAGTGTCATGTTCTGTTACCACGAACAAGATTTTTTTTCCAACTGTTTGTAAACCTAGGGCCAAGTTATATGTCTTAAGACAGATGACTTCATTGTTGAAAATTTTCAGCTATTAAATATATCTGATGAATTCCAAAAAGGTGTTTTAAGGCAGTTCTCATTAGTTTCATTTCAAACATTCTCAATTGTGTAAATGTGCAAAGTGCAGGCTGAGTACAACAAGCCACGAATATGAGTACGACAATTTTCCTGCTCTTGAGGAGTTTAAAATCTCCTGAGGAAGGGCTAGGAATGAGACTAGGCATGCGCAATTATGCTTTATGTTAGAATAAAATGATATTGTGTGTATACATAAAAATGCATATAAATATAAAGATGGATGGATGGATGGATAGATAGAGAGAACTAGGGTCAAGTGCAAAGAGGAAATGGACAGCCATAGGTTGTGTGGAAATCACGGACAGCTTTCTGGACCCTGAAGGATAGCTGGGATAATAGGCAAAGACTGGAGGAGGGAGAGGGGGCAGCATATGGGACTAATGTTGTCTCCTCCCAAAATGCTAGGTATGTCTAGGGAATATTAGTTCAGAACACAGAGTATGTGTAAGGGAGCAAGGAGATTTGACTGGACGTATTAGTTTGGAGCTTATGGCTCTTGTATACCAGGATGAGGCAATAGGGAGCCACAGATTGTTTTGAAGCAGCAATAATTTAATCAAAGCCACTCTGAGAGCAAGATGGATTGAAGTGGCAATCAACAAAATGTGAAGAAACAAATTAGGATGTTATCGTAGAGTCCAGGCTGAGATTAGTATCTGCAATAGTGCCCTTTCTGTGGGATCGAAGCGGGAGAGATTGGAAGAGAGAATACACAAATAAAGTCTGTGGGATTTTGCAATTTCCTATGCATAAGGGGTTTAAAGAGAAAGCAAGATCAGAGATAATTTGGTAATTTTGACCTAGATAACTAAGATTGTCGATATCCTTGTTTAAAAAACAAATAGGAGGATCTGATTTTTTAGATAATTCTGATAGAGGTGTCAAGCAGGAAGATGGATATACAAAGTTAGAGTTCAGGAGAATTTGAGAGTCTTCTGTCTAAAGGAAATTGTTACAGAGTTGTGTGGGTAGATGAGGCTATCCAAAGAAGGAGCGTGAAGAGAGAAACATAGGGAGCTAAGCTAGTTTTTTGAGGGAAAAATTTTTGTTTTAGAGGGCAAAGAGAAATAGTAGTAAGTAAAGGACACAGAAAAAGAGAAGGAGCAGGGTGGTACTATGGCGAGGCTGCCAAGAGAGAACAGTTTCAAGAAAAGGCTTGGCAAACTCAGGAAATCAAGAGAAAAACTTATGAGCCACTAGTAAGAAGAATCAGTCTTTGTGTGTATTCACAGATCTGCACAAAATCATTAGCTGTCTCAGCAATGTTATCTTTAAAAGAGGAGGATGTCTAAAAAAGAATTCTGTTCGGTGTTACTCCAGAGAAAGTGCGGCCACAAATTGGTCAGAAGAGAAGCAGTCAATTTGTGTTTATGTAATACGTCACACAGTCATTTATACTCATTAACTGGAATCACACTCCTTTAAAGCAGTGTTTATCATTGTCATCATTCAGCAAATGAGGAAATCAGTACACAGAGAAATAATTTTCTAACAGTTACCCAGCAAATCAATAATAAAGCTTCTCGTACGGTTGGGGAGCCGGAAATGAGTACACAGTGCCCTGTAACCCAGATTATCTAGTTGTATGTTAGTTTCTGTGGCACTGGTCTTGTATAAATGTTCCAGTCTTGGCTTTGATTAGCTGTGGGATTAAGAACAGTGCTGTGCACCGGCATGGGCATCCGATTGGAAGTAGTCCCTTCCTCCAACCCCTGCATTAGAAATCAGAGATTCTGCAAGTGACTGTTGAGTCTCTAAGTTCAGGAGTCTGGACTTGGAGGATTCAAGTCAAACTGACTGGTATTATTAAGGAAAAGGCAGGGTTTTTTTCACAAATTAGAGTTTAATCTTCAAGAATAACACAGCAAGGCATTAGACTTGAGGCCTTTAACAATCTGAAAATTTTCATTGTATTCAGTTTTATTCTCTATACTCTAGAGTAGCAACTTCACTACGTACAATATAAAGTTGTCATTTTTGTTGGTTTGTTTTAAATTGTTTCTGTATGTGTATGTAACCTCAAAATAATATATGCCTATGGTTTTTAAAGTTTGATAGTCAACTGCTCTGATGGGAAAAAAAATAATTTGGTTAGTGCTGAAGAACATAAAACAATGGTAAGCCTCCCGGAGTTCTCTACTTCTCTCTCATTGTCTTCCTGTCCCTTCCTTTTTTACTCGGCTTTCAACTCCCTCCCATCCTACCATCTTGTTATTCCTATTTTTTATGTTATCAGGTGAGAATTTTTTGCTCACATACACGTCTTATTCTCCCCTTATCTCCCACAATGTGGTTGTAACAATTTTGGTGATTTTGCTGAGAGAGAGAGAGAAAAGAAAAAGAAAATAAATTTCTGGTTAATATCTTCTTTCAGTTCTTCATTGTTATGACCACCTAACCTCTGTTCACTGCTGAACAAAGTAATGTGGTCTGACTACATCTCTTTTCTTTTGATAATTACCTGGTTTTCTCGGAGTAAAGGTTTCCAACTGTGTTTGTGCGTTTTCCTGAAGGTAGCCCTTCCTTCTATAGCCCCCTGACTTCCTCTGGCTGTGGTCTTTAATTTTTCTTTTCCTTCAGAAAGCTTTTAGAGTTATCTCTTTACTAGTTCTCACCTGAAGATGTGCCTTGCCTTGGATCTTTTTCTCATTACTTGAGCTGGACCTTTAGTGAACCCTTTCAATCTAGAGATTCTGTCTTTTAGTTCTGGGAAGTTCACATGTATTATTTCTTAAACACTAGTTTTATTCACCTTTTTTTCCCTGGAATTTCTATTATTAGGATGTTAGATTTCCTGGTTTGATCCCTTGGTTTTTGTATCTCTTCTCCTTTGTTTTCCAGGGCTTATCTTTTGTGTTCTTTCTGAGATATTTTCTTGACTCTATCTTTCAGCTCTTTCACTGAATTTATTTCCAGTTTACCTGTTATATTTTTAATCTCTTAGAGCTCTTTCTTGTTTTATGAGTATTCCTTTTTTTGTAGCATTCTTTGTTATTGGATGCAGTTGAAAAAATACATCTCAGGGGAAAAAGAATTAAGAAATAGAAAACCTGGCTATTAGTGTGGTGGAAGCGGGCAGGGGTCCTCCCATTCCTCCCCTGGGCCTGATATCCCCTTAACTAGAGCACCCCAGTTTTTCTGTCTCTGGAGAGTCCATAGCCTATATTTCTCCTAGGGATATGAGAGGTTTGTCACTTAACCATATCAGTAAGGGGTTAGGAATCTAGGGAGGAGGTTTCTACCCACTCCAGACTTTCAGCCAATTCTCTTATTTTAGGCTCCAGCCTCATCTCTACTTTCTGGAATTTCTTTTACCTTCAATTTCTGGACCCTGTTTGGCATAGATCAAAGTGGATCAAAGTGCTTTTTATTGCAGGCATTCTAGGGAATTTATTTCTCTCCACTAAAAGATTTACTATTCTTCTAACTCATCTCCTTTCCATCTTCATATATTGTGGCTTAGGGTTGCACATGTCTTTTGGTTTCATGGAAGATGAAATTTGTGTTGCTATTCTTTTTTCTCTTTGTTATTTGGGGAGGGGGGCTTAATTTTGGAAAGAAGAGGTGATAAAGACCTTTCTTCAATCATTTTGAATCCAAACATCCCTATGGTTGTGTTTTACATGTTTATTTAAGCCTTAATGATGACAATATCCTAGGCAGAACCCAGATGGCAGAAGGCAGAGTGTTCTTACTTCTGTGGATCTCATTTGGCACACAGCATGGATAGTAACCCACATAGTTGATAAGGTCATCTGAAGCCCCCACCTAAAATCATCTTCACTCTACACTTCCTAAATTTAGGTAATATGGAATATTTCGGAGAATAATCAAATGTCTGAGTTAGAAAGAATTTTATCTAGTCCCAGTCTCTCATTTTACAAATTGAGAAGCTGAAGTGGAGGGATGACATCTAATACACAACATGTCCAAGCCATCTGAAATCTTCAGGTTTCCAGGGATGTACTCTTCACACTGTGGCTTCCTTTGGGTTAAACTTCAAAGAAATTCTAAAATGTATTGACTCCTGGGAGGAGCAACACAGGAAACTATCAATTAGTACTAATTCATTTATGAGATCCAATTAATTCGTCATTTCAATTTGGCTGCTGATGGCAGATCAACTTGAGAGAGTTTGCAATCTGAGTAGGAGGAAGGAGAAAACAGGCAAAGAGAAGAGGATATCTCCATGCACTATTGACCCCTAGCAAATAGAACTTTAGATTATTCCTTTCCTTAATACCTAAATGGTGAAAGAATCCTAGTCCAGGACTGGGCCACCATTTGGGGAATAAATCAGAATTTCAGAGATTTTTGATTAACGTGCTGGGACAGCAAATGTCTCTCTGCTTCTCTCTCTCTCTCTCTCTCTCTCTCTCTTTCTCTCCTTTCTCTGTCTCTTGAAATTATTCTTAACCTTTGAGCATTTTCTTTGCCTACAGTATTGCATAAACCCTTACCCCCTCTTACAATAGACAATCAAATACCTCAGGAAATGCAATGGAAGGAAGATAATGCTTTGCTAAACTCCTGGGCAGGAAAGATGACTTGACTTTGAACTTTCTGGCTTGGGGTTAAGAGGGCCTTGAGCAATCTTCTGAGGAGGGGAGGTCCTTTGCATGGCCGTCAGTCTTACTTCTCAGTCCTTTCCCCATACTGCCCTCAACATTGCACAACATTGATCTGGAAGGGGACCCATATTACTGGCCTGTGCAGGGAGAACACATAGGAAGGAGTGTGCGTGGTGGGCTGTGGGACGGCCAACTTCACACTTGTGCATAAGGGGCTCGGGGGTGATTTCATCAGAACAATTAGGATTGTTACAGCATTTTATCTTTGAGCATCCAAGTCACGGATTTTATCTACAATTATATAGTCCAAAAATTTCCCTATTTAAAAAAAAATCTTTCCTATTTTCTCTTCACTATTCAATAATAGATGGTAATATGGATTTGATCCTAGACCTTTTTAAAAGATGAGATTTAAGTGTCCACAAATGTGTGAGCCATTAAGGGAAGAGCTTGGCAATGCTAATATATTATTACCAGTTCTGCATTTTTAAATACATTTTGTCTGGTAGGACTGATACATGTGGACTCTTGAAAAGTAGGTTGCAGGGTGATGAGGTGGGAGCAAACATCTAAAAACCTCAGACTTTCAACTTTAGATATGGCTGATCATGATAGAAAGCCAGATCCCTTCCTTCTAATAATGTTAGAGGTTAAAAATATACATAATTGATAGGGACTAATATATCTAAATAGCCAACTATGAACTTCTCTTGGGTCAGTACATGTTTTTTTATTATTTGAGGTCATTTTCTCTCAGTTCTTGTTCAATTATAGACTGAATTCATATGTCTTTTCATTTCACTGTTACTAACCTTCTTGAAATAATAAAAAAATGGTTTTAGAAAAACATTGTGAAAGTTTTAAAAGAGATGCTTAATTACTAATTATTAAATGTTACTAATATGTTTAAGTGTTTTCCCCTAGATTGTCCTAACAAAACATAACTTTATGCAAAATTAAAATCAAAAGGTGCAGAATGCACCAGATATTTTTGTGGTGTAACTAAGAATTTGATGTGATTAAGCAGAAATCTGAAAGAAGAGTGATTGTTTACATTTTTAATTTCTGATTATTAATTTATAGTAAAGTATTTATTTTTAAAGAAGGGTCGCTCTAATTCCCCGTCACCATGACTTCCATACATTATCGTATGGAGGGGAAATTTTTTGCTTAGGTCTTCAGTGAGATGGTTTAAGTATGTGTACATATGTGCTTTTATGTGTCCAACAGATATTCTTCATTATATACCAAAAGTCAGGCATATAGAGATAAAAAGAGGAAATTTCTGCTTTTGATGATCCTATAACATTTTAAGAATGTTATAGGATCATCGGCTCGGTGCCTGTGGCTCAAGTGGCTAAGGCGCCAGCCACATACACCTAAGGTGGCAGGTTCGAATCCAGCCTGGGCCCGCCAAACAACAATGATGGCTGCAACCAAAAAATTGCCGGGTGTTGTGGCGGGCGCCTGTGGTCCCAGCTACTTGGGAGGCTGAGGCAAGATACTCGCTTGAGCCCAGGAGTTGTGGGTTGCTGTGAGCTGTGATGCCATGGCACTCTACCCAGGGGGACAGCTTGAAGCTCTGTCTCAAAAAAAAAAAAAAAAAAAAAAAGAATGTTATAGGATCATTAAGAAGACAGGCACAAAGACTGATAATTATAAAGCAATGCAATAGTTGGTTTAATGGAATTATATACAAAACACAATTCCTGGAAACTTAAACATCTAAGTTCTAGACGGCATTAGCTTGAATGCTATCTTGGGTATATATGTGTAAGAAGCATGACCAAGAAGTCACGCAGGGAGTGGCTAGAGGCCCTCACATCTTCTCCTGGTGGACTTTTAGAGGGAAAAACACCCTGTTAAATGACTTTTTGTTTTTCTGGTTTTGGCTGCTGAAGAGTCTGGGAAAGAGCTGTTCATATTTCATGAGAAGAATGATAGAGAAAACGATGAAGATAGGAGACCAGAGTTCCCCTCCCTAAAGAAACACCAGCTTCTTGTCTCATTGGGGCAAACACAAAAATTCACGTGTATCTAACATATGTATTGTAATTTTACATGAACAGTTCTGAACATATTAATAACATAGGTCAATAGAGACTCTCAGGGAATTCATTACGATGCAGACTTAAATATCTCTCTGGGTTTGTAAGTGCTGGGATCTCTTCATTTTTTTGTGGGATGAGAATCTTTAGAAATAAAGCTATGCTTTTCTCTTTCTTCACTGAAACACTGTATCTCGCTGGTTTGGTTGGTACCGGTGACGATGTGTTATTATCCTAGGTGATGCAGCTAGCAGGAGGTAGTATGAGACATAGGACAACTCCCTACTGGACACTCAAACTGCTGGGCTGCTTTTCCCTAGCCATGCATGCTGGTACTCTTAAGGGCTTTAGATAGATAGATAGATATTCCAATGTGTGTGTTGATGGTATTATCAAGGCTGTTTGTCAGGTTGCCTCTCCTTCCAACTGCACACACATGGGCCTACTGCATAGACGCCAGATGTCTCCAGAGGCAGCCACACTGACTGACAGGTGCCTTCTTACCACGGGGCCATGGGGGGTTTCTATTTTTTGACTTTCCATCTATGAGTTTCTTATCCTCTGTCAGTACCTGCTGCCTCTCACCCTCGTTACCACTTCCCAATTATCACCGTCTCCAATGCTAGAAGGAGGATGGTGGTGCTCGCTAACACTTTTCCCTTCCTCTGCTTTTCTCACTCCTTGGCTCTGTGGCTCTGTCTGTTCTTCTTGCCCTTTACAAAATGATGGACTTGACCCCGGCCGGCTGGCACAGCCACTTTCTGCAGGATTGTGAACTGCTTGGTCCTACACTTCCGACGTTGTTCTTTCTCACTGCTTCAGCTCACGGTGGTGGCGTTCTCACTTTACTTGCTTTCTGCATGGATTGAGGAGTTGGTTAATTCTTCACCTCATTTCGGTGAGGGATTTGAGGTGACTTCTTTAATGACGCTCCATTTGTTGCAAAGTGCTAAGGAGTTCGTGATTGACTCCAAAAAGCCATTTTGGATGTTTGAACAGCTATTCTTTGTAGAACCAAAATGTTCCAACACATACGCTTAGCATCTATTTTAATAATGATGTTTTGATTTACAACCTATTGTTCATTTTTCGTATTCCTTAGAGACAGCATATTAAAGTAGAGAGCATTGGGAGGAGGACCTCCAATCTCTAAATCTTCTAATTCTCTGTCCCTCCGTGACCTTAAGGAAGTTACTTACCATTCAGACTGTCTTTTTATCTACAGAATTAGTATCAATTGATGAGTGTTTTTGTGTCTTCAGTACTTTAGAGATGGCATATGCAGTTTTAAACCTCAGATAGAAGCATAAAACACTTATTCTCAGTTGAACTTGAGTACATGCATTATCACAGAGACAACAGTCAAGGAGGTAAAGATCAAGGAGATGAAACAAAATTAAGAGTCTAGACTTAGGGCAGAGCACCCCATTACAAGAGCTCAGGCTGAAGTGGTCAGGAATAGATTCACAAAGAATCAAAAGAGTCAACATTTCAGAATAAACAGAATCTTGCAGGTCACATAGGCATTGTCCTATGAAACTTGATCCCTGTATACTGAGCAAAAAGGAAAACTGGGCTGTGGTAGGAAGGTGAAGGGCAAAATTAAGAATATGTTTGGGGATAGAAGAAAAGGGGACTGGGCACAGCACTTTGAAAGGTCAAAGCCTATAGTCCCAGCACTTTGAAAGGTCAAAGATTCCTGGAAGCCAGGAGTTTGAGATCAGCCTGGGCAAAGCAAGATCCCATCTCTACAAAACATTTAAAAATCTGGCTCAGTGCGTGTAGCTCAAGTGGCTAAGGCACCAGCCACATACACCAGAGTTGGTGGGTTTGAATCCAGCCCAGGGCTGCCAAACAACAATTACAACTACAATGAAAAAATAGCCGGTCTTTGTGGCGGGCGCCTGTAGTCCCCGCAACTTGGGAGACTGAGGAAAGAGAATCATTTAAGTCCAGGAGCTGGAGCTTGCTGTGAGCTGTGATGCTACAGCACTCTACCCAGGGTGACAGCTTGAGGCTGTGTCTCAAAAAAAAAAAATTTTTTTTAAAAGATCAGCTGGGAATGATGACATGTGCCTTTGGTCTACTTGAGAGACTTGAGGCCAGGAGTTTGAGGTTGTAGTGAGTAATGATTGTACCACTGCACTCCAGCCTAGGTGACAGAGCAAGACCCTATTTCCAAAAAAGAAAAAGAAAAAAGAAATCTCCCACAACTTGGATGAGCAGCAACATGTAGCTTCTACTATCTGCCTGTAACGAAAGTCTACTGAGCCTCCCACCTGCTGAGTAAGAGAGAAAAAATAACCAATGTCCAATCTGTGGCTTAAATTAGTTTTAAAATTTTTGTTTTGTTTTCTGCCTACTACACAGACACTTATTATAATTTAATAAATGAATTGAGCAATCAATAAATTATGCAATTAAATCAATTAAGCAACTAAGCAGTGAGTTGAGTTGACAAGGAAGGAAGGTTTGCCCTACATTACGGCAGAGATTTGGTAAAATGGTGCCATGTGTTGCTGTACCTTGAGCCAGTGTGTAAGGGGCTTTTGCTTTTTGGTTCTTCCCTTGAAATCTCCAAAAGGGCTTGGAGTCTCTATGGACTGCCTGTCACCACTCAGCACACTTTTTAGAGGCTGGAAGGTTGACCTCATTTATCTCTGTTTGATACTATAAAGTAAATGTTGTTTTTCATAAATGTTCTCTCATTTGGATAAAATTATTCAAGCTCTCAGGAAGCCATCCTCTTCCCTGATTTTCTCTGTAGCATCTGGACACTGGGGGAAGGGAGCTCATGTGTCCCTGGAGGGGTGTCTTCTAACTTTTCTGGTCTCTGGGTGATGTTCCTTGTGTACTTGGGTGCTGATTGCCAGCAGAAGTAACTTGATCTTGGCTGATTTGCCTTTCTTAGAAACACAGATGTGCTTCCTGGTGCACTTGGTTTCCGCTACGGAGCTGAGTGCCTGCAGCCTCCTCCAGCCTTGTCAGGGCACCAGCCTTCATGAAGACTCTCTGGCTCTCAGTGCAGGGCCTACACCACATAGGAGCTGAGGGTACCTTGAGAAAGCTCTTGACCCCCACCATTCCACTTCTCAACCAGGCTGGGCTGGTTAGATCTCCAAATAAAATAAACCTGTCAAGAAGCCCTTGTTTTCAGTATTTCCTCACTTTCTAGAATCCACATTTAATTTTTATTTCCTTTCTGTTCTTTCTTTCTTCTACCAGGATAGTAACCATCATGGCTTTACAGCCCGAGGTGGGAAAGCTATCCTGTTTGCCTGATGAGAGCTCCTGTGATCAGAATCATTCAGGATGAATTAGGGAAATAATGAAATGGAACAAGTCTTTCTGTTAGATAATTTTCCTTTTCTAAAATTCTTCTTACAAAATCCCATTTTTTCTTACAAAAATCTGAACATGACCTTGATTTTTTTCTTGTACTCCTTCTCTAAAATTTATCTTTATTCCTCCCCCTTGACACATCCCCTCACCTTCTGGACAGAAAAGTCTTGAGTCAACCAGGGCAAATATCTTGTCTTTGGAAGGGCAAAAGAGAATACCTTAGTGAATGTTCAAAAAAAAAAAAAAATCCCTGATAGTATGAGAATACCCTTGATAGTACAGGAATAGCAGAATAATATGTTTATAGGACAGTGAAGAATGAATCTGAGGAACAAGGGCAAGAAGGTTGAGTAGACAGGGTGGGGTGGGCTATGACCGTGCCTGAAAGTCAGTCAGAGGCGTCTAGATTGGAGGAATAAGCAGAAGGTGGAATAGTGATTTTTTTTTTTTTTTTAAGAAGTGTGACATGGTAAAGCAGAGGGGATGATTGTGAGGTAGAAATCCCAGTTCTGCATGTTACTGTTTGTGTTACCTTGGACAATTTCCTTTGAGCTCAGTTTTCTTATTTATGAAACAGAGAAAATAATACCTATTTGTAGCATTGTTACAGTAACTAAATACAATAATGCATTGAAAAATCCAGGCCAGGTGCTCAGTGAAGTGTAGTTGCCTTCTCTCATGCCTCTCTGCTGGAAAGCTGTTGTAACAATCCAGCAGTGATTTGATAACGATCTGGAGGCTGGCGCTGGCAATGAGAATTGGAAGGAGGCGTCCAGCACAAGAAACATTCCAAAGGAGAAGCATCAGAACTTTGTGACTGACAGGAGTGAGGCATAGATGACCTTGAAATTTCTAAATTTAAATAAGTAGCCTGAGATAATACAAAAGTTAGGAGAGGGAGCTGGTTTAAGGAATAATGTGGTACAGGGCATTTTAGAATGAGATGTAGGACCTAAGGTCAGGTCCAAGAAGGGATTTGAGAACTTAATAGAACAGATATTTATCGAATACCTACTTTCCGTGGGGCACTGAGCTGTACTCTGCTGGTAATAATAAATAAAGCATGAACTCACTATCCAGGCGTGTGTGTTGCAGTGGCCACATATGAGGGGGTAATTGTTAATACTGTCTTTAAAAAAAAAAAGGATTTAGACAACTTAAAGTGGGTTTAAAACATATAGAATAATTGGTTTAAAATTTGTATGAGAAATCTGAGATAGAGTGCCAGAAATCTGGGACAAGATAGTAATGATAATTGAAGACGTTTAGATCTAAGCTAAATTCCTAGATATGTTGAGCCAAAAAGTAAAAAAAAAAAGAAGTGAGGGTTACTTAGTTTTTATTATTAGATTAAAGGATAAAAACCTCACCTGCAGAGAGATGATTCTTGATACACAATTCTAGGATCACTTTAGCACTTGAATTCTCAAAAAAGGTACAACGAATACTATAATGAACAGTATCTTTAATTGCAGTTTCAAAGAAGATATAGTAAGGTTTTAAAAATTCCTACATAAAAGCAAGGTTATGGCATTAAATGGTCACTGGTGAGGGCATTTCTGTGGGCTGCTTATTTGGTTCAATTCAATTAAGTAGCTTCCTGGAGACCAAATTTTTAAGTAGTACTAAAGCATATTAGAAACTAAATGAATGCAGGGCTACTTATCCTTTAGCCTTTGCTGCTCTAACAACTTCATTTTTGACAGGGCCAGAGTAACAACTGCTTAAAGACCTATGTAGTCTGGTGTCTAAGATAGCTCCATCGTTTTTTTACACTAGAAGTTCATAACCTTCAGGCTGCATAGGAATTTTAAAGGGTGTTTATGTAAAGTGCATGTTCTAGGACCCAACCATCAGAGATTCCAATTTAGTTCATCCGGACTAGGGCTCAGAAATCTGATTTTAAAAAACATTACAAGTGACCTTGATGAAGGTGGTCCACAGGTCACACAGAGAGAAACGCTGCTGGAGGCCAGATGAGTCAGTGGCAAAGTCATAAAAACTGAGGAGTTTTCCTTGTGTTTTTGCTTCTTTTCTTTCTTTTTTTTTTTTTTTTTTTTTTGGAGACAGAGTCTCACTATGTCCGTAGAGTGCCGTAGTGTCACAGCTCACAGCAACCTCAAACTCTTGGGCTTAAGATGGAGCAGAGGGTTCCCTGTGGTTATACCAAAATATTTCTCAGTAATAACTTTTTATGGGCTTAAGTGTTTGGCCAAAGTCAAAGACCACAAAAACCATGGAAAAAAAATTTTTGCCTTAAAATATATGGTCAGTGTCTTAGTTCAGGCTGCCATAACAAAATACCAGGGACTAGATGGGTTAAAAAACAGAAATTTATTTCTGCTGGAAGGTGGAAGTCTGAGAGGAGGATGTATCATGTCTGGTTTCTGGTGAGGACTATTTTCCTGGCTTACAGATGGCCACTTTTTTGATGTGTCCTCACATAGCAGATGGGAGGGTGGGAAGAAGCAAGCTCTCCAGTGCTAATCTCATCATGAGGGTCTCACCTTCATGATCTAATAATCTCCCAAAGGTTCTAACTTCAAATATGATCACACCAAAGCTGAGGGCTTCAACATATAAACTTTGTGAGGACAAAATTCAGCCCATAGCAGTCAGATATTACCAGCCAGTCATGTCAGCCCCCCAAAAGTTTAAACATGTCCCTTGTAGATCATCTGATTTTAGGTCAATGGTACCCTTAACACTTTTTACCAGAAGGCTCTGCAGACTGTACTCCTCCAGTGCTGAAAGAGTTGACCTGTTGGATGGGGGATCTAGTGTTAGCATTACTAGAGTTAAGCATTTTCTCTCCTTCACCCTCATTCCTTCCTTATTTCTCATATTAGAAGAGATACATTGTCAAGACCAGCTGAGATTAGGTCCCTGTTTGTGAACTGTGAAGGACGAGAATGTTGACTCATACCATTCCATCAGTCCAGATTAATGAAATTTATCTTAGTACTATAAGGAGAGTTTTAAAAAAGACACTTGTATTGATTACCATGAAGATAAGTAACATTAAGTCAGCTCTTTTATTCTGAAATAGCAGGATAATTTGTTCTAATTGAGATATCTGATTTCACACTTAACTCAGTGTTAGAATATTTTAAAAGCAAAATAAAAATGACTCATGTAACTTGTGTTGCATAGTACTAAAATCACACATTTCAGTTCGGATATACAATAGGTATAGGTTCTGAAAGAATAATAAATACTAAGTAAAACGTTGAAATACTAAGAAATTTAAATAAAAATTTATGAAAGAATCATTTCCTAGTATTTCAAACCAACCTCTTTTGGGGCAAATGGTAGGGTTTGTATAAGTGATTTTCTTGTAGGTAGAAATCATTAAATTTAAAAAGCCCTTCAACCAAGATATGACAATAAGAGTTTATTTCCCAAAGTTAACCCCCAGACTCTAGGTAGAAATTCTGCTATGTCATATGTTCTCTCTTATAAATATATCATGGAATTTCTAGCCATTTGAAGAGTACCAGTTCATAGCTTAATAGTAAAAACATTAACCCAATGAAGTCAGTACCACTAATAGTAATAAAATGTACTCACTTATTACAATAGTATTTACAAGACTGGTTTAAAATTCTTGTCATAGAATTTGGTCTTGAAATAAACTTCTCTACTGGGTAGTTCAGTGAATGCTATCTCCCAGTTCTTATTTACCTAAAAAACCATCATTATAACCAACACACACGTACCTCCAACACATCACACACCATACACTCTACACGTCACACCTTAAACAGCCAAGTACATGCCATTTATTTAACTTCAGAAAGATGATCATATAATGGCTGCCAATAAGTATCTGTACTTTACCATTTTTGTCAACGAAGGTATTAAGAATAAAAATGTCAAATATTAATTTTATTTCTAATAAAAAATATTCAAACTATAGTTAAAACTACTCCAAATATGCAAGAAGGCATAAGTGAAAAGTAAAATTCTCTTTCCCCTGCAACTCCTCAGTGCCAATCCTCAGACTCCCAGGTATAACTACGATCGAAAGCTTTTTGTGTTGATGTCTAGAAGTTGCTGCAAATATGGGTGTGTACATAAAATTAATGTATTTATTTAATTTTTAGAAGTTGGTCACCTGAACTAGTTGAGCATTTAGAATTGGGAGCCAGTCACTCAGTGCGCTCTCTGCCACTGGAGAAATGAAGAAGCCCCTGTGGGGATCTCTTGCTTCCCTTTCCTCTGTAGACTCAGGCTCGCCTGGCGACATTTGCTCAGTCTCTATCAGGGAAACCTTCTGTCCGTGGCTTCTGGGTCCCTTTTTGGTTTGGGACCTTTAGAGCAAGAACCAAATGGGGGTCGGTAGCCACCTCTGACTCCTCCTGCTGGAGAAGCGTCCCAATTTCATTGTTCACGTTTAAGCATGCCCCCAGGGAGGCCAGGGGTCATCTCTAGTTAATTTTCAACTCTTGATTCTACAAATATGATTTTTTTCCGATGGTGAGAGTCATTTCTGGAATATATATTATAGAAATAAAGCATTTTCTTTAACAACAATTTTTTTTTGAGACAGTCCTATTCTGTTGTTGCTTTGACTAGATTGAGCTGGTATGATCAGAGCTCACTGCAGCCTCCGACTCTGGGCTCTGCCTCAGCCTCCTGAGTAGCCGAGACTATAGGTGTGTACCACTATGCCTGGCTAATTTTTCTGTATTTAGTAGATATGGGGTCTCACTCTTGCACAGACTGGTCCCTAACTCCTGGCCTCAAGGATTCCTCATGCATCAGTCTCCCAAAGTGTTAGGATTACCAGGGTGAGCCACCAAGCCCCACTTAACCACTGACTGCTTTTATTTTTCTTATTCTGAGCTTTTCTTTTTTTTTTTCTCTCTTTTTTAAAATTTCAGATTATGAGAGTATGTACATTTAAATCACGTACCCTTAATGTGAGTTTTTAACTTTGACTTATTTGCTTCAAAAGTCATGTGCAAAAAGCTTTACTTATCTGGTACTTTTTGGTACATCTCGTCACTGTCCCCTCAATCACAGATTTTTAAAGAGAAGTTATCTTAAAAGTAAAGATGCAAATTTGTACAATATTTATGCAATATTTCAATAGCCACTGAAATACTATCCAGCTCATTGAAATATTACAGATAGTCCAAATTATCATATATCACTTATTTATAGTTTTTCAGAGACCTAGAATTTGTGGAAAAGCAGTTCATTCATGAGCTCATGAGGAAAATCTGGTGAACTTTATAAATTTCCATTTTACACTTGGGATGAGAAAGCACAGGAAATGAAATTATTTACTTAACATTAAGGAAATGAACTCAAGATTCACTTAAGATGTGAACTCAAATCACTATTCACTTTGGTTAATGACATGACCTATAATGCAATTAAATGTCAAATCATGTGGTTGGTGTTAGGATGTCAGTGAGCATTCATCTGGCTATATACAATTACCAGAGGCTTTATTCACAAAAGAATGCTAGTAATTTTGAAACCATAAATCAAACCATATCCTTTTAGTTCAAAGAGGCAAATATGTAATATTGGTAATTAAACAATTCTTATTACAAAGGCACAGTTATTTTCTTTCTTTTTTTTTTTTTAATTTTTTTTTTGTAGAGAAAAAGTCTCACTTTATTGCCCTCAGTAGAGGGCTGTGGCATCACACCGCTCACAGCAACCACCAACTCCTGGGCTTAGGTGATTCTCTTGCTTCAGCCTCCCAAGTGGCTGGGACTACAGGCGCCTGCCACAATGCCCGGCTACTTTTTTGTTGCAGTTTGGCCAGGGCTGGGTTTGAACCCACCACCCTTGGTATATGGGGCCAGCGCCTTACCCACTGAGCCACAGGCGCTGCCCTGGCACAGTTATTTTCAATGAAACAAATCTAGGTTGATGTTCAAATTGTGTAATTGCTAAATCTTGTCTATGTCTTTGAACAAATGAATCCTGTAATTTGGAGGGGGATACCCTTAAGAGAAAAAGATAATAAAACTAAGATCCTGCAAGATGATATTTGGCCTAAATACTGGGGTGTTTTCTTATTGTTTTTGTCAATGATTTTATTTAGCTAAAAGTATCGATAACTTGGAGGACTGTTCTGGCCTAATTCTTAAAAAACAAAACAAAACCCCCCACAAACTTCTTGTAGCCTTCAAGCCCTAGTGCTTTAGCTCCAAGCACCTGCTAGAGCAGGAGTAAGGTTATATAGGATGAGTTCCACATTTATCAGGGTCACAAGGGAGGCTTGGGTGTGTGGAGATTGTTTTTATTATTATTCCATCTGAATGCCTTTTTCTAGAGAACAGGAGCTCTTGTTCTGAACCGTTAACAGCTCCTCTCTGGGTTAAAGCAGCCAGCCTTAGATGGAGGTGTCAATTTCAGGTCGAGGGATTGGCAACTGATCCGACTTCCCGTAGGCCACAGGTCTGTGGCGGATACTGTGCTTTGCAGAAAGAGTCCCCATATTTGCGAGGAAGCAGTATGCTCTAATACTCTACAGTTGTTTTGTTGTTGCTACTGACTAGGTCCATGGAGGGAAGTCCATCCCTGAGGCGCATGACGGTGATGCGGGAGAAGGGCCGGCGCCAGGCCGTCCGGGGCCCGGCGTTCATGTTCAACGACCGGGGCACCAGCCTCACGGCCGAGGAGGAGCGCTTCCTCGACGCCGCGGAGTACGGCAACATCCCTGTGGTGCGCAAGATGCTGGAGGAGTCCAAGACGCTGAACGTCAACTGCGTGGACTACATGGGCCAGAACGCGTTGCAGCTGGCGGTGGGTAACGAGCACCTGGAGGTGACGGAGCTGCTGCTCAAGAAGGAGAACCTGGCCCGCATCGGCGACGCCCTGCTGCTTGCCATCAGCAAGGGCTACGTGCGCATCGTGGAGGCCATCCTCAATCACCCCGGCTTCGCGGCCAGCAAGCGCCTGACGCTGAGCCCCTGCGAGCAGGAGCTGCAGGACGACGACTTCTACGCGTACGACGAGGACGGCACGCGCTTCTCGCCCGACATCACCCCCATCATCCTGGCGGCGCATTGCCAGAAGTACGAAGTGGTGCACATGCTGCTGCTGAAGGGCGCCAGGATTGAGCGGCCGCACGACTACTTCTGCAAGTGCGGGGACTGCACGGAGAAGCAGAGGCACGACTCCTTCAGCCACTCGCGCTCGAGGATCAATGCCTACAAGGGGCTGGCCAGTCCGGCGTACCTGTCTTTGTCCAGCGAGGATCCGGTGCTCACAGCCCTGGAGCTCAGCAATGAGCTGGCCAAACTGGCCAACATAGAGAAGGAGTTCAAGGTAAGCTGTGCACTCCATGCTGGCTGCTCGCGCCCACCCACTTCGCAGCTGCGCTGCCTGGCCCCTTCTGTAATTTGCTTCCCAGAATAGTTCTGTGCAGTGGATTTAAAATCTCGAGGAATTGGGAGCATCGTCCACAGCTGATCTGGTGGGATTTTTTCCCTCTCTCAATGATGGTGCTGTGATAAATTCACTTTGGGGATGTGTGTACTGTATTCTGGACCAGAGAGCTATAATTATGGTGCAGCTCTATGTTCTGAGTAAGCATTAAACAAACCTCAAGACTGCTTTCTTTCCCCTTTTATTTTTATTTCTTTTTTTATTTATTTTGCAGTTTTTGGCCGGAGCTGGGTTTGAGCCCGCCTCTGGCATATGGGGCCAGCGCCCTACTTCTTTGAGCCACAGATGCCACCTTTCTTTCCCCTTTTACTATAGGGAGGGACTGATGTGATATTTGCACCTTCACATTCTTCCTGTCTCTGGATAGCTGTATGGGGGCACCCAACACAGCAGTATTAGGTTTTTGGTTTATTTGCTTATTAACCGAGGGGGTGCACCATTCCTTGGTCCTAGGAATGGACCAAGTTCCTATTTCATCTCTCTATAGTAGTATTTGTGCACTGTTCATTGGCCAAAGCATTTGTATATCCCTTTAGAATGAAAAATCAAAAGGCCAATATAAAATACTATTAAAATAACTTCACTAATGTGACAAAAATGCCTCCTCTTGAATTCCACAAATATATATTCAGCATGGTAAGCCATAGATATCGGTCAACTCAGAAAAAGAAGGACAGCTAAGTGGTTTGCTTTAATGGACTTTGTTTTTTCTCCAAATAAGTATGTTTTTTTTTTTTATGGACATCATTTCCCATCAAGCAGTATTATGTATTTTTATCAAAATTATGTATTAATGATAGACTATTTTTTAAAATCAATTGCTACATCCTCCTATGCATTTTGAATAGTTCTACCTACTAAATCTGAAACAAAAGGATATTTTGTAGTTCTGGCCAAAATCATTCAGACTCTTTTTGGCAGGTTCTTATCTCCCATATTCTACCTAAGAATATGATTGTAGACACCAATTTCTTGAGCTATTTTACAGATGCTAAGTTACTCTTTTTAGCCTAGTTTTGTGGTGTCAGATCACAGAATGATTATTCTGTCTTTCACATCTTAATATGGTTTTCATACTAGAGTGAGATTCACACGAATGCAAATAGCAATATAATTCAGAGTAAGGAAAATCTTACCATAGGGTTGCAAAAAAATGGTGGGAAAGTGGTTCTCCCCCCACCTTTCCATACCTAGCAAATTCCTTAGATAATCATTAACCCTTATCTTGTCGTGGTGGAGATCTAGCCAGAGTATAATTTTATTTGTTAATCCATTAATTATTTTCTGTTATTAAAGCTATACATTATTCATTGT
This sequence comes from Otolemur garnettii, assembly GCF_000181295.1. Lineage (NCBI taxonomy): Eukaryota > Metazoa > Chordata > Mammalia > Primates > Galagidae > Otolemur > Otolemur garnettii. Next base: position 410,766 of record NW_003852488.1, on the reverse strand, counting down.
AAAAAAATTTGTAAAATGTGGGAAAATACAAAAAGCAAAATAAATATAACTCTATATCTTCTCTCTTTGAATAAATTCATTATATGGTATTTGAAAAGATTTATTTTCTTGGACCCCAAATGAGCTTTCTTAAAGACAGAATTCAGATAATTCAAGTAGAAAACTTCAAATTCTGTTTAAAGAGAGTAGAAAAGGATTTGGGGAAAATGCCTCTAAATATAAGTTCATCATTTTCAGACAATAATAATAATTCTAAATTTGTTTGTCACTATTTCAACTATCACATAGACCTTGTTTTTATACCTTGTTTTTGCTTGATATATCTTGAAAGTCTGCAAAAGGGATTCTATAAAAGGGAATATTTTCTAAGATTATGTTTTAGTAATTTACTAAAGATGGTGATGTTTTCAATTCTATCCAGAGAAGTCATCTCAGTGAAGCAGTGGTAAGAGAATTTGTTATTCATAGTTTTCCCCTGAAGCTGGCTAAATCCATATTGGTAATGCTTAGAATCTCCATTACTCTGACTTAAAGGCTCACCTCTGATAACCTTTCAAAGGTGGGAAAATATCACAAAAGGCAAAAACACAAGTGGGCTTTAGAGGACATCTATAAAGCTGCCAAATATCTAAGGATATGCAAAAATCATCCACATCTCCCAGTTCCTTTTCCTGGATTATGTGGAGATCACTTGTGTAGTATAACTCCCGGAGCCAAAATTAGAACAAGTCTCTAAGGACTGCAAGTCTCTCTCCCCTAACTGCATGTGGCCCCCCCCCTCCATTTTAGCCATCGTTATTATTCCTTTCTTATCTGCCATCCTTTCACCTCTTTGCCCTCTCATCCCAGGCTCATGTCCTCTGTCACGGCTTTAGACAGACAGTGAATATAGTGGCTTTCATAGCACTGACCCAGAGATGCTGAGCTCTGAAAGGGCAGTGGAAGTGAAGCTCATTTCTGAGCAGGCAGGTAACCTAATTCGCCCTGTTCCATGATGGTTGCTATATTCTTCCCATGGGGACTTTGAGCTCAAAGGACTAGCCTTGAAATGAAAAAATAGATAATGTGCTCCCTAGTGAAAGAGAGGTGATTTTTTTTTCCTTTTCAGATACTTACACCTATTTTATCTTATCAGTGCCCTCTAATATGTAACTTTACCCCAGAAATGGCCCTCATTTAGGTGCTCCAGAGTAGATTCTCATCCGTGCAGTTTCCAAAGTTTCTTCAAGAATACAGAAGGCTTGGGGCCAAAACCATATGACGGTCATGTCCCCAAGAGGTCAAACATTCTAGGATATGGATTTAGATAAATTAATGGAGGACAGCTCGGTGACAGGTTATTAAAGAAATATTCTGGATGTGCAAATGCTGTTCGAAGCTATTCTGAGAAACAGAATATTGGACAGGATGGTCTCTAGGTCTAATCCTCCAAATGTCAGTGGCAAAGAAGACAGTCATTTATTAAGCCGTGAGAACACAAATTGAAATTTCCTACTTCTGACTGAGTCAATCATGCATTTTTTTAAACAAAAAAAGTAGCCATTTTACTTCCCTGTGCTTCAGTTTTCCTCTCCTTAAAGTACAAAAACAGTTCCGATTTATAACACTCTGGAGCTATAAAGAAGAAAATGGTTATAATCCAAAAGTAAGATTGCCTTTTATAGCAAAAGATACTGTAGAAGTCATCTGGTTATACAGACCTTTCATTTGGCAAATGAGGAGACCAAGGCCAAAGCCAACATGCCATCTGCTAAACCAAGATTTGAGCATCTTGGCTTTCAGTCCTAAGTATTATATCTAATATAAGGTACCTCCTAATACTGAAGCATTTCTGTAGTATTTAATAGTATACCACGCATGTTCTCAGCTATTAATCTCACAGTGGGTAGGATTCATCATCATAATATTAGGTAGGATTATTCTCATCAGAGAGGTTAGGTGAGTTCCATAAGATTGCACAGCTAGTAAGTGGTAAGATCTGAGCTCAGGCTGTCTGGCTTCAGGTTTCATGCTTTTAACTACTCCAGTATCTTGCCTCTTTTGTTATTAGGGAAAGAGCCTAACAGAGTGATGAATTTTAATTTTTCTCTTAAAGATAGAAAAGGATTAAATGGTGATTAAATCATATGCATTAAAAGGAGTGTGCAGGAACCCTTTGATAGGTTGTGATAAAGAACTTCACTGTTCTTCCTCTGGCTTGAGAAGATCCTTAGGGTTTTGAATTTTTTCTCTGTAACATGTGTTACTCCTAAGCTATTGGTAGGTCCATCTAATAGCTTTGCAGAGGACCATGGTAATGGATAGTGACACAATAATCATTAAGCAAAAGTAAATTAGGAGAAGATTGTTAGAAAATGTAGGCCATACAAATGGTTTAAGCTATAAAGTAACCTGAGGCAGGGCCTTGTGGTGGAACTAACAGACAGTGCCCACTCTAGACAGCTAGTTGCTTTTGCGACTGAGAAGAAGTTATCTTTAGCTGGAGCTCTTCATTTTTCCCTGTGAGCTCTGCATATGTTTTTTTAAAAAATGGTATCAGTATCCAATGATTGCAATAAAATAAATTGCCATTGTCCCTAGCTCTGCTTATTTTCTGCACTTGGACAACAGATTTAGTCCAGCGGGGAATGTCTAAACTGTTATGAAAACAAAGTGTTGCCCTTGCAACTTGTATGATTACCAATTTTTCATTTCCTGACTGATCTTTCAGTGGATGTGAAAATAACACACAGCTTTCTTTAAAACTGGGCAGCCTGCAGATTATAATTTTTAAAGGTAATGAATCATTTGTTAAGTGTTACAAAAGAGGTGGGTACTATGTTTCCTTCAACACATAGACAGTAGATTCTTTTATTTCTGATTAATGGAGAAATGGCCATCCTATGTTGTACCAAATCTTAAAGAACAGTCTGAACTAAAGAATAACGTGAGGAAATTTCATCTAAAAAATTGTATTAAAAGGGGAGCTTTATATGGAAACAGGCATGGATTTAATACTTCTTCTGGATGCTATAATAAAATATTTCATTAGTCTTTTAGGAATGGAGGGCAGATGGATATTCAACTGACACTCTGCATAGAAACCAGAGACTGAACATTTTATTAATTTTATCAGTTGCATGGTACCAACTTGAATGGAAACCAAAGATTGAAGTTTTATTCATTTTATCTGTTCCCTTATGAGGGGAAAGGATTAACTGTAACTGTTCTTTATCTGAATTTCTGATATCTGAAATGGAAACTATTCTAGACTGTGTAGCCTTTAAACCATCTCTCATCTTCATGTTTATTTTAGCTAGTGATGTAGTTTTTCCTATCAAAGCAAATTAATTATTTAAGGGAAAAAATTGGAATTCTTCGTGTCTGTTTTTAATGTATGATTTTTGGAAGCCAAAAATTCCACTGTGCTATTGCCTCATTAAGTAAGTATTGCCCCCATTAGATAGATACATACACTGAATGTTTCAGGACATGTTGAAATGAGGAATTCTATTTTCCTCATGTACCAAGTTAGATTATTATCTGGTTAGCTTTCCTAAGGGGCTAGAATTAGTGAAAGTCGTAAAAGTGGAATTGGGGTTTCCAAAAGTGAGACATTTCACCCAAGGGATGGTTTTTGACACTGTGGCTGGAACCAATGGGCTAGAATAATAAAACTCCATTCAGAAAGTAACAGGGAAAGCTACCAACTGACTTTCTTATACCAGTTCATGGCACTTGTAAATATGCAAATGAAATTAAAGATTCACAGATTATTTTTAGCAAGGTGTTAGTTCCAGTGGCCTGGAAATTTTTCTCTCAGGTATTGATACTCTGTAACCCTTGAGAATTCAATTACATATAATCAGACGTTTCTCTCCTTACAGCTCCACGGGGCATGATAATATGCCCTTCATACAAACTAGGGGAAAAAAACCTCTGTACTGGTCGATACCCATCTACCTCTGTACATTCATTATAAACCATTTGTTCTCAGACATTAAAATATATCAGAATCACATGGAACGTGTGTTTAAACAGAGTTCGTGGGGCGGTGCCTGTGGCTCAAAGGAGTAAGGCACTGGCTCCTTATGCCGAAGGGGGGCCGGGTCAAGCCCAGCCCCGGCCAAAAACTGCAAAAAAAAAACAAAAACAGAGTTTGTAGGGCCCTCCCTAAGTTTCCAAATCAGGATTCGGGCTATCTGGGGTGGGGTCCAAGAATGTGAATTTCTTTCTTTTTTTATTTTTAGAGACAGGGTTTCATTTTATCCCCCAGGCTAGTGCAGCGCAGCAGTGGGATCATAGCTCACTGTAACTCCTGGGCTCTAGAAATACTCCTGCCTCGGCCTTCTGAGTAGCCGGCACTACAAGTGTGTGCCACCATGCCCAGCTAGTGAAAATTTGCATTTCTAACACATTCTCAGGTGCTGTTGATGCTGCTGGTCTGAGGACTACACTTTGAGAAGCAATGCCTCCGAGAAGGCAAGGGATAGTAAGCTGAACAAGTTATTTTCACCGTCAACCCAAATAACTTTCTGTTTGGAAAACAGAAGTTTTCCAAAAGCAAATGGCATTTATTTGGGAATAGGACACTGCAATGGGACTGTGTGCCATTGTAAACTATGTGTGTACTGAAGGAGGTAGAGGAAGATAAAAGTTTTCAAAGGGAAAATGAGGAAGCTTACATAACGACTTTGAGATAATTATCCCTGGCTATAAGAATTGGTAACAAGGGTAGGACCAGTCTGAGGTTGGACAGGCAGTTGCTGGGCAAATATCCTTGAAGAAGTATTTTTTATGTAAGGTTGTGGTGGCCTTTGTGCAAGACTGCAGTTTTTTCCAGAGTCTTTTGTGATAGTTTTTAATCAGGCATTCAGGCATGAAAACCCTCACTTCAAGGCCTTCCTTGGCTCTTTTTCTAGGGTTTTGTTTTTTGTGTTTTTAACACTTCATTGTGATGATGACATTTTTCCTATCACATAATTGATCTTCTGTGTCAAATTGCCACTTGAAAAAAATTACCATTTAAAAAAAATTTCCATTGTAGAAATGGTCTTGTTTTGGCTTTAAAAGAACTATTATTTGTACTGTTTGATCTTTTGGTCTTTCAGCACTGGCACTTAGCCAGCCTTGCTTAATATAAATCAGTAACTTACGTGCATACAATTTTTAAGTACATTTTAAAAAAATTTTTAATTGACATGTAATTATATATTTATGAGGATGTGGATGTTTTAATACATGTACACAGTGTGGAATAGTTAAATTAAGCTAATTAATACACCTCACTTAATGTTTTCTATAGTGAGACATTCAGAATTTACTCTTAACACTTTTGAAATATATATTATTATATTAATAACTACAGTCAACATGCTGGGCAAGTAGGTCTCAAAAACTTATTCCTCATATCTAACTGAGACTGTACCTTTTGACCAGTGTCTTCCCATTCCCATCCCCACCCCTGCCTTGCCCCCAGCCTCTGGTAACGTTTTTAGGTTTCACTGAAGTGTCAAAGTGAGATCCTATACATACCATTTTCAGATCTGTCTCATATGGTTGGGCTGGTTGCAGAAGGAAATGTAGCTAAGGGGTTAGGTGGGAACAAATCTAGCCTGTACCGAACTCAATAAGCCTTATATCCAGTTAGGAGCTGCAGCTTTCTACCCGGAGAAAGGGACACCTTTTCTAATTCACACAAACTCTAAACACTTTCCACTGAAAGGGAGTAAATTCTTTGCATTAAACGCTAAACCTCTTGTTCTTAGAATGACTATCGGAAACTTTCCATGCAATGCAAAGACTTTGTAGTTGGTGTGCTGGATCTCTGCCGAGACTCAGAAGAGGTAGAAGCCATTCTGAACGGAGATCTGGAATCAGCAGAGCCCCTGGAAGTGCACAGGCATAAAGCTTCATTGAGTCGTGTCAAACTTGCCATTAAGTATGAAGTCAAAAAGGTGAGTGTGCCTCTTTTCATCCAGCACCATGTTAAAATAAACATGTGATATCAACTACGCCATAATCCCAGGGAAATTTTTAAAATAAAAGTAGATACTATTGATAATTTTTTTTTTCTTCATGAAAGAGATTAGGTGAAGAATCATAGTAAAGTTCCAAGTTAAATGTCTAACTTCTGATCCCTCCCACTTTTACCCATTGTGGGATCTTAGATAAGTTATAAATATTTAAATTTGTTTCCTCATATAAAAGGAGGACAATATCTTTTAGCTATCTCAGAGTTTTAGTGACAGTCAAATAGATTAAGATAGACAAAAGCACTCTGTAAACCATTAATTACAGTATAATTAATAATGATATTTGTTACTTGTAAATATTTTTTGAGGCACTGTTACATACATGCCTATGTTAGTCCTTGCAGCAAGCCTATGCTACTCTTTGTTTTAGCTGTAAATGAGGTAAGATATATGATGAGATTTTCTATTCTACAAGGAAACTGAGGTTTGTCAAGTTTACTAACACGTCTAAGGTCACACAGCTATGGAGTTGGTCTCATAGGTGTCAGAGATAAAAATGATTTTTTACTCAAAACTGCTATGTGTATCCATTTTCTAACATGTATGGGGCTTTTAAATAATTCATGAAAATTATAGTTAAGATATTTCACAATAGTAAAAATCTCAGTCATGTAGAATACAGCAGTTTATACATGTTAGATTTTTTTTTTCACTTTGAGAGGAGCTGACAAATCACAAAGAAGTAAGCTATTATTGAAACTAGATCTTAGGCAGCGCCTGTGGCTCAAAGGAGTAGGGTGCTGGCCCCATAAGCTGGAGGTGGTGGGTTCAAACCCAGGCCCAGCCAGAAGCTGCAAAAAAAAAAAAAATGTATAAAACTAGATCTGGTTTTATGGACTGGTCAATCTACACACAGCCAAATCTTGTGTCCTGCCTGTAATGTGGCATGGTCCTAGAGCCTGCCTGCTGGGGTTCATGTCCTGATGTCACTATACTTTTCCTGTGTGACTGTGGGCAAGTCACCTAACCATCTAAGCCTTGGTCTGCCCATTAGTAAAGTAAGGACAATAATAGTGCCTACTTACTCAGTTCTTTGAGGATTGCATGAGATAAAGCATGTAATTAGCACAGATGAGGTGACACAGTGATTGTTTAACAGGTATTAGCTAGTAACATTTATACATTATGAAAATTCACACTCAGAATGATGACTCTTAAGCAAGTTCCGTCTTCAGTCATCAGAGAAAGTTATCATTGTACTGGTGCCAGTCTTTAGTAGCAGATTATCTCCACTTTAAGCAAGAAGGAATTCAGTAAGGGATGTTGGGAGTGTTCACAGAATCCTAAAGAGAGGTAGAAGAACAAGCTTATCTAAGCTGTGCTTCCAGAAACCTCACCCAGAACTAGACCTAGAACTGACCTGGGAAGGGAGTTTCTATGATTTTGCCTCTGCTGCAGATAGCCAACTCTCCTATATCAGCTGAAAGGATGCTGTCAGTCATAACCTGTTATCACATGACCCTGTTCACTGGTCCAAATGCCTGTGATCAGTAGAACCTAGGTCAGTGTTTGAACTCAGCAACAAGTGAAGATGGGCAAATCTCTCTCTTTCTCTCTCTCTCTACACACACACCCTATTCTACTAAAATGTAGAGAACTTTCACATGCAGTGTTTACAAGATTTTTGATCAGCCATCAATGACAGATCTCCCCTCTACTTACTAAGAAAGTCAACTGAGAAGATTCTTAGCAAAGATTGAAATAAAATAACTTTTAGGCCAGGTGAGGTGGCTCACACTTAGCACTCTGGGAGGTTGAGGCGGATGTATCACCTGAGCTCAGGCATTTGATACCAGCCTGAGCAAGAGTGAGACCCCATCTCTACTAAAAATAGAAAAACCAGACAGGCATGAGGTAAGCACCTGTAGTCCCAGCTACTTGGGAGGCTGAGGCAAGAGGATCTCTTAGACCTAGAAGTTTGAAGTTGTTGTGAGCTATGATGCCATTGGCACTCTACCAGAGTAACAGAGACTCTGTCTCAAAAATAAATAAATAAATAAACAAAATAACTTTGGAAGGAAATTATCAATTATAAGATAATTAAATTGGCTAGACTTGACCTACACTCTCAAAGCATTCTTGCTAGTTGAAGTTTTGCTGTATTGAGGGAAAAAGATAATTTTGAACAAGATTGATAGTAAACCATTTTTTAATGTAAACCAATTTTGAACAAGATTGATAGTAAACCATTTTTTAGAAAACTGTCTGGACATATATTCACAGATCTTGCAATATGTATCTCTTCCCTTTGACATCTAAGAGGAGAGAATTTATTTCAGTTGTCACTGTTTTTTTTATCATTGCTTTAAAAGTGTCATATTAGCCAAGATAGCTCATCTATGGATGCATTTCTGTTAACCAAACTGTCTTGAAAAGGGAATGTCTTCCTGCATGTTAACTTTAAATAAATTGGTGTGTAGGTTACAATGTATGAAGTGTCATTAATAATAAATTTGCTGTCAGTCAACCGCCAGAAAGCCAAAAAAACCCCAAAAAACAGTATTTAGAATTGAAGAATATTTAGGAGTTTGTGTGGTAGACCACATTAATTATTTAAAAAAAAAAAGGATAGAGTGGAAGATGAAATTTGATTTGTGGAAAATGGGTACAAGAAAATTAACTTTTAGGCAAAAACGCTAATTTTGTCCATTTGAATAATTGATTATATAACCTGCAAAACATTTTGAGTTATAATTTTGACTGTATTTCTATCCTGCTCTGTGATATGAAGCTTCACATCAATCATCTTGACTCCAATAGAAATAACAAGATCTCTACCTGCTTCAGAGTGAGCTATACCTATTGTGAGAAAATTTCGACAGAAGATACTAGAACTTGGTAGACTATTGAATCTGAGCACCTGGGCTCTTGAGAAAGAGCAGGAAAAGATTTTCTGAGTTCTTCCTGCCTGCTCTCCTATGTCCTCCATAGTGGGATTAGGTTTAACTGTAGAAAATTCACCTGAAAAAGAGACTTGTAGCAATCAAAAATAGAAAATTCATTGTGTATCTACTTTCTGTGTAGGAAGAATGCAGGGAAAGGCCAGAATTTGACAAAGGCAATGAAAGAGTATTAAATACTCTGCAGAGACTTTGGGTTGCAAACACTGGCCTGCACAGCCTGGAGTCCTGTGCTGTGTGGCCTTTTGTCCTGATCTGTGCTCAGGCATAAAGAGATAAGAGATGATTTTGCACTTGGCGAGTTCAAAAATCCAGAAAACTCATACAGTGTTTTTGGTTTATATTTCACAATACAATGAGCATTAAAAATACTCGGATTGCTTAGTTTTTATTCACAAGAATATTTTATTTTAAATTTTGGCTCTAACAGTGTCATTGAAAACAAAAAAACAAGTGTTTCTACCATGTTTTTGCACAGCATATTCCCATGAAGATTGTTCTTCTAAAGGCTGATTTCATGAAGAGAAGAGTGTAACATGAAGTTTTTCTTAAAGTTAAAAATTGATTATTTTCTATAACCTTCCCTGATTGGTGGTTCAGTTTAAAATCTATTAGTCGTCTAGCAGGAAAAATAGTAGGTAGTGAATGCCATGGTAGTTTCATTTCATTGAAAGACTGATATCAAACATCCTCCCTTTTCAATCAGAAAACCTCAAATAAGGGTATTATTTTTGTGATGACTTCAATTTGCTGGTCCAGTGAAGTTGGTAAATAGCATACAAACTTTATCCAGCCGGCCATGGCTGGTACGGTAACATAAGACTTTTTTTTTTAGGAGGTAAAACAGTTTTAAGTGATAAAGGTGACTTAACCCTATTTTCAAGTCATTGGAAAGAGCAAAACTCATCTCTCGGAGGGATTAGCGTTTTTGCCTTCACCTGGTATTATTGTATTGGTTTTACTATCTTTTTAAAAATGCCCATGTGTACTTGAATTAGGATTTTAAATCATTGAAGGAAAATAGGTTTGTGTGAATTAAAAGGGATCAACAGAACCCATGAGGTGATATTATCTCAAATAAGAAAAGACTAGAATTAGTAGAATAAGAAATATACCTGTTAAGCTGAATTTTAAAGTGTGACTGCAGTCACCACAATTTTGGCTAGTATTTAACATACAGTAAGTGTTTCCCCTAGACTATAAAACTTACAACAAGTCAAAGATTGATCAACCCATGTGTTCCATGTGAACACAATTGATTTCCATCAAGTATTTGAAGCTCTGCAATCTTTATACAGATGTGATTGATGCCATAAAGCACATCTTCAAATTTAAACATTAGCTTAGGGACAAAGAGCAGGAAAAGGGAGCTATACTGTAACACTAGCATTTCTGGTCCTCAAGAGTTTAAATCCTAGAAAAGACTAGCATCTTAATCCACATGTGTTGTTATAACACAATACCTGAGACTGGATAAGAACTAAACGTTATTGGGTGGCACCTGTGGCTCAGTGGGTAGGGCGCTGAGCCCATATATTGAGGGTGACAGGTTCGAACCTGACCCCAGCCAAACTGCAACAAACAAAATAGCTGGGTGTTTTAGTCACAACTACTCGGGAGGGTGAGACAAGAGAATTGCCTAAGCCCAAGAGATGGAGGTTGCTGTGAGCTGTGATGCCACAGCACTCTACCAAGGGTGACAAAGTGAGACTCTGTCTCTAAGAAAAACAAAACAGGGTGGCGCCTGTGGCTCAGGGAGTAGGGTGCTGGCCCTGTATACTGAGGGTGGTGGGTTCAAACCCAGCCCTGGCCAAACTGCAACAAAAAAATAGCTGGGTGCCTGTAGTCCCAGCTACTTGGGAGGCTGAGGCAAGAGAATCACCTAAGCCCAGGAGTTGGAGGTTGCTGTGAGCTGTGATGCCACAGTACTCTACCAAGGGTGAAAGGGTGATAAAGTAAGACTCTGTCTCTAAAAAAAAAAAAAAGAAGAAGAAGAAGAAGAAGAAGAACAAAACTTTATTTTCTCATAGTTCTAGAAACTGGGATGTCCAAGATCAAGGCACTGGCAGGTTTGGTTTTCTGGTGAGGACTGTATCCTTCAGAGGGGAGAAATGCTATGTCTTCACATGGCAGAAGAACAAGCTAGCCAAAAGCTATGTGAAGCCTCTTTTATAAGGGTCTTTATACCATTAACAAGGGTATAAAGGGGATAGTCCTTATAGTCTGAGGACTCTGGAAAGCCCCACCTCTTAATACCATCACATTGGTGACACCATTTTGGAGAGGACACACAAAACGGAATTTGCTCATCAACCCATATGGACACACACCTACCTGCCTCTTAACTTCATGAGGATTTTGCATCATGCAGAAACCCTTGACCTATTTAAAAAAAAAAAAGTGCATGGCTTACTTCTCAAGTGGTAATCTGATTTGATGTCATTACCTGCTCCTCCTCAGTTTTGTCTGAATGCACTGTTACCTGTCCTGAGACTAGCCTGGCTGCAGTCACCAGGGATACCTTTTATTTGCACCCGTCCAACTTCCCATATATGCAGATCTTCCGAGACATTTAGATCAACATTCAAATTAAGACTAGTTTACATTCTGATTATGTCTCTTGGCAAGCATTCTGAGTTCAAGTCTCCTGTTATAAGAACTTATTTTGCATTTATTCAGAGCTGCTTACTATGTGCCCTAGAACAATGACTGCTTATTACTTAATTTCAACACTGGTACTCACATTTTTATCTTTTTGTACTGATTGCTCAATACAGTACCTGGCTCCTAAGAGGAGCTTTAGACATTTTGATGAGTGAATGAAGAAATGAGATGCACATTCAGGAACTGTGGAGGGAGGGCAGACACAGGAAGGAAATGATTCAAATCAGTACAGGGACAGAAGTGGAAATTTGGAGAAGTTCTCAACCTGAGTCCAAAAAAGTTGGCACATAAACCTAAGACGTCTTCAGCTTTGATTGTATCCACACATTTTATAAACAGTTCAAGTAAGGACTGCACTGGTTTGTGACATATTGTTTTCAAAAATCGGAACCTTGGGAAAGTGACAAAACCTTGGTTTGGAGGAAAAATCGAATATATATGTAGCAACTAGCAATGACTATTCAGCATCAGGACCTGAGATTTTTTTAAACTGAATTAAAAGGAATTTCCAAGATAATATATATGTCTTATTAGGCTGCTGTAACAAAGTACCAACAGATAATAAACAACAGATATTTATTTCTCACAGTTCTGGAGACTGGAAGTCTGAGATTAGGATGGTCATGTTCTGGTGAAGGCTGTCCTGAGAGACTTCTCATTGTACCCTCACAAGGTGAAAACGAGCTCAAGATTTCTCTGGGGTCTCTTTCAGAGGAGCACTAATCCCATTCATGAGCGCCCCACCCTCATGACCTACTTAGCTCCCAAAGCCTCCCCTCCCAGTACTATGACAGTGAGGATTAGGATTTCAACATATGAATTTTGGAGGAACACAAACATTCACAATATGCTTTTCCACATTGAATCATCAAATCAGAAAAGATAGCATCTTCTTTGTAGTACTTGAACTCCCTCCACATATACATGCAAGAACATTCTTCATTGTTGGTTTGTCCATTCAATTTAAGGCAGAAAGTTTGTCATTTTGACCAAGTTTGGTAACTTGGTGACTTCATTAGGTTCTTTTGTTATATCATAGAAAATGACTTTAAGATTCTTAAAATACATAAACACTAAAGACTAAAAATTATGAATAATATGACAGAGCAGGTAGTAAAGCAAAAATCTTATCCCACCCAAACTACCAGTTTCAAATCTAAATATCACTAATGTCTTCTTACCACCTCTGTCAAGGGGGGAAATTTTTTTTTTTTTTTTTTTTGAAGTTTTTGGCCAGGGCTGGGTTTGAACCCACCACCTCTGGTATATGGGGCTGGCACCCTACTCCTTGAGCCACAGGCACTGCCCAAGGGGGGAAATTCTGGCAGGGGCAGCTGCCAGAGTTGTCATGTGGACTTCCATGTCAGAGGAGGGGTGTTGCATGCTGGGGGCAGGAATGGGGATAAGAGAGAAATCGTGTCTCCATTGCCTATTCTGAGAGATGAGACTTTTTAAAAAATTAAAATTGCTGATGGAGGGGGAAGGGTTGGGTGATATAAAAAGAATTGCTGATAGGAAAGTGTATGAGTAAGAGGAAACTTGCCCATTTCTTTGTAGGTGTGCTTTTGATAAATAGCCAAATCAATTGAGGAATTTCCTGGAGTTGCTAAGAATCATTAGGATCATTAACTAGAACTTGACTAAAGAGGACTCCTTTGATAAATGGGAACCTTAGCTGTTCTCCTTGGCTCCCAGAATTCCCAAAAACATTTCACGGGAGGTACTTCCTAATAGCTTCACTGTTAACTGTTCATTGTTTTTTAGAAGATAACGATACCTTGATTTTTGTGTTGCTAAGAACTTTTAAAAAATATGTTGCACTCATAATTGATTTTTGAATAACCCTTATTAATTACTGAGCTTGGATGAACTGCACATGGCCATTGGAAAAAAGCCTGTCTAGCTACAAATGGACACCTTTTCCCCTAGGGGCCTTTAATCTTTACGTGGACCTCCCTACAGATAGCTTCTGGGCCTGAATAAGGACAGGGTCTTAAAGAAATCTCAGTTCCTCTAAAAGAGGCAGACAGATGACTTAGCCAAATCGAATGGGGAAAAAAAAAATCAAATGGCTGGGCTGAATAAGTATAATTTGCTCATTTTTCATGATTAGAGCTGTAATTATTAAAGAACTGCTGAAGATAAATGTTTGTGTTCTTTTGACCTTTTGATAGAGGAAGCAATAAAAGAGAATAGATTACTGAAATATAATAGGAGGGAAGTAGCATTTCTCGCCAGTTCCTGGAAGCAGTGCCAGTGTGGACCCGGCATAATACCTGCAAGTTTATTGACTTTTTTCTAAATCTTCTGCAGATTTGCAGTAATAGTACGTACATATGTATGGAGCACATTGTGTATATATTTTTCATACATGTAGCATGTTAGGTTTTGCTCAGGAAACTTAACATATTTCTCTTTTGGTGATAGTCTACAATAAACCAAATGACATTTTTTCTTTTCCATTTTGAACTGAATGTGAGTAAGCTGGAAGACAGCAAGGTGGGACACATTTTCACAAAAGAAACCTCATGTCACCCAGATCCTACAGAGGGGAAAATAACAGGAAGGCAAAAAATAAAGACATTACCAAAGCCTTCCAGTGCCTATATTCTGGAAAAATATCCATTAATACCTTTAGGATGCACATGTATTCAGTAGTTGAACTGTTTGTTGACAATGGTATGATAATCTACTCCCCCCCCACTTCTCTAACACTCTCTCTCTCACCCCATTCTCCCCTAACAGTTTGTGGCTCACCCCAACTGCCAGCAGCAGCTTTTGACAATCTGGTATGAGAACCTCTCCGGCCTGCGGGAACAGACCATAGCTATCAAGTGTCTAGTTGTGCTGGTCGTGGCCTTGGGCCTTCCGTTCCTCGCCATTGGCTACTGGATTGCACCTTGCAGCAGGGTACTGGCTTTCTATACCTGTTTTCTATGTAATTGGCATACCAGGTGCCTTTGGGATGAAAAAGTTAAAAGCTTGATACTTAAGGCTCTTATCATTTTTACTCTGAATGTTCATTGACTCAAGAACACAGATTCTGCTTTTTAATGACTGAATCAATGCAAATAAAGATGAAAAAAGATCTGGTACTAGTGAGATAGATCATATTTGCAGGCATAAAATACTTAGGCTTTTAAGATAAAATCCCCACAGCAGACAGAGAGGAGAAAAAGCACTAGTGCCTATTTTATTGACAGCTTAATAAGTCAAATGTCTACTGGGCTGGCTGTGGAAGGAGAGGGGAATAGACAGCCCCACTGCATTAGTACCAAGAAACAGTTAACCTGGGAACTAGATGAGCAACTCATTTGGACCTGCCAGAGAATCTAAGGCTGAGTGTGTTAAGCACAGTTGAGAACAGTGGTGTTATCCACAGTCTTCAGGAAAGTGCATGGTGGGTTCCCTCAGCCCTTCGTTTCTTCAGAAGTTTCAAAAAAGTACAGAATTTGCGTTTGGGGGTTTTGAGTATTTTAGACTGTTTATTTAGTTTTGCTTAGATCATTTTTTTAGTACCTTTATTCTCCTCTCAACTTGCAAGTATGGAGTCATTTTGGTTGTGCCTGAGAGATCCCTTAAACAAGACCTGTGATCCTAACAGAATCTGTATTAGGTTACTAAAGGGCACTGCCAGAGAGAAGGAGCTGCTCTGAAATCCTTTAATCCTGTTTTTATACTCTGAAATCTGGTTTTGTTTAAGTCAGAGGTAGTTTCAGGCAAAATGAGTCAAGGCCACTTATAAATGATCCTGGAAATCTGTCAACTCTCTGGCTCAGCAGTCTCCCTGGCAGAGTCCTGCTTAGTAGGCGCCATATATATATATGCAAGACCATCCATCTGTGTCACTTCATTGTTGAGTTGCCCATGCAATTTAAGGAAGAAAGTTTGTCATTTTGATTAAGTTGGATGACTTGATTAAGTTCTTTAGTTACGTATCATGGAAAACTATTTTAAAATTCTATAAATACATAAACACTAAAGACTAAAAACTATAAACCATATATGAGGGCATTCAATACAGCAAAAATCATGTCTCACCCAAGTAATTTTGCTTTCTGGCAGAAAAAAATTGGAAGGTTCAGGTTTAGAAGTGTTTGTCTCTTAGGGCAGCTTAGTGAAAACAATAGATTAAGTTCAAAGTACGCATTTTGGGGTCTGCATGTGAGCCCTGTGATTGGTGAGCTCTGTTGAGCAGAAAAGGAAAACTTGAGAATTGAACTATTTCTGAGCCCATGTTGACGCTTGCTGTATACCACTTATCTTATGATAAAGGCAACATAACTAGAACTCTACATGTACATCCCATTTTAAAAATAGGCATGCTGTTTTCTTTTCATGTTATTTAAAGTTTTAAAAGGTTGACCTTTAGGAGAAACAGACTTGGCAACTACCAAGAAGTCTGTACGTGCTGTGGATATACTCCAAACATGCCCTCTTTCTGGCTGTACAACAGCAGAGTGACGTGTCAATGTGTTGTTATATTCCTATGTTTAATTTGGAAGATGTGACATTTGTCCATGTGCATTTGTGTTCAATCCCAGAAATACTTGACATTCTTTGGTCTTTTTTTGACATCAAATTAAGATTCTGAACCTTCAAAATATTTGTTTGAAGTTACAACCTTAGTGTGAACCTCAATACTTTTTAAGGTCACAGGTTGAGTTAAAAACCAGGGTCTGTGTATGTAGAATAGAGAATTTACTTGATAAACCTCCCACCAGGGGCCTAATTCTTGGACTGTGGAAGCCCTTGGGATAGGAGGAATTGTTTTCAATTTTTATTAGAACATGCCCCTCCCCTTTTTTTGAAACAGAGTCTCACTTAGTCACCCTTGGTAGAGTGCTGTGGCATCATAGCTCACAGCAACCTCAAATTCTTGGACTCAAACTATCCTCTTGCCTTAGCCTCCCAAGTAGCTGGGACTACAGGTGCCTGCCATAATGCCCAACTATTATTAGAGATGGGATATCACTTTTGTTCAGGCTGATCTCAAACTCCTGAGCTCACGCAATCTACCTGCCTCAGCCTCCCAGAGTGCTGGGATTACAGGTGTGAGCCACCACTCCCAGCCTAGAACATGGCACTTTTAAGGATATTATATCGCAAGGGATTTTTAAGAAGTCACCTTAAAATAATTATAAACTGAACTTTGAAAGTGCTTTTTTACATGATTTTTCAAACTCAGAGATGACTTTTAATTAAGTTAACCTACTTAGAGATTTTAATTATTTTGTATCTCCCTCTTCTTATGGGAGTATTAGCAGATAAAATATCTTGATTCTAATATTTTTCTGCTTTTTTATAGCATAGAAGATATAACTTGATTTTGGAATATTTTAAACTGTGAACTAAAATTTACTTCTGTAGTAGTAACATTTTTAACCTTCGAAGGGTTTTTAATGTCCTATGTGAGTCTGAAAAATCATCATAACTTTTCAATTACAAAGCAATAAAGAATTAGATGGTAAAAAATTTTAGAATCTTTTCCTCGACCCTAAAAACCTTGACTTCACAGTCTTTCATGTA
>NW_003852488.1:361268-393318 GCF_000181295.1 Otolemur garnettii | reverse complement strand
CCCTCATTTACCCAATTACAGCATTAAGACATTTGTGTTCTCTACCTGATAGAGGAGCCAGATTTTCTAAAGCAAACTTTCCCCATTTTGTTACAGCTGGGGAAGATTCTGCGAAGCCCTTTTATGAAGTTTGTGGCGCATGCGGCTTCCTTCATCATCTTCCTGGGGCTGCTCGTGTTCAATGCCTCAGACAGGTTCGAGGGCATCACCACGTTGCCCAACATCACTGTTATTGACTATCCCAAACAGATCTTCAGGGTGAAAACCACCCAGTTCACATGGACAGAAATGCTAATTATGGTCTGGGTTCTTGGTAAGCCTCTTAAGTACCCTAATGTCTACCCAAAAAATGATTATATAAATGACTGTCATTTACTATTAAAAATGTTATTATAATCTTATAAGGTGACGACATCACCATTGTAAAATGAGCTAAATAGCAAAATAATTTGGTCACTAGATAATGCTAATGCTTAAACGATATCCCTTAACACTAAGTAAATTTTTGTATGAGTAACTTGAGCCTCATTACAAGCCTACCATGTTTCAGAACTCTAACTTTAAGTATTGAACAAAATGTTCAATAAGTTCTACAGGTTTTTAAAATGACTCACTGTGGCTCAGCACCTGTGGCTCAATGGCTAAAGCGCCAGCCACATACACCTGAACTGGCGGGTTCGAATCCAGCCTGGGCCCACCAAACAACAATGATGGCTGCAACCAAAAAGTAGCTGGGCATTATGGTGGGCACCTGTAGTCCCAGCTACTTGGGAGGTGGAGGCAGGAGAATCACTTGAGCCCGGGAGCTGGAAGTTACCATGAGCTGTGATGCTACAGCACTCTATCCAGGGCAACAGCTCGAGGCTCTGTCTCAAAAAAAAAGGTGACTCACTGTGACAATCAGTTACTTAATTGGAATAGTTATAAAATAACCCAGTATCTGTGACTAAACTTAACTGATGACTAAAGATCTTTTATATTGCTTTAGTTCCAAAGATTTTAGAAGAGTTTTCATTTTCAGAGAATTTATTACTTCACCTCACAAGGACATTTTGCAAAGCTGTGTTAAATTTGGCGTAACTTGAGAAAAAAGATTTTTTTCACCATCCTAATAAATAGAAGTTGGAACAAATTTGTCTATTGATCACTAATCCAAAGTGGTTTTATATATATATATATATTCTTTCAATTTCACTGATTGGGATTCTTGGTACCCGCTCATTTCCTGAAGTAATAGGCCAGCTCTTTCTCCCCTTCTTTTCTTGTCTCAGCCTGGGTCAAGTAATTATTGTGTGAATTTTACTTTGAGCAATTATATTTCTTTTTAAAACTCCACAATATTTTCCCTTTATATCAGGACAATTTGTTAAATTGGAAAGTTTTGTCTTCTTGAGCCAGAATGGCATTTTCTGCCTTTAGTTTCTTCCTAATGTCCTGGAGCCTCCCACTTAAGGGCTGTGTCTTTTTCCAATGATGTTACTTTCTCAGTATGAAGCAGAAGTGAGGAGAGAGGGGAGAGGCGTGATATAAGTGTTCATGGATGATTGGGAAACTGTTCTTGTTAAAAACCTTGGGGGCTTAGAAGTGGGGGATTGGTTAGTCACCAAACCATAGTGATTTTATAAGGATGGATTTTCTTCTATGCTCCTGAAGTCTTATAGGGCAAAATCCTTTGGCTGGTTTATTTCCAAAGAATGTGTTTCTCCAATTTCCAGCTTGGTAAGGTAAATCATTTCCTTAGTAGAAGCTGCTTCTTCCACTTAACTCTGCTCAGGGCTTTGGTGACTGGACAGTCAGTGGGTGCTTTGTGATGGCTAGTCCAGTGCTTTATACAGGGGGCATTTTAGAGATGTAGCCTGGTGGGGGACAGAATGATGGCTTCTCAGTATACGCTACAGAACTAACCTGTACCCTCTGTGTTTGTTGTGGCAGGAATGATGTGGTCGGAGTGTAAGGAGCTCTGGCTGGAAGGTCCCAGGGAGTACATTTTGCAGTTGTGGAATGTGCTTGACTTTGGGATGCTGTCCATCTTCATTGCTGCTTTCACGGCCAGATTCCTAGCTTTCCTACAGGCAACAAAAGCACAGCATTATGTAGACAGTTATGTCCAAGGGAGTGATCTCAGTGAAGTTACACTCCCACCGGAGATACAGTATTTCACTTATGGTAAGTTGTTAGCTGCAAGACCCTTTTAGGTTTCAGGAAGGATATTGGAACCTAATTTTGGAAGGAAATGCTAATTAAGAATATATTTACTCCTGGACACAGTGGCTGATTCCTATAATCCTGGCACTCTGCAAGGCCGAAACAGATGGATTGCCTGAGCTCAGGAGTTACAAGCCTGAGCTAGAGAAAGACCCCTTCTCTAAAAATAGCCAGGCATTGTTGTGGTGGGTTCCTATATTCCCAGCTACTCGGGAGGCTAAGGCAAGAGAATCACTTGAGCCCCAGAGTTTGAGGTTGCTGTGAGCTGTGATGCCATGTTACTCTACCAAAAATGACAAAGTGAGACTGTCTCAAAAGAAAAACAAAAAAAGAATATGTTTACTATGAGAGGTGCGTTGAATGTTTATGGGCAGTAGAGAGAGATGGCATGAGCTTTGGAACTGTACAAAACTGGATTCATATCCAGGCTATGATTTTCCCTTGCTACGTGACCTTGATCAGGCTAATTTGCTTCTCTGTGCCTCAGTTTTCATACCTATACAAAAATGATGTTGTGTGGTGGGAGAAAATTACCTTTAAGCCGAATGACATAGTTACTCTTATGTCAGGAGACTGTCCTGATTAAGAAAAAAAATAACTTGATACACTGCTTGATGTGGAAAGTGAGTGCCCCAGATCATGGGTTGGAAGTGGTAAGATATCAAAAGGTGCTAAACTGCTCTGCAGGTAAAGTGAACAAAAATTCAGCAGAGTTTGGAAGTAGGCAATAAAGTGATCATGAGAATGTGAGCTCTGGAGAACCAGCAGAAGTATTGCAGAGGATTCTGGGTGTTTTACATAGCATGGAATAGGGTTCTTGCCAAATTTCTCTATATCACAAAGAGCTGCCAACACCCAGTGTGGAAAGATTCCGATGCCTTCCTTACCCAGCACAAACTCATGTTAGTAATGTTCGCCCTGCTTCCTTTGGGGACAGATCAAGGAGCTGCAGTTAGCAAATTTTCATATAGTTGTAAAGTCTTAAATCTAGATAAGACTTTAGAAAGTATTGCCCAATACTCATTTTATAAAAAAAGAAACTCTGGCAGAGTTTAAATGCATTTTGATGTGAAAAACAACTCTTCATGAGTGTAATTAGGGCTTACGTTCTGCTGAGTACAAGCAGCATGTTAACGTAATTGAAGGCTGGACTCCTGCTGCAAATTATAAGATGTAAATTTCACACATTGTGAAATTTGAACACATTATCTCTTAATGTCAGCAAAGATTATTAGACACCAAAGAGACTCGTTCAAATGAGCAAATGATCACCATTTGTAATTAAAGAATTAACTTAGATTGTATTATTTTTGTGTGATATATGTATATATCTCAAGTATTTCATAATCTATTTACTTAAATTTATTCACGTGTATTCAGAGCTTGGAGGAGAATTTGGGCTTTGGGCTTCCCTACTTCCTGTACATATGTATGGTTTTGATCAAATTTTTAACCTTGATAAGTTTCTGCATCTGTAAAAAGATAATAATAACCTCAAATCCATCAGGTCATTGAAAGCAGTGTTGATACACACATTAAACATTTAAGAAAGATTCATTTTTGTTGTTTCAAATATCTACGATGCATCCATTCTTTTGGGAGTGATTCAGTTCACATAAAGTTGACCCATGTAGTGTTTCATGGACCTGCCAGGTCTCCTGCAAACTTAGTAAGTGACCTTGAAAAAGTTGTCTGGAGTTCCCATTCAGCTCTATATCCAAAATTTTTTCACTTCAATGGCATTTTACATTTTCTAGGGACAAATTATATTGCTCAAATATCATGAGCACCGTTGTGATTCAGTGACACTCTCACTCCTTGCAATATGACATTTTATTTGCATAAACCATTAGATGAAATAATGTTCCCACAAAATGTAGAAAAAGAGTTTCCTTCCAGCTGTGCCTATAGGATGACAAACAGTTGGTCAAATACATCTAAAAACTGAGGAGACAAATCAGTCAAGTCAGTTGTTTTGTCATCCTGGACGCAGTCTGTGTCTGGGAAGTCTTTTGAAATCTTTCTCAATCTTTTATATTTTATTCTGTTTCTCCTCAATGTAAAATCAAATTAGTATCTTTATAATAGTGTTTCCTCCATTGATAGTAATGTAGAATTTATGTTTCTGGTTTAACATGAAAAATAATGCCTGGTCAGTTAATTAAATCTAGAGTAGTTTCAAGTGTGATGATAACCACCTACCTAAAAGATAGATCCTTTTTAAGGTATTTACTTTAAATAGTTAGCAATGAATAGAAAGCTCCATTTTTAATCTCTTTCTTTCTTTTTTCTAGCCAGAGATAAATGGCTCCCTTCTGACCCTCAGATCATATCCGAAGGCCTTTATGCCATAGCTGTTGTGCTCAGCTTCTCTCGGATCGCATACATCCTCCCTGCAAATGAGAGCTTTGGCCCCTTACAGATCTCTCTTGGAAGGACTGTAAAGGACATTTTCAAGTTCATGGTCCTCTTTATCATGGTGTTTCTTGCCTTTATGATTGGCATGTTCATACTTTATTCTTACTACCTTGGGGCTAAAGTAAATGCTGCTTTTACCACGTAAGTAAGACATCTTATTAAAAAGGTATGATGAATAGAAACTCTAACAAATCCAGATGAAGCAAAGGAAAAATCTCAATCATTATAATAAACATGTTTTTAAAGCAGGAAAATTAATTCATTGACAACAGTGCTTGTATGTGATTACATCACTCGAGGCTCATCTCTGAGCTTAGTTGAGCATTTGACCATAGACTGGATCAGAATTTGGAAAAACCCTAGACAAAACTGGCTGTTTTAAGAAAATGGGATAACAAATTTCTAATATTGGATGTGTCTTACATTATATGTAACCTTAAATTTAGTTTTATCATTTTGGAGCCGGCACTTTTTTTAAAAAGATGCTTTTGTTTTAACATATTTATTAATCAGTACAGTGAGTTGAGTAAGAGGAAATTATAGCTAACTTTTAGCGCCCACTAGAATGATAATAATACCACTTCCTTCCTTTGGTCACATTGGTTTTGTACTGGAGACTCACCTCCTCCATGAAGCCTTCCTTGATCAGGCCTCCTTAGCCATTGTCCCTATAATATCCTCAACATGGGGACATCGCATTGTGAGGCCTTTCTCAGCCCTTGCTGTTTGGTTGTCACAAAGGTAGGGCCCTCTCTGTGCTGTAGTCCTTCCCGATGGTAAACCCTTCCTGCTTCTCCCTTTGTTTCCTATAATGTAATAACTAGGAACAAACTATACGTTTAATAAGTTCCCTGTTGATGAAAGTAAAATATCAAGTCCTCACTGGCACCTAGATTGTTCTAAAATGAAATCTTAAAATAGTTAATGTATGGTAGGTAGGTAAGTGTTCTTAGAGGTGGAAGAGACATGAAACTCATTGAATTATAATGAAGAAAAAAATCTGTTTGAGCTCAGCACAGGAAGGACAGAATGATCCTACATTCAATGCCATCCTTGTCCCCTTCCTCCTTTTAACTCAATGGTAGCTCACTTTATACATTTTCTTCAGTATTTTGTTTTGGCAAGTGGCAGCATGATGTAGTGGAGAGATTAGCTGGTGCTATGGCCATGTGCAACCATGCCAGCTAAGTTTCTAGAAAAATTTTCAGGCTGGAAAAACCTGGATTTGAATGCATTCTCTGTTATTTCCTAGTACTGAACATTCCTCAGTGTCAATTTCCTTATTTTTAAAATAAGCACAATAAGGTTTAAATAAGGTCATCATGAGGATTACGTAAGGTAAGTTATATAAAGCCTCTTGCCCACAGTAGGAGCTCAGAACTGCCAGTGTCCTTTCCTTTTTTACCCCCCCCACCACCACACACACATGAGCTCCGTATAGATTTGAGGAGAAGTTAGGGGAAGGAAGGTTTACAAAGGAGAAAGAAGAAGGGGCAGGAGAATTTTGTGATAAGTTGAATGAAGGGCAGAAACAAAGAGCTTATAGTTTTGCTTAGACTCCCACCAGCATCTATGCTATAATATCATAAAATCAATGTTTTATAATCAAGAGTAGCTCTATAAGAATAGAAACCTTTCTATTCAACCCTGTATCCACAGGGTCTAGCAAAATTTTTAGAACATAATAAGTACTCCATCAATATTAGTTGAATGAATAAGTTGAATTGGCTAGTGCTTAAACCTACAAATCTATAGAATCTATTGTTATTTAGAATCTGTGGTAGCACCTTTTTTAAAAGTATTATTTTCATAAATCTTTCTCTGGAAAAAAACACTTTCTAACCTTTCTTTGTAATGGAATTTTACCTCTGTCTCTGTTTAAGGATTATTTTTTTTGTTCACTCATCAATGATTACAACTTGGTTGTAACCAGACAAATATGTTGTTACCAAAGGTCATTTAAGGGACAAAGCTAGGTAATTAGTCTGATGAAGGCCTAACTGCCAATCATTGTGATAGAAGAATCAGGCAGTAGATTATATGAATTCTGTTGCCTCCTCTTCATTATAGTTAAGTATTATTTCCAGATAGGTAATACATTCTTGTGACCAAAAATTCAAATACAGAGAGAGTTGTCTATAGGGAAAATCCTGTCCTCCTCTCCACTTTGACCTAGTCTCATAGTTTTCCTTAGTTCCCAGAGGCAGTGGTTTGTTTCTTTCTTCTTTTTTTTTTTCTAGAGATCAGGTCTCACTCTGTCATCCAGGTCAGAGTATGGTGATGTGATAATAGCTCACTGTACCCTCAAACTCCTGGGCTCAAACTATCCTCCCACTTCAGCTCTAGAGTGGCTGGGACTACAAGCATGTGTGACCATGTCAACTGATTTTTTAATTTTTTTTTTTTAATGGGTCTCACTTTGTTGTTCAGGCTGGTCTCAAACTCTTGCCCTTAAGCCATCCTCACACTTCAGCCTCCTGAGTTCCCAGAGTCAAAGGTTTCCTTTGGATACTTCCAGAGATATTTTTTACATAAACAAAACTATAAATATTTGTATACATTTCTTTTTTACTTAAGTAATAGAATATTTCACACTCGCCACATGTTATTGTTTCACATTTAATGTGTCTCATATTAAATTTTATGTAAATACATGAAGATCAATCTGTCTCATTTCCGCCATTTCTGTCTGCATAGCATTGCATTGTGTAGATGTACCAGAATTATTTAGTCCATCTTCTATTTAGATATTTAGATTGGTGTTATTCTTCCTTACTGAGAATGATGCTGCAAGGAATATATTTATACGTACTTTTTTGTTCTACTCCAGAAAACCTGGTTTAAATTTCTAAACCACCTACAAAATCAAAACTCAAACTTCCATCCCTCTACGACAGTGGTTCTTAAACTTCCTAATGCCACAACCCTTTAATACAGTTCCTCATGTCGTGGTGACCCCCAACCATAAAATTATTTTCATTGCTACTTCATGAAGGAACTGTATTAAAGGGTCACAACATTAGGAAGGTTGAGAACCACTGCTCTAGGAGAAAGGAATGGGCATTGTTACATGACTTCAACTTTCTCCTGCTGAGTTCAGAGAATTCTCACTTGAGGATAGCTTCAGCAAAAGTAGACACTGTTCATTTAATCACTAGTTCCTGAAAACCTAGGAGAATCATTTTCATTAAATATTCAGAACAAAATAATTCTACTTTTGGAGTATTATACAATGGCATTTTACATCTGTATAGTAGTCAGATCCTCATCGGTTTTCACTTTTGACTTTTGAGAATCTGTTATAACAAATTTTTTAAAAGCACTATTTTCATAAATACTGCAAACTGTTAATTTACCTGCTTTGTACCTTATTTTTTCAACAGTGTAGAAGAAAGTTTCAAGACTTTATTTTGGTCAATATTTGGGTTGTCTGAAGTGACTTCCGTTGTACTCAAGTATGATCACAAATTCATAGAGAATATTGGATATGTTCTTTATGGAATATACAATGTTACTATGGTGGTCGTTTTACTCAACATGCTAATTGCCATGATTAATAGCTCCTATCAAGAAATTGAGGTAAACCTGTTTTCTGTCCGTGGTGTCTCTCCTTGTCATCCCACTCTGATGATATGCTACATCCGCGTCTGTATACTGTAATTCTAGCTCATAACAAAGAGGCTTATATCCAAGCAGAGAGAGCCTGGGCCTTCCCCTGCGTTTGCCACTTGGATAGGTAGTCGCATACTTTCTAGTGTCTTTTAGGAGCACCAGAGGGATGCCCGTGAATTTACTACCACTCTGCCTTCTCTCAGGGTATATTTCAGAAGTTTTAAAATTGGCAGCTAGAAGATATATTGGCCCTAGGGAAATTATTCTCTTCTTGGTTAGCCAACCATTCTTCCCTTACAAGATGCTTGGCAAAGATGGATGATGTTTTTTATTCATTCAGAATGTTTGGTATTCTTTCGGTTTCAAATTAGGCTTGATTTGATACAGTTCTTCACTATTGTAGATATGTTTTCTTATGCCCTCCAATTTAGTGTTCAGTATCTATTTAGTGCTTTGCTGTTTGTTAATGCCACTGAATCTCTGTGTGTGTGTGTGTTTGTAGAAAGAGACATTTAATACTTTTTTAAAAAAATTGAGTACGTGTACATTTTGATTTACCCTAGACCTTGGCCAAGGCTGTACTTTTCATCTTGGCTAAGGCAGAGTGAAGATGGGGACTCAAGGGAATTTGAGCATGGCCACTCCCACAGGTCTCTCCCCACCTGGCCTGGTTTATTTAGCCAATTTTCAGGTTAGGCCACAGGAGAAGTGGATGCAGGGCAGGGATCTTGGGGATCCCCAAGACTGCCTGCCTTGGTCTAGAGGAGATATTGAGGATGGCCCAGGCTTAGGAAGGGGGGCCAGGGGTATAGAATATTCTGTCATCGGAGCCTTTGTGCTTGACCTAAGGTGGGGGGTGGCAGCGGAGAAGCTGGGGGCCCGTGGGCCCTTATGAGGTGTGTTGGGGGCATGTGACTGCAGCTGGTGGTGGCAACTTGTGCCAGAAAGCGTGAAACACATCTCCATGTGCTCTTCTGGGGGCAGTTAAAATGCTGAAAAGACACTTGGCCTTGTGGGAGCAGGAGGGCCACTGAGGACTCTAGGAGAAGACATGTCCTTGGGCAGGGCTGGGAACCCTGTTGGTCTCTGTCCCCAGCTGCAAGCTGACAGCAGGCCAGGGAGTGGTGAGGCCTTCCCCCTTCACTGTGGGAGGGAAGTAGCAAGTGTACAAGGCTGGGGGGTAGCCTGGGCCATGCAGGGCCTGGGAAGCCCTGAAGTGGGGGCCTAGGACTATGGCCAGCAATGGCTGGGAGAGGGTGGGAAATAGGCCACAGGGGAAGTAGATGCAGGGCAGGAATCAGAGTCTTGGCCAGGGTCCTGCCAAAGGGCCATAGACACCTGAGGACAAGCCCCAGGCAGCCAGCCCCAGGGCAGGCAGGACGGCCGGGAGGGTCCACCCTGGAGGAACGTTAGTATTTCTGAGAGCACCTTAGCGTGAGCATCTCTGTGTGTGATTTTGACACTCATAGCATAGTGTTCTCAAAGCAGAAGTCAGGTCCTCGGGAAATGAAAACTCTGGTACTCTGAACTCCTGCGTGGGTGTGGTCCTGGCCGGCGGGGCTGTGTGAACTGGGCGAACCAGCTTCCTCCACCTGCGGAGCCCTCTTCTTCATTTCTTCTGTCAGCTAGGATGGTTGTGCCTGTTACCACAGGCAGCACGGAGGATAAAAGGATCTGTTAGACGCGTCTAGGCTACTGAGCGACTTAACGGCAGACACATAAACTCTAAAAAGCAATTCGTCTGGGTACCACTTTTTTCCTTTGCCCTTGAAGTATAATATGCTGTGTCTATCACCTGGTTTGGGTGGGTCTACAGAGGAGGAGGGTGGGTAGAGGTTGGAGAACTGTTGTTCAATGTGCATTAACTGGGGGGGGGGGTAGGAGATGGAAGAGGAATTGATCTTTCTAGTCTTCCTTGTCCCCTGAATTTTTCTTTTCTTTTTGCTTTGTTAGCAGGCAATGGACTGGAAATTCTGATTAAATATAAGTGGGGACAGACAGAAACATATAGAAGACAAAAATTTTTAAATTAGTATCTTTTCATTTGAAAAATGAGAATATTATGTAGGCCTATTAAGAAAAATGTATACAAGTCACCTATTCTTAATTTAGATTCGTTATAAGAACCTGCTGGCATCAGTTACTAGAACATTTAGTTTCTAAAATTAGTTATTTCTTTTCTATTTTTGTAACACAGGATGACAGTGATGTGGAGTGGAAGTTTGCTCGTTCAAAACTTTGGTTATCATATTTTGATGATGGCAAAACGTTACCTCCACCCTTCAGTCTGGTTCCTAGTCCAAAATCGTTTGTTTATTTCATCATGCGAATCATTAACTTTCCCAAATGCAGAAGGAGAAGGCTTCAGAAGGACATAGAAATGGGAATGGGTAACTCAAAGTCCAGGGTAGGTATTGGAAACTTACCCAGGCCTCAAAATAAATGTTTTGTCTCTTTTTCCTTGTCTTTTGATGTTCATTCAATAATTTTTATGTGTGAACTTAGAAGATGTTGGGACTGTCCATTCCATAGTCTTTCACAGACTAATACTTAGTATCATCATAATGTTTTAAGAAATCACTTAGTCTACGTGTCGCATTTGATCAGAAGCTCACGTAAACCCACAGATTAAAAGCAAACAGAAATTTAACTTGTTAAAAGCTACCAGAAAGGTTATCATTAGAAAACACTTTGTTTTCCTGTGTTCCATGCTTCTCAACTGTTATACTGAAATTAAATTGTACCAATTTTCCCATTGGTATGTATATTTCACCACCACTATATTCTCCTTTTCTGTACAAACCCTTTACTGGACTAAATGATCTTTTTTCCTTTAGTATCACATAATTACCACAGGCCTAAGAGCATCTTCAAATCTCCAATAATATCCCTTTATAAATAAGTAAGAATGGTTTGCTTTTGAATCGTCCCAGTTGAATCATACTTTAGTTTTAACAAAGAAGATAATTTTCATGATGATACTTTATTATCATGAACTAATTTTCAGAGATAGAATTGGTATATTAGACGGAAGGATATAGGCAAACTTCAAATAACAGAAAACAAGGCAGATAGGAGCAAATGTATGAGGCCAAAATATAATCTGGGGGGCAAGCATGGTGGTACACTCCTGTAATTCAAGGTACTTGGGTGCCTGAGTTGGGACCAGAGCTTGAACCAGGAGTTCAAGATTGCAGTGAACTATGATTCCAACACGGCACTCCAGCTTGGGCAACAGAGTGAGACTCTTGTCTCTAAAAATAATAATAATTATATATATAAATATTTTGCCTAAAATTGTGAAAATGGTCTGTAGCTCTGTCCAAGAAGCCCACGGACATCACTGTTATCATCCTAAAACATACAACTTCCTGAGCAAAAGTAAATGTTTTTCTCTCAGTTGAAGCTGGAGGGGAAAAAATAGGATTAACGAAACTTAATTTCTTGCTTTTAAAGATGGATGTGCATTTTTAACACTCTTACAGGGGTGTCCACTATGGCAGCCTTTGGGCCACATGCAGATTATTTGGGATTATTATTGATTTTTTTTTTTGCTCATCTGTGGTGCTGGGTAACACAAAAACTAGGCATGGACCTCTCCTTTTGCTCACCAGCGGTCCTTAGTGTTTGTGGATTCAATGTGTGACCCAAACAACTCTTATTCTTTCAATGTGTGGCAGAAAAGAAAAAAGGTTGGACACCGTTGCTAGAATCTTATTGTTTAAGAAAATAACCTTTTAAATCTTGTTTTATTTGATCTGGATGGGGGCTCTTAAGGCCATTAGGTTACAAGGCACTGATTGGGTGTGACATCCCATGATTTAAAAAGTAACATCTCGTATTCAGTGAGAAGCATGTAATGTGAGGAAGAGAGCCTTGGCATTACACCTGGGTTGAAATTCTGATGCCCGTGACTCATTAGCATGTGACATAGATAAATCACTTCACCTCTGTGAGCCTTGAGGGTCCCACCTGAAAGAACTTCGTAGGGTGATTGTGAGAATTGTATGAGGAGACCAAAGTTCCAGCCTCAACAAATACACCCTCACTCACAGTTTACAAAGTGCTTTGCTGTACATGAGAACCTGATGCAAAGCTGTGAAGTAGGTATCACCATTATCTTCATTTGTTAGATGAGACAAACGAAGCCATTCAGATAACTCCCTCTGCAAGGTCACATAAGCTAGTCACTGCAAAGCTGGAGTGGAATTCAAATTGTCTGGCATCAGATGCCCAGCTCTCCCTGCTGTCCTGGCTGCCTCTTACCTCGTCAGTTGAGTCCAGGCTTTTTGAGTTCCTCCCCGTAAGTGGTACCTTCAGCTGCGGGGCAACTGGTCTGTTAAAGGGATCAGGCTCTAATGTCATCCTGGGCAGCTCCTGCTACCGCTGAAATTGACTTTGTTTTTGAAAAAGCTGTGTTCTTCTGGGGACATAGTAACTGAGGCTTTATTATTAAAAAGGAAGTCTCTCAAATGTGGGCGCTTGCAGCTCTCAGATTTCACTTCTCACACACAGAAGGAAAGTTTTCTTTCCATAGGCAATAGGTTTCATTGACTTCATCCCCGACATGGTCAAACGTGGACGGGGAAGTACTACAATCAGGTTGAGAGGAGCTCACCCACTTGGCCGAAGGCTGGCTAGGCCCCTCTGAAGGAAACACGTGAGGGAAGCTTTCTATTTAGGCTGTCTGCTCCTGCCTGTATTTCTCCCCTGACAGGAAAGACTAGTTTTTCTCAGAGCGGATGCTGAAAATAGAAGGAACATTGCGCCCTGACCTCTCAGGAGGCATGCTTCTTGGCTTCCCAGTCTTCCCACATCTGGTTAAAAACTGCCATTTTGATTTTGTTTTATAAATTGTGCACAGAGCTGTTTAAATCTCCTTAAAACAATCTATATCTATAGATACTCTCTGTATGTTGAAGGTACTACAAATTTGGAGAAATTCTATTTTTCTGTTTTTCTTTTTTTGATGAAAGAAGGAGCTTCAATTTCCAGCCAGCCTAGTATACAGCTAACCTCAGTCAGTAGTCAGACACTGACCTCCAGTGGCCAACAGGAGAATTAACTTTGTTAGTCAAGGTTTTCTCCTAGCACGATTTTAAAGGAAGTTAGGAGGGTCCTTGCCTATCAATGCCACTTCCTCTTCCTCCCTGGCATCCCACATCTTTCCGAGGTATAAGGGTGGAAAGTCAGATCTTTTTGGATAAAAAGCCCTGCCTTTGAATCACACATTTAAGGTTGCAGCTTACCCACAGATTAGAGGCATTCGCTGTTCATATTCCTACATTCTGTTCCCACCCACTCAAAAGCTAAACCTAAAAAGAAATAGAGAAAAGAAGTGAAAATCAAAATTCTTTATTCCAATTCTCTCCAAAGTTGTGAACTTGTCTCAGTATAAGGCCAGATCATTTGTTATTTTGGCTAACATTGTAGCGCTACAAAATGCCAGGAGGTACCAGCTGAACATGGGTGTACTTCTGTTCAAGTCTAGAAGAACGTAGGCTCAGGATCAGGGTGAACTGCTTCTGAGAAACTTTGCCTTCTAGATACCATGAGTTCATTTTGATAAACCATACAAGGTCCCCAGGAAAAATTGCTTAGCATGAGGCAACTTTTTAACATTTTTTAATATTTTAATTTAATAATTAAATTTATAATTTAATTTTCAATTAAACAATTCCACTATGCCAGTACCTCTTGCCAACATTTTGATAAATATCAGCATATTAGACACATTCATTTTTATCTTTGGGAATATATGAAATAATTTATAAAAAAAACTCAACTTGCTTAAAATGTTCCTCAGAAATGTTGACTCCAAATATATTATCCAGGAGATTAAAGTGGATTATATTTTTTATTCCAAATGAATGTATTCTAATTTACTAGGTTAATTGTATTTTTTCCTAGTTAAACCTCTTCACTCAGTCTAACTCAAGAGTTTTTGAATCACACAGTTTTAACAGCATTCTCAATCAGCCAACACGTTATCAGGTAAGCATTCATTGGTCGTATCTCTTAATCTGCATGTAGTTCCATATATGTCTGTGTATGTGTTTGTGTGTGTGTGTAGTGAGTAGAATTATATTCTTCAGATCTGCTATAAGAATAGTACAAAGCAGAGGAAATGAGAAAATAGTATGGCAGTTGGAGGGGACTTTAGAAATCAGAGTCCAAGTACTTCATTTTTTTTTTTAAGTTGAGTAGTAAGAATTTCTTTTGCAATATTGAAAAGAAAATGTTACTATAATTTCCAAAGAACATTTATAAGAATACCCTAAGCTGGAGAAAGCAGTGGCAGAGAGGATATTTTAGAATCAATAATGTTCTCACAGTAGGAAAACCTACACGTCTTGCCAGGTTTTTCCTTCTGGTGATCTGCTTTTTAAATGACTTGTTAGGTCCAGGTGCAATGGCTCACACCTGTAATCCTAGCTTTCTGGGAGGCCAAGGTAGGGGGACCGCCTGAGCTCAGGAGCTGGGGACCAACTTGACCAAAAGCAAGACTTCATCTACTAAAAATAGAAAACCTAGCTGGGTGTTGTGGTGGGCAGCTGTAGTCCCAGCTACTTGGGAGGCTGAGGCAAGAGGATCCCTTGAGCCCCATACTGTGAGGTTGCTGTGAGCTAAGATGCCATGGCACTCTACCCAGGGTGAAAGAGAGATACTCTGTCTCAAAAAAATAAAATAAAAAAAACAGATGACTTGTTAGGCTATACTCTTTCATCAGCACGATTAAAAGTATCTTTTGCAGCTCAGCACCTGTAGCTCAGCAGCTAGGGCTATAGCCACATACACCAGAGCTGGCGAGTTTGAACGCAGCTGGGTTTGAAAGCAGCCGGGCCTGCCAAACAACAATGACAACTACAACCAAAAAAATAGTTGGGCGGTGTGGTGGGCACCTGTAGTCTCACCTACTTGGGAGGCTGAGGCAAGAGAATCACTTGAGCCCAAGAGTTTGAGGTTGCTGTGAGCTGTGATGCCATGGCACTCTACCTAGGGTGACATAGTGAGACTCTGTCTCAAAAAAAAAAAAAAAGTATCTTTTGCGTTTTGATATTGGATGTGACATTTGAATACTGTTCTCCAACTCAGAAGACATTATACTTCTTTATTTTTTAAATCTGATTAGTCATTTTGAACATCAAATCCTTAAATTTCTTATGTGGGTAATTCACAGATTTGAGGATAAAGGCATTTCTAATGTATTGGTGGTGTCAATTAATGGGTATAGTCTTCTTCCTTATACAGTTTTCTTAAAAGCAGGATATTCTGCAAAATTGATTGATGCACTGATTATCAAAGCCTTGCACTTAAGGTTGTGTTTATATCCTATTATATGCTTTTGCTTTATTTACTCCTATTGATGGAAATAGAAGATACTGTCAATATTTAGCTATTATAAGCAATACTGCAGTATTTTTGTATACATAATATTTCAAATATGTGCAAATTTATAGAATTGTCTGGCTGAAATATAAGTGCATTTTTATTTTTTTACCTGTTATCAAATTGATATCAATGGAGCTTGTACCAATTTACTTTCTTACAATAAATAAATGAGAATACCCATTTTATTCTCAATTTGCCAACAATGTGTTACCAAAGGTTTTTACCTTAGCCAGGTGAAAATGGTTTTGCTTTACATTTTTTTATCATGAATTAAATTTACTTTCTTTTATGTTTAATGTTCTACATACTTATGACTCAATATATATTAAATATATATTAGCTTTTCTTGTGGGCATTTTGTTATCAGTTAAGACAAATTTTTTATATTTTAAGATTATCAGATTTTGTCTATGATATGAATTGAGAATTTATTCACCAGTTTTTTGTGTGTCTTTTTAATATTTAAAGAGATATTTTGCCCCATCCACAGCATTTTAATTTTTATGTAGCCAACTTTACCAATTTTTCCTGGCTTCAAGTTTTGTGTGCTATTTGGAAAGATCTTACCCCATGTGAGATTATTCAATAATTTTTTATCCATATTTCTTTAGTACTTTTACTTTTTATATGAAAATATTTCATTCATATAAGATATATTTTCATGTAATGTATGGGCTAGGGAATCGAAATATATTTTTTTCCAGCTGAGTGTGTTGAATAACCAATTGATTTGAAATGCCACTTTTATCACTTAATACATTTCTATATATTTAAACTTATTTCTAGGTTTTCCTTTCTTTTCCATTGATCTGTCTATTCATGCTGTGAAACTACATTATTTTAATTATTGTAGTATAAAACAGAAGTCAAACAAGTGACAGAAAAACAAAATTCTGCCAATATATTTTAAAAGGTTTATTGCGAGCCGATGAGTACCATGGCCCAGGGAAACAAATCCAAGAAGCCTTGAGTAAGCAGTTCTGAGGCTGTGAAACTACAATTCGGCCTCCTTCAGATAAGGGAGGCAGGAGATACAAAGACATAAATCAACACATGGAAGGTGTCCATAGACTTGGCCCAAAAAGGCAGGGTGTCTTGAAGCAGAAGCTTACAAGTCATAGATGGATTTAGGGATTTTTTTTTTTGCTTGGCAATTGGTTGAGATAGTTAATCTTTGACTAAAATTTGGAGTCAGTAAGAAAGAATGCTTAAGAGTTTGTTATGTGTCATGTGATGTCATATCAGAGCCAGGTTGGAAAATAAGCCATATTGTACGGTGTCAAAAAGACCAGTTTTAACAAGATTTTGTGGTTTGTAAAATGTCATTCTCCAGACCCCTTAGAAAGGAATTTGAGCAAGACAAAAATGTCAGAGTTCAGTTCTCAAAAGCAAAATGCACACATACACGTACACACATGTCCTTAGGGCTTTTATTTTATAGAATTTTCCTGGATGTTCTTTCTTTCTTTCTTCCTTATTTTTTGAGCATCTCAAGCTGTCACCCTGGGTAGGGTTCCTTCATAGCTCACAGCAATCTCCAACTCTTAGGCTCAAGCGATCCTCTTGCCTCAGTTTTTTCTATTTTAGTAGAGACGGGGTCTCGCTTTTTGCTCAGGCTGGTCTCTAACCCATGACTCAAGAAATCCACCTGCCTTGGCCTCCTAGAGTGTTAGGATTACGGGCATAAGCCACCACATCCAGCCCTTCTTTATTTTTCCATTTGAATTTTAGGGTAAGCTTGTCTAGTTTGCAAAATATCCTGTAGGTATTTTTATTGTGATTGTGTTATGGTAAATTGACTCTCTATGCTGTTCTTTTTTCCTTTTTAAGAATATGATAACATGATGCCTGTCTATCTGTTCAGGTATTCTTTGGTACACTCACTATCATTTTAAAGTAGTCTTTATATTAATTAGGATTAGTTTGGTGCAACTCATACCAAACCACGAAGTATCAATCATCAAGTGGCTTAAAAGAAGATAGAAATTGGTTTCTCTGTCATGTTCCTGGTATGGTACCTAACACTGTCATGGACCCAGTCCTTTTCTGTCATGTTACTCTGTCATGAATGGCTCTCAATCTAACATTATCTTCTGGTCTGAGAAAGCTGCTGGAGCTCCAGTTATTCTGCATTCCAAAATCCAGTTAGAAAGTGATAAGAAAGTTCTTTCTTACAAGGAACTTGTGTAAGGTTATACAAACTACTTATCTGTGATAAAGGCTGGAAAAGAAAGTTTTAATTTCAAGTGGCCATGTGCCAAGCTAAAATACTGGGGAAGAGAATTGGCAGTCTCTGCTCAAGTGGATTATGTTATTTGTCATGGTGTTTATCTTTATACCTTTAAACATACATCTCCTACTTGATTTATATGTTTCAAGTTTTATCTTTTGACCCTCCAGCTCTAAACTATGAAGAAAAATACTTATTTTTCACCATTTTTCCATTTCTCTTCCCAGCTGTTGCTACTTAAATAACTATAACTGTGGGGAATAGGGGGATACTTTTTTCTACTCTCTTAGGTTCAGTACCTGGGGACTACGAATTAAGCTGACTAAAGACAGATTAACAGGAGAAAAAATAAAGTTTATTTATGTATGCAGTACACATACATGCAGAACTCAGTTGTGAGTAACTCAAAGGATTAGTTAGAATTTGGAGATATACATATATACCATCTTAACAAAGAGCAAGAAATCTGTGGAGAAATGACAAGACAGAAAAGGTATTTGGGTTGCTGGTGTAGTAAATTGTGGAAACATAAATGTATGGGGGAAATTCATGGAAGATGAAGGCTATTTTAGTAAAATAGATTTGTAAGACCCTTCTTGGTGCTCACTTTCTGACTCCAGTGATAATGGTGGTTTTTACTTTTCCTAGTATGGGAAAGTAGGAAGGAAAGATCTTTATAAAAGAAATTTTTAGCCTGCTTTTAGGCAGATGGGAGTGGATAGAGAGTTCTTTCTATGTTTGCTACTTTTTAATTGCCTTCAGCTCACAATAATCTATGTGACAAAGTGGCATATTTTTAGAGGGACATATTCTG
Organism: Otolemur garnettii; assembly: GCF_000181295.1. NCBI lineage: Eukaryota > Metazoa > Chordata > Mammalia > Primates > Galagidae > Otolemur > Otolemur garnettii. The sequence continues at coordinate 374,647 of NW_003852488.1, read as the reverse complement.
ATCCTCTTGTCAGGATTATAGCCCTGATATTTAGTTTTACACCCATAGTTAAACGGAGTCAGTACTCACCACCAGTCTTTTTCAACATAATTTTCCATTAATCTCTTTCTCAGCTTAAGTTTGTCTTCTTGTAGTTTTCTTCAAGAAGAGCTTATGGGAACTATGTTCTCTGAGTTATTTCGTGTACTAAATTTGTTTGTCTTTTCTATATATTTATATTGACTAGCTGTAACATTATTAGATGATACTTTATTTTTTAAAATATGTTTGTAGATATTACTTCATTGTCTAGAATGAAATGTTGATGGAAGAGTTTGAGGTCAGCCTGATTGTTTTCAACGTACAGTTGACCGAAGATTTTGTTTTGGATGCTCTAAACTTTCTTTATCTCTTAAATCCAATAACTTACTTGGATTGTACTATAGATACATCTGTGTCAATTTTTCCTGGCACTGTGACCTTTTATTATATACATTAAGTTTTCTTTTATGTCTGAATAAAGGATATATTCAACTCAAATACCTTTTCTGTCTTGTCATTTCTCCACAGATTTCTTGCTCTTTGTTAAGATGGTATACACGTATATCCCCAAATTCTAACTAATCCTTTGAGTTACTCACAACTGAGTTCTGCATGTATGTGTACTGTGTGCATAAGTAAACTTGATTTGAATTATATCTTAACATATTTTTTTTGTTTTTTTTTTTGTTCCATTAGTTTGGGGTGATTTTTCTCAAGTACTTAAAGACTTGGAAGGATGGCTGTGATTGAATTCTGCTAATTTTAGCAATATTTGGTTGAAAACCTGTTAATTTGGTTATTTAACGTTAACAGCATACAAATTTGTTAATAAATAGGAATTTATTATAAGACTCCACAGAAGCTACGCTCTAAGTTCTTGAGTCTTACTCTCTTTGGTGTCTTTTGTTGGCAGCTCTGCTTTAAAAGCTGGCTTTGCTTTGGGAATACCTTTGGCCCAGATAGTGCTGGATGGTCTTTGTCCCAGGTGGTGATCTCTGGTCCAATCCATGAAAGCCATCATTGCAGGCTTGGTTTTACTAGAAGCATATGGCAATTTTTCTCTACAGGGGCAAAATGAGACATTCATATTGAGTTCCACTTACAAAGAGGTTCCTAGACAACCCCTATTCAAGACAACCCCTATTATGTATGGTCTTAGGTTATATAGATACAAAGATAATAGGTCATTCTTTCAAGGATCTTGCCACTAGAGTAAAATGATAGTGTTGAGGTGAGAAGGTAGCACAGGAAGCAAAGATTCACAGTATGGCTATGGTATAGATATATCTACAAATGAAATAGAAATAAATATAAATAAAATGAATTATTAATAAGTGGTACTGAAACCCAGGGAAACCCAGGGGCACCCAGGAGAAGGGGATATTTAAAAGTCAGTCAAGTAGGAAAAATAGCAAATTCATTCTCAGCTGCCCCAAAGAACAGAACTTAAGACAGTGATTAGAAACTAGTACAGTGAATTTGTGTGCCCCGCAGTGGGCATGCTATTTGCTACAATCCCTCTGAATCCCTAGAGCAAAGTGAATTTGCTATGTGGTATACTAATATCCCTAGAAAGACAATAACCTGATTTATAGCAGAAGATATACCTAAACAAGTAAAACAAAATTAATAATAATTTTGCAATATATACAGACATGTGTCTTTTTATATTTTCAATAATAATTAGAAGTTTTCCATGTAGAAATACTATATATTTCTGAAGTATTATTTCTATGTATTTCATATTTGGTGTTGTCAGATTAAGTTTAATTCTCTAATTGTTAATGGTATACAATGCATATTTGTATATTGAACTTTAATCCAGAGATCTTATTGACTCACTTTTAGTTCTTTTCTATGTACAAAATTATGTTGCCTGGAAATAAAAAACAAAACAAAACAAAACAAAAGAAAGAAAGTGCAGTGAAGGAGATTTTGGCTCAATACAAAGGAGTCTTTTTCTAACAGCTACAATTGTCCAAAAATGGATTAGACCAGCTGTCTGGGAAAAGTCGCAGACTTTCAATCATAGGTGTTTATACAGAGACTAAGTAATGGTAATCTGTTAGGAAGTCTCACAATGAGTGGTATGAAAGTATGAAAAACAACAAATTCCAAGGTCCCTTTCCTCTCTAAAATTTTACGTTGTTATACTTCAGTTATTCACGCATGTCTAAATCAGTCTTATTACTTTCACTTACACTTCTTAGATTGCTAATAGTACAAAACCTACTAATGCCAGTGAAATTTGGGTTCTCTATAGAATTAAATGAAAGAATGAATGTACACGTATTTGATACAGTGCTTACCAGTTGTTAGCTGAATTTGAATCAGTACAAAATAAGCAAATGAAGTTTCTCTCTTTTGGGGAAGGAAGAAATCCAATCACCCACTATGTGTACCTCCCTACCCTGCCCCACTGCCTCTACCTGAGAGGTAATCCCTAACCTAAAGTTTGGTCTCTCATCTTCTTACTTTGTTTTTTTATTTTTTTAGATATAATTTATGGATATTCCTAAAACATGTAGACTTACTTGTTATTAAGCTTTCCAAGAACAGTCTCATACTTTGTAAGTCTAATGCAACTGGAATTTTCATTCAACAACACTATGCTTCTAAGATTCATCCACACTGTTGTGTGTGGCTGTGGTTCATTAATTTATTAATGAACACAAGGACATTACATTGTGTAAAATACCATAGATTGTCTGTTTTCCTGTTGATATTTGTTTAGATTGTTTCCAGTTTTTAGACAGAGTTACTATAAACATTGTTGTATGTCTCTTTCTCTACATGTGTAAAGCTTCTCTAGGTTCTATAACAAGGAATGAATTTTCTAAGAGAAAGGCAATACAAATATTCAACTTTAAAAGATAATACAGGACAGGTGCAGTGGCTCCCCAGCTGCTAGGAAGGCTAAGTTGGGAGGATAGCCTTAAACTCAGGAGTTGAGGCCAGCTTTTCAACATAGTTGAAATCCTATCGCTAATAAAAATTTTAAAATGTAAAAAAAAGACAATATCAAATTGTTTTCAAAGTCACCTGTTTACACTCATGCCAGTAAAGTATAAAAGTCCCATTGATCTATATCCTTTCCAGCCCTTGACATTATCAGATTTATCAATTTTGCCCTTTATTAGGGATAAAATTGTGTCTCCTTTAGTTGTAATTTGTATTTTCCCCTGAAAAAGTGTTTGAGATTGCTTAGTAATCTTGTTGACCATTCACATTTCCATTTCTGTGAAACACTTTGTATTTTGCACATTTGTAAATTGGATTGTTTCAGTTTTTATTTATTGAATTAAAATTCTTTCTAGATTATTTGTCAGTTGTAAGTATATTTTCTCCCAGTCTGTGGCTTCCCTTTTCACTTTCTTTATGGTATCTTCATACAGAAGTTTTAAAGCTTAATGAAATTTAATTTATTAACCTTTTCTATTGTGATTAACATTTTTTATCTTTTAAAAAAAAATTCAACACTTCCCCAAATTAATAAATACAGCCTACTATACTTACATTTTTTAGAGCATTCAAAAGCTCTGTGTTTCACATGAAAGATCCACATGAAATTAATTTTTCTGTCTATGGTATGAAGTAGGGTTCCAATTTCATTTTTGCCAAATATATATCATCTTGTGAGAACATTTATTTAGATTGAAAAACAGTCACAATATATATTGCCATGAGAGGAAAACATGTAATATAGCAGAATATATGGTATTCAGAAAACATAAAATATACTACACATAGTAATTAGTATATATTTAATGTACAAAATTTAAAGAAAAAATATTGGAAGAACATACATCAAAGTAACAAGTGATTATCTTTGGATGGTGAAGTTATCAATGATTTTATTTATTTCTTTTGTTCTTCTCTGTATTTTTCAAATGCTCTCTTTAAAGCATATACTCACATATTTTTCTAAATAGTGAGAAATAATGTGTCTATAGGTGATAATGCAGTGTCAGTGCATCTTAAAGAGAAACTGTTAGTTGAAAGAAAAACTAGGAATGGAAATCTTCCAACTTGACTTTTTTTGAAAGCTTCTTTCATTTCTGAGGCCAAAGGGTAGAAAAAAATAGCATTTATGAATTATACATTAAGTCTCAGTCGAAGGTGAAAAAGGGTTAAGCTGAATTAGGTAATTTTTTTGTAAGTAGTTATACAAAATTCAAGTAATTCACTGAGTTATTTGCTTTACAGGTATGTAAGACCCTTTGGAATAGGACCCAGCGTACTTATCTGTGTCACTGGTGATTGAATCTCTTTTTTTCTCAACAGCAAATCATGAAAAGACTTATAAAGCGGTATGTTTTGAAAGCACAAGTAGACAAAGAAAATGACGAAGTTAATGAAGGTAAGCATCTCCAGTTTGAGAAATATCCTTTTATAACTTAATAAATCTGGAAAACTTCATACTGAAGCATAGTTTAAAAATACAATCCTGGGTTACAGTTTGGTTTCCTTCAAGATTGACAGGAGAATCTTATGTTACTTTTCTGGAATCTTCATATTTTAAAGAAACAATTATTAAAAATGTGGATCAGAGTCAGTTTGTCTCCACTCAGAGTACCCTAACTGATTCTTGGAATGTAAAGACTGCTGTCTTTCTAGGAGTTTAAAAAATCTTTACATAAGGGGCGGTGCCTGTGGCTCAAAGGAGTAGGGTGCCAGCCCCATATGCCAGAGGTGGTGGGTTCAAACCCAGCCTCAGCCAAAAACCACACACATAAAAAAAAATCCTCACGTAAAATAGTCAGTAATTTCAGTTCTGTTTTCAGTGAGTTCGAATTAGTTTTAACATTTTTCCACTGATGCAGATAAAACAATGAGTCAAACAGATTCACATGTCTTTAGAAAAACCTCCATTTTGTTGTCCAGAAACGAATCTCTAACCCATTTTTCTTGTCTGGTGTTTCTTTTTAAAGTTTCACTTTTCTACTTGGCTCCTTTCCTAAGCATGCTCTCTTTTGTGAGGCATAGCTAAGACAGAGCATCTGTAAAAAATTTTTATCAAATGCTAAAGGAGAGAGCCAAAGCACAAAGTCCAGAGTTGGAAAGAAATCAAGCTGGGAGAAATAAGTTGTCCTAAAAATGGAAACTATAATTTTCACCACCAAGAAGATGCCACTAGATGTACCTGTACTGATAAGGGAAGAAAGGGCTAAACTTAGTAAAATTGTTGAAGGCTTTGTAGCCATTGCTTGATTAACAGAAGAAATAAATCTCTTGTAAATCTCAGTCAATCCAAGGGTATTGTGTGTACAGAAAAGACATCTATGAATGTGTGGTTGAGAACTAGCAAAAATCCAATCATAGTGACCTAGAAACAGTCTCAAAGTGACAGGATTGGAATGGGAATGTAGTTTAGAAATCAGAAATCTGATCAGTTGTACCATACCCTCCCTTGGGAGGAAAAAACTGAGGGAGAGGAATCGTTTGGCCATAACATCATTAAAAACAAGGAGCTTTCTCCAAGCCCTTACACAACAGAGGAAAATTAATGCACCTTTTTTCAAAGATCAATATATCTTTAAAGACAGGCTTTTTTTTTTTTTTTTTTGCAGTTTTTGGGTGGCTGGATTTGAACCCACCACCTCTGGCATATGGGGCCAGAGCCCTGCTCCTTTAAGCCACAGGTGCCACCCCCGACAGGCATTTTTTAAAAACATTTAAAAAAAAAAAACTGAAATAGCTACTTTGGAGACTTTATGAAGAAAACATTCATATTGTATCAATGTCACTCTGTTCTTTTCTAAATCTAAAGAGCAAATTACCAAATATGTATTTTTTTAATACAAATACTATAGGTGAATTAAAAGAAATCAAGCAAGATATCTCCAGCCTTCGTTATGAACTTTTGGAGGACAAGAGCCAAGCAACTGAGGAATTAGCCATTCTTATCCATAAACTTAGTGAGAAACTCAATCCCAGCGCGCTGAGGTGTGAATGATGCAACAACCTGGAATCACGGCTTTGACTATAGCACAAATGTGGGCAATAATATTTCTAAGTATGAAATACTTGAAAAACTATGGTGTAAATTTTTAGTATTAACTACCTTTATCATGTGAATCTTTAAGAGTTAGGTCTTAATGATTTTACTGTTTTATCATGAAAATGCATTTTATTTCTCTGCCTTGACATTAGAAACGACGACATACCATTGTATTTAAAGGCCCCATATTATTACATTACTGACATTTTTATCTGTTTTAGAGTAAATTCTACATATTTGCACTACCTGTTTGCCTCCAAGAGACTGTCAGCTCCTTGGGGCCTGGGACCATGTCTTTATTCATCTTTGTGTCTCCAGCATCTAGTACAGTGCCTGGTACATAGTAGGTGCTCAATACATGTTGTTGAAACCAACTGAACTGCCAACAAAATACAAATGAAAATAAAAGGTCATCACGATGTAGCCTATCTTCCCTTGTCTAAGTGCTGAAGAGATTTTACTAAAAAATAGAAACTGAAAAAATTTTACAACCAGCTATGACTTGGTAAGATTTTCTTAGAATTTTAGGTGTCACTGATAATCCTAGAACTATCGAGCCCTGAAGTGAAGAGTTCCATGATGAAATGGGTTAACAGAAAATATGATTACATTGCAAATTTAAGTTTCATAGAATCGGCTAAAAGAATCCATTAAAGATTTTTCTAAAATATATATTGTTTGCATTCTGTCATAGACTTTTATTTGTTGTTTTTCAGTAATGTGAATTTGTTAAAGGTAGGATTACGCAGGGTTGTTCTTTCATTATAACCTTCAATTTCTGCCTCTGATGTTTTAATGCTAAATAAGATATCAACGACTGATTTCATGCCTTGCCCATTAGCTCCATTCTGAGTTTTGGAGGGTCTGCTTAAGGGAAAAAATAGGAAAGAGCCATGACTATCTGTGTTCCTGGTATGTTTCATTTCCTTTTGAGGCATTTCTTGCCATCTTTGCTTAAAATAATTGACATCTTTTTTCTTATCAGAGGATTTTAATTCCACTTTGTATACAAAATATATTATGGTCTATCTGTATTTGCCTTAGGACATAACTCAGCTGAATACTGGTAATATCCACAATGCCACAGGACTTTAATAGGAGAGAGGAAATAGGCCAGTAAGTTTTCTGGTTTCTTCATGGACTATATAACATTCAAAGCATTTTTTAACCAGCTGGTTTAAACCTTTCAGAGAGTTATGTTTAGCATGTTGAGTCTCTTCCGTTAGTTTCTACCAAGTTTTAGAGGAATACAAATTATGATCATAGCTCAAAGAGGTTTATAGGTCCTTAAAACCTTAAATACATGATACTTTAAAATCATTGCTACCGCACAGGATGACTTTCTAGATATGAAGACAGAAATTAATCCTAAGTGGAACTACATAGAGTTCTTTAAAGATTATTTCTTAATTTTCTACTTTTGGGGAGTTACAACAAATTAAGAAAAGGACTCTATACAGTTTTTTCTATCATTATATATTTCACTAACTTTTATGCTATGCTAATAGTATGTGTCTTAAACATTTTTCAAACTTTCTGTATTTTATGTCATGCCTCAAAACTGAATAAAGTATTGAATTTTTCCATTGCTATATATTATCATACATGTTATTAAAACAGTAAAGACATGGAGTTTTTATAATAGATGATAGTTTGGGTTTTATAGTGTGGTCTAGGATTCCTGGTGTGGAAGATTTTGCTTATAGTTATGGAACAGAATATTTAGTAATTTTCCTGTTTGTGGCTGGAAAAAATGCTAAATGAAAAAGTGGCATATTATCTAGGGATATTCAGGTAAGAATCCTTGGAATCTGAAGAGCACAGAGGTATGAGATAAAGCTCCTGGTATCTACATCATGTATGTACATACTTTTTTATTTGTTTATGCCTCTCATTATTGTAAAACTCTTAACAGATTGTTTTTATTTACTATGCTTGTATAAAACTGATACAGTTTTACTAGTTCATCTTTTTCCTTTTTCATAGTTTCAAGGTGTTATTCAAGAAGAAGGATATAGGGACAAGGTATAGTGGATGCTGTTGTTTTTTTTTTTTTATTTTTATTTATTTTATTTTGTTCAGACAGAATCTCACTCTGTTGACTGGGCTAGAGTGCAGTGGCATCATCATAGCTCACTATAACCTCAAACTCCTGGGCTTAAGGGTTCTTGCTGCCTCCACTTCCTTAGTAGCTGGAACTATGTCTAGCTAAGTTTTCTTCTCTTTTTTTCTTTTGCTGTTGATATCTTGATGCTCTCTACTGGGCCAGTGCACTCACCTCCCAGGCACTCCTGTGTAGTTCCCACTAATCACTTCTCCCCAAGAATTGCCTTCAACAGAAAGAAAGTAGTTTTGCCCTGGATGTTATGCCTCTCCTCCATGGCTTATTTGGGGGAGGGGGAAAAAAAGTTTGTCCCCTTGTCTCAAGGTGGGGTCAACTTTTTGGTGCATGTTATTTTCCAGAGCTCCTAAAGGGATTAGGCTGAAGCCAGCTGAAGCCTAGCTTCTTCATCTGTCTTTTCCTGCTTCCTTCCCTCCCTTTCTCCTGAGAACATTCCCTCAATGAATCTGCTTCCCACTCTTGCCAGATTTGATTTCTAGAGAACCCACCCTAGACATAAGGTATTGATGTGGTAGCCTATAGGTGAGGTGAGGATTAGTTTAGGGGATTGTTTTCAGAATTAGTACTTCTTTTGAGGATAAAGATAGCTCTAGGTCAGCAAGTCCTTGCCCTGTCCACTTTTTAATAGGCATGTTTGGGAAAACAAAGCTAATAGAAGTTGGTGGGGACTTAAGAGATGGGAGCATTTAAGCAGAACAGAAAAACAACTTGCCTAGAAAAAAAAAAACAACATTTAGGTGCTTACAGTAAATTAAAGGATTATTGAAGCCTCAGGGCTTTTCTTCCTTGTGCCATCTCTTCCTTTTTTTTACCTCTATTCTTAGTTCTTTTCTCAGAGACAAGATAAAGGAAAGAAGACAACACTCAAACTGCTTCTAAAGTTTGGTACTTTGTATGTGCCTGCTGTGTATTAAATTACATAGCATTCTTGACTTTCTGTAATTCATAATCTCTTCAGTACCTCACATTAATAGACTTGGGAGAGAATAGGAAACTATGTAAAAATGGCATATGTTTTCAAAGAATTTCATACACTATAAAAACTTAAAAAGATATAAATACATTGTAATTATTAAACACAAAGTTAGAACAATTTGGAATAACTATCTGACCAATCATATCCAATATATTTCTTTTTCAAATGCATAAGCCAAATGAAAGAAGCTTTTGTAAATGGGAAAAATAAATTGTTTTATGGACAATATCTAAAGAGAACTAAAACCACATTTATTGTTACTGTGTGGACTGGGGCAAATCACTTAACCTCTCTGGTCTTCACAACTAGTTCTGTCAAACAGGGTTATGCTACATCAATGAGTTCCTGGTTCCTGGGGGTCAGAGAGATGCTTCAGTGGCTTCAGATCATTGTCTGTAGTGGTAATGATCTCTCTGTGTCTTTATTTATTTATTTTTTAAACAACTCAGTCTAAAATAGATATCTAGGCCAAGTGTAGGGGCACACGGCCATATACACAGCACTTTGGGAGGCCAAGGTGGGAGGATCAGTTGAGGCCAGGACTTGCAAACCAGCCTGGGTAACATAGTGAAACCTCATCTCTACAAATAAAAAAATTAGCTGGGTGTGGTGGCACACACCTGTATGCCTACCTACTCAAGGTACAAGGCTTGATGGTCTGAGCCCAGGAGCTCATGGTTATATAGCCCAGTCAGGGAGTATAATGAAGTGTATCTAATCTCCCATCCTGGAATGGAAGGGATTTCAGTTTTAAGGTTTTTCTGGGATACATTCATCCAAGAAGAGGTCCATTCAATTGATTGGGGAGAGGAGACTTAGGATTTTATTTTTAATTTTATTTCTTAGATGGCTTGTTTGTTATAACACAAAAACATAGCAATGATGATATCCATAGCATTTTCCTTAAGTTGTAGGGAATTGCCAGGACATGCATTGCCAGGATGCTGAAAAGGGAAATAAGAAAATATTGGGAGGATTACCAAATCCCACTACTTTTTATGTGATCCTGTATCAGAATCTTGTAATTGGTGTGACAGTGGAGTGCCTCCTCTGGAGACTATGCAGAGTTAGACAGAGAACTCTTATAATCTCATAGTCATTAAGTCATTTTATCTTTTAAAAAAACTTTTTCTTTTTGAGACAGGGTCTTGCTCTGTTGCCCTGGCTGGCATGCATTGGCATGATCATAGCTTGTTTCAAACTCCTGGGCTAAAGTGATCCTCCTGCCTTGGCCTCCTGAACTACAGGTGCATGCCACCATACCTGGATAATATATATATTATATAACATACATATTATATATAAACAATATATATATAATATCTATAAATTATATATGACTTTTATTTACATACATAAATAATACGTGTGTGTGTATATATATATATATATATAATATAAATTTTTTTTGGTAGAGGCAGAATCTTGGCATATTGTCCAGGCTGATCTCCAAAACATGGTCTTAAGCAATTCTTTTGCCTTGGTCTCCCATAGTGCTGGCTGGGATTATAGGTGTGAGCCATCATACTTGGCAAAATTTTATTTTTAAAATGTAAAATTTTACTTAAAAATAATGCAAAAAGGCCAGGTGCATTGGCTCATGCCTGCACTCCTAAGCACCCTGAGAGGACAAGGCAGATGATTGCCTGAGCTCAAAGTTTGAGACAAGCCTGAGCTAAAGTGAGAACCTGTCTCTAAAAAATATCCAGGCATTGCAGCGGATGCCTGTAGTCCCAGCTACATGGGAGAGTGAAGCAAGAGAATCACTTAAGCCCAAGAGTTTGAGGTTGCTGTGAGCTATGACACCAAAGCACTCTACCAGGGGCAACATAGTGAAACTCTGTCTCAAAAAAAAAAAATTTAATTTAATTTAAAAAATCTCCTTTATGAAATAGCAAACATTGTTAATTTTAAGTCTCAACTCATGACGTCTTCTTTAATATTCTGAGTGATGACATGGGAAGTATGTATAATACACTTTCTAGTGAATATTAAAATCCATGAATTGTCTCTAGGAAAACTACTTGTGTGATTAAGTTGCTAACTAAACTGCTTTTTTCATGGAACTTTACTTTGATTTGAAGGCACTACTGACACATTATAATTATTCAGACTTGGATATCTGGCATACATTTTCTTGATAATTCAAGGAGGGAACCCCCAGTTTAAGGAAAACAACTGACATTGGTTGCCAATGCTTAAAATTTAAGCTTTCAAGCATGAATTCAAATTTTGGAAAATATGTGTTTACCAACTGAATTTGATGGCTTCTCAATACTTCTTTTCTAATGAGATCTGTAGTGATATTAACAGATGAGATTCTATAATAAAGTTACATTCTACCTTGCAACTAATCTTTAAAAAAACTGCCACTGTTGAGTTTGGAACAAATTTACTTAAATAAAACAGCATATAGCAATAGACGGAATGCAGAAGCTGATCTGGGGCTCCTGTCTACTATTAAGGTAAACAGAAAACAGATTTGTGTACAATTCCAGGTGCTTCATTTTACTTATTTTATTTTTTATGTTGAAAAATAAGCTGTTTGGGTCATGGGTTTATTTCTTTTTAAGATTGGTGGATATATGTCATTTATTGACTAAGATGTGGAGAGTGAAGATCTACATATTTTTCTGAATTAAAGAAGGAAGATATCAATATATATCCATTTTGCTACTCTTTATAATTTATAAACACATGAATAATTAAACTCTAACATGATTCTAATTATAAGGAATTGTGTGATTGTCATAAATATTGTAAAGACATCAACTATCTTACATGAACTGTAAAATTGGTCATTAACCTTACCCCTCAAGGAAACTTAAGAGTTCAACTTTTTCATTATATTCTTTAAGTTCCTTTACTAGGATCTCCCCTAGTCCTGTCATTTATTAAGTGTTTCCAAAATTGTCACTGTTGGTCATCTGAGAAATTGCAGGTCTTTGTTCTTGCTCCCAGAGCTGCATCTTCTGCTGAGTAAGGTCAGGAAGCCCCCACATCAAGCCTCATCTGATCTACTGACAGGCTGTGATCTCCCCTCCAAGGAAGGGTTGGACCCATCTTCCTCCTAGGAGGAGCTGTGAATTCTCTACCCAGAGCTGGTTCCCTAGAATCAGGCAGTGTAGTGAGCTAGACCTCAGTAGAGAAGACGAAGGTCACTTGGGTGGCTATGGCATAGGTTGCCTTGCTGTGTTCATAGGCCCCTGAATCCAGGTGAGCTCAAAGAGGTGCTCCCAGATCAGCGGGAAAGGTACTCGCTGTTTAAAATTGCTTAAAATGACTAGGATAATAACAAATGCCCCAAACACAGAATGGAGAGAGGTAGCCAGTATTTTTTGAAATGGCAGCAGGTGATCGCCTTGGAACTGAGATCTGGGCCACTTGCTGTACCCAAGGTAGGCCTAAAGGGGACCTCTACCACAGGCATTGTAGTGATACCGGAAAAGTGGCACCCCAGCCAGCTCAGCCGAGCAGGGCCTGGGGCATCTGCCACTTCTGTCTTGGTGGCAGCAGCCGGCAAAAAAAACGGCAGGTTGGGGCAAGCGAGGGAGCTTTCTTCCCCCAGAGGCTCCAGTAGAGTGGCTAGAGGACCTGTCAATCAAGGGAAAACTGGTGCCCATCCCTGATTGGTCCATTTTCAATCCTGCTCCATTTTCAATCCTGCTCCTGATTGGTCCTATGGACCAATCACAGCTAAGCTATTACACCTATATAAGGCTCTGAGCAGAGAGCCTGGTGGCAGACTTGAGCAGACTTGGGCATAGCCTCGCAGATCATTGCAGACTTCGGCAGATTGTCGCAGACCTTGGAGGAAGATAGAGCAGAAGAATAAGACTTCAGCAGACCATTGCAGACCGTCCAGAAGAAGAAGCGAAAGCTGTGGCACTTCTAGTGCTGATCCTGCTCTACAAAGAGGCTTGGCTCTTTGTAGGAGTTGTAACACTTGAGCTGTAGCTGTAACACCTCCGCTGCTAATCCTGCCTTTCAAAGAGGCTTGGCCCTTTGCTGATCTCTGCCCTGCAAAGAGGCTTGGTCCTTTGTAAGAGCTGTAGCACATCTATCCTGCTCTACAAAGAGGCTTAGCTCTTTGTAAGAGTTGTTTTCATAAGAGTTGTAACACTTGTGTCCTGCCCTGCAAGGAGGTTTGGTTCTTTGAGCTGTAAATAAAACCTCACTGTTCCTTCTATGGTCTATCGATTCATTCATCGAATCGTTGAGACCAAGAGCCTGGAAATCCAGTGTTAAAAATCCGTTAT
>NW_003852488.1:325723-361005 GCF_000181295.1 Otolemur garnettii | reverse complement strand
AAAAAAAAAAAAAAAAAAATCCGTTATCAGTAGGTCTCCTCAATTTCACTAATATGTACAATGTTATAGGACTTTAGTTTCTTTTCCGATGTCAAACTGTTCTGCTGCTCTATCTTGGAAGCTGTCTGTTCTTGGAACTGATTTTCATTTTCCCAAAGTTCCCCCATTTGAGCTGGACACTGATTCTATTCCTTCAAGTGATTTTTATTTATCTGGGCCTTTTTCTGTAAACAGGTGTGTTGAAAAAGGGGTCAGTGAGTGGGGCATTGCATGGAGGGGCAGTAGGGTTCTGAGTCTTCGGTTCCCCATCTCATGCTGAAACTCAAATGAAAAGTCTGCTATCTTACACATCCAGATTCAGAGTGTTAGTTGTCCTGCTGAATTTTCCTTTGATAAGCAGGGGTGGCTGAAGATATCTCTCTTTTGAGACAGCTTCAGTAAGAAATGTTTTATGTAAGGGTATACATGTGACACACCTCCTGGGTAGAGGACACAACTACAACAGGAACTTTACCTAATTGTTTGTACCCACATATTAATTTGAAACAAAAATTTTTTTTTGGTTGTGATTGCACTAAGGACCCACAGAGACCAGGTTTCCGTAGTTCTCTAACATTATATCCTTACATGCAATTTTTTTTCTTACACAAATGTTGCTGAGCAGTGTCCAAGTATTCCCACATCCCTAAATGTCAAGTTTCTTTAAAAACATGCTTGTAGAAAAAATAATCTGTGGAAGATATCGAACGAAAGACACCAGCTCATCTCATCAAAAAGGAAAATCTTTTCCGGCTTTAAATAAAAAAAAATTTCAGTTCTAATGACTAATATGGCAAATTATCAATAGGTCACTTATTGATAGGTCACAAATAGTGTTTGGGGTCCTCAAAAGTTTTTTATTTGTTTTTTAGAGATGGAATCTCACTATGTCGCCCTTGGTAGAGTGCTGTGGCGTCACAGCTCACAATAACCTCCAACTCTGGGGCTTAGGTGATTCTCTTACTTCAGCCTCCCAAGTAGCTGGGACACAGGTGCCCACCATAACGCTGGGCTATTTTTGTTGTTGTTGTAGTTGTCTTTGTTGTTTAGCAAGTCTGGGCCGGGCTCGAACCCTCCGGCCTCGGTGTATGTGGCTGGTGCCCTAACCACTGCGAAACGGGCGCCGAGCCCTCAAAGATTTTTAAAAGAGTTTTGTAAAGGCGTCCTAAGGCTGAAAAGTTGAGAAGTGCTACTGTAAGCCAACGTTGACAGAGTCAAAAAGATCAGAACCCACCCAGGCTTCATGTTAGTCCTCTCTACACAAATGGAGAAAGACGCCGAAGATTAGCTCCGGGCGCGACTGAGGGTGGAGCCAAGAGGGCGTCTCTGGTCTCCCTGGAAACCGCCCTTCCCCGGACTCCTGGACCGCCCTTCGTTTTTCTCCGCCTCTGATTGGAGCAGGCCGTCAGAGAGTGGTGCGTCAGGAGAGGGGCGGGCTTTATCTTCGCTCAGGGGCTACTCGCGGGAGCGTACTGACGTCACCCAAGACGGCGCTATCACGTCTGCCCCCTTGTGCAACCCCCAGCGGAGACGCGGAGTTTGGCTTTCTGAGGGGACGCTGGCTGACTGCGTGGCGGGGTCCTAGGCCTGGGTGCTGGCAACTTGAGTCTCCCCTTTTCCTGTCCGGTGCTACCGGCGCGTCCGTGCAGTCGTCATGGATCTGGTTTTAAACCGAACGGATTATTTACAGGTAAACCCAAGGGATGAGTCGGGCGCTCCGCTGGATGAGTCCTGCTCCCTTGAGAGAATTCCTTCCACTGACGTAAATCGGGGTCGCGGGAGCGGGTGCGGAGTCGAAGGAGTGGGGCTGGGTGCTGCCCTCGGGATCCCCAGTCGCAGGCAGCCCCGCCTCGTCTGTGACGGTCCTACAGGACTGAGAAAGAAGCGGCTCGAGCCCCCGCTGTTTGGTGCCTGCCGGGTCCTGAGGATGCTCCTGGCGTCCGGACGCGGTCCACTCCCGAATTCCTCCCCAAGGCTCTTCCCTGGCTCCTCCCCGTCTGCAAGCTGCCGGTGGGCCTCAAGCTCCTGAATCTCCATCCCTACCCGGTCCCTTCCCCCCAGCGCCAGAAACTTGTTCCCTACTGTGAACTGGGCCGCACCAGTCAGATCATAATAAAAGCGATGATAGCCGTTTATTGTGCATCTAGCTTATTCTAAGAGCTTAGCATACATACATGGTTAATCCTCTTAAGAATTTTCAAAGTAGGCAGTATTAAAAATGAGGATCCAAAGGCTTAAAGAAGATAAATACTTTGCTTAATTGCTAAAAATTAAGAGTTGTTGTTTGAATCAAAGTATTGGACTCCTGAGCTACTGTTCTTTTTGTCACACCACACTACATTTTAGGATTTTCTTTAAGTCCTAGAATTCTCACTCTCCCAATTCCCCATCTCCTTTTTCAGCCACCCTATTTTAGCTAATGGTACGACGGTTTGCCTAGTTTTCCAGGGAATTATTTTAGGTACTTCCCACCTTAATATTTTAATGTCCAACTAGTCACCACAACGTGCTGCTTTTATCTCCTAAATATCACCCCTCCCCCCCCTTTTTGAGACAGAGTTTCACTTTGTCACCCTCAGTAGGGTGCAATGGCATCGTAGCTCACAGCAAACTTAAAGTCTTGGGCTCAAGCAATTCTATTGCATCAGCCTCCGGAGTAGCTGGGACTACAGGGGCTGCCACAATCCCCAGCTATTTTTAGAGACGGGGTCTCCACTCTTGCTGAGGCTGATCTCAAACCTGTGAGCTCAGGACAATCCACCCGTCTCTGCCTCCCAGACTGCTAGGATTACAGACGTGAGCCAGCGTGCCTTGCCACTGTCTCTTGAATTTGTACTGGTTTCCTCATCTCTGTTACCCTCAGTTTGAGTTTTCATCTCCTCCTGCTTGAATAATAGAAGTAGCTTCTTCATTGGGCTCCTGGCCTTCAGCTTCACCTTTCTACAAGCCATCTTTCACATCATTTGCTAGATTGATGTTTCAAAAACATAGATCTAGACAGATTACTTTAAATTTTAATACTACTCCCTGGAATGCAGAATAAAATCATATATCTGTACTGTATGTGGGTTCTTTCCTGCTCTTTCATGTTTTTGCCAACTTCTCTCCCATTACTTCCATCCTCCCTTAACAGTGACAGTTCCCTGCTGAATAGCTGCTCTGTTTTCATCCTATGTATCTGTTGTAAAATAATCTAAATCATCAGTTAAACTATATGTTACTGACATTAGCGTGTTTGGTATTTTATTTATTTATTTACTTATTTATTTTAGAGACAGGGTTCTTGTTCTGTTGCCTAGGCTGGAGTGCAGTGGTGCAAGTGCAGAGACAGGAGAATTGCTTGAGGCCAGCAATTTGAGACAAGCTGACTATTATCTTGAATTCATAGCCTCAAGCAGTCCTCCTGCCTTGGTCTTCCAAGTAGCTGGCACTACAGGCCTGTGCCACTACAGCAGGCTAGTTTTTAAATTTTTTTGTAGAGATAAGGTCTTGCTTATACTGTCCAGGCTAGTCTTGAACTCCTGGCCTCAAGTGATCTTCTTGCCTTGGCCTATCACAGTGCTGGGATTGTAGGTATGAGCCACCATGCTTGGTCAGCATGTCTGAGTATTTTTAGCAGAAATCTTCTATGTTGCATTTTTAATAATTGTAATCTATTTCCAAAGATTTTTAATAACTTCATAAAAGAACTGAATGAAGTTAGAAAAGAAGGCCTCTAGAAGCATTTTTTTCAAAATGTACCTTACCAGTAATGTCATACAGTTATTTTTGGTGTGACAACTTTGTAGGATAAATTATTGCAGAGACAGGGTTCTTGCTCTGTTGCCCAGGCTGGAGTGCAGTGGTGCAAGTGCAGCTGACTGTTAACTTGAATTTCTAGCCTCAACCAGTCCTTCTGTCTTGGTCTTCCGAGTAGCCTGTCTGACTTTTTTGACATGTTTCATTAGAAAATAAGTTCATAGAGCTGGGAGTAGTGGCTCACACCTGTAATCCCAGCACTCTGGGAGGTGGAGGTGGGTGGATTGCCTGAGCCCAAGTTCCAGACCAGCCTGAGCCAGAGGGAGACCTCACCTCTAAAAATAGCCAGGCCTTGTGGCAGGTGCAGGTAGTCCCAGCTGCAGGGGAGGCTGAGGCAAGAGAATCACTTCAGCCCAAGAGGTAGAGGTTGCTGTGTGAGCTATGATGCCAGGGCACTCTACCAAGGGAGACTTTGTTTCAAAAAAAAAAAAAAAGAAAGAAAGAAAGAAAATAAGTTTATAGTCTGGATACTGTGGCTCATATTTGTAATATCAGCACCATGGTAGACTGAGACAGGAGAATTGCTTGAGGCCAGCAATTTGAGACAAGCCTGGGCAACACAGTGAGACTCCATTTCCAAAAACTTCTTTTTCTTTTGAGACAGAGTCTCACTATGTCACCCTGGGTAGAATGCCATGGCGTCACAGCTCACAGTAACCTTAAGCTCTTGGGCTTAAGCGATTCTCTTGCCTCAGCCTCCCAAGTAGCTGGGACTTCAGGCACTGCCACAATGCCTGGCTATTTTTTGGTGAAATTATCATTGTTGTTTGGCAGGACCGGGTTGGGTTTGAACCTGCCAGCTCTGGTGTATGTGGCTGGCATCCTAGCCGCTGAGCTACAGGCACCAAGCCACTAAAAACTTTTTTTAAAAAAGTTCATCACAGATGTTAATAGTTATATCACTGATTTCAGTTAAAAAAAATGTAAATAAAGCTCACTATGACCCGTGTCTGCTGATCCTTTTAATGTCTGATATAATACAATAAATTAAATTCACTGGGTGGTTGATGTTTTTCCTTAGGTGGGGGTGACCTCTCAGAAGACTATGAAGCTGCTTCCTGCCTCAAAACATAAAGCTACACAAAAGGTATTTGTATAGATTCTGATCACCCCACTTTTCCCTAGGTCTAACAGAGAAGAGGCTCATTTTGTAGGTTATTTTTTAAAAAGTGCTATTGTTAAAATTGAAATTAATTTTTTAAAATTCAAACAATTTTACAGGAATTATCTTGTACATTAAAACTATTATATACAGTTCGAATAACTGAAATAGCTTCCTAATAGAGCTTCTAGCTTCACCCCGTCCAAGCCATCCTTCACATCACTTGTTTTAAAAATATAAATCTAGACAGATTAAACTTTAATACAATTTCCTGGAATGCAAAATAAAATTTTTCTGGTAATAGTTTACTATGTGTACTTCTGTCTATGAGATTGTGTACATGGAAAAAGAAAGAAAAAACCACAGTAGGACAAAGAGAAAATGCTTTCCTTAAACTTTAAAATAGTTACAACTGAAATAAAATACCTAGCAATAGGTTTAACCAAGGAAGTGAAAGACCTCTTTAATGAAAATGACGAAACACTGGTAAAAGAAATTGAACCAGATATAAACAAACAGGAAGATGTCCCGTGGTCATGGATTAGAAGAATTAGTATTGTTAAAATGACCCTGCTATCCAAAGAAATCTGTGTTTTCAGTGTAATCCCTATCAAAATACCAACGACATTCTTCACAGAAATAGAAAACAAAAATCCTAAAATTTGTATAGCACTGCAAAAGACCCCTCCTGAGCAAAAAGAACAAAATGTCACATTACCAGACCTCAAAATATACTACAAGGCTGTAGTAACCCAAACAGCATGGTTCTAGCATAAAAAATAGACACACAGACCAATGCAACAGAATAAAGAACCTAGAAATCCACATATCTACAGCCAACTGATTTTTGACAAAAAGGCTAAGGATACTCATTGGGGAAAGAACAGTTTCTGTGATACATGGTGCTGGGAAAACTGGATATCCATTTATCCATATACATAAGAGTGAAACTAGACTCCTGCCACTCACCCTGTACAAAACTAAATTTACAATACATGAAAGATCTGATATAAGATCTGAAACAATAAAACTACCAGGAGAAAACAAAGGGGAAATGATTCAGGACATTGGTCTGGGGAAAGATTTTGAGAATCTCAAAAGAACAGTCAGAAAAAGAAAAAATAAATTGGATTATATCAAACTAAAGACCTCTGCAAATCATAGGAAACAATTAACAGAATGAAAAAAAATCTATAGAATGGCAGACAATATTTGCAAAGTACTCACTTGACAGAGGATTACTATCCAGAATATATAAGGAACTCATATCTCAACAGCAAAAAACCCCCAAATGATCTGAGTAAAAATAAGAGGATGCCATGAAGGCTATGTTAACCAGTTTGATGAAAGTATTTGAAATTGTATATAAAACCAGCACACTGTACCCCAGGACTGCATTAATGTACACAGCTATGATTTAATAAAAAGAAATTTAAAAAACAAGTAAATTTAAAAAGTCTTATGGGATATCCCAAGGGAAAAAAGAACTGAGAAAACAAAACAAAAAACACTATGCCCTATTTTGTTGGCTATTTTGAGAATGTGATATGGAATATATTTGAATTAGAACTATCAGCATAAGCTCATGATATATTTTATCTTTAAAGAGCTCAAACATACTCTTCTTAGCAAAGTATCTCAAGAATGGAAGAAAAAGTATCCAATGTACTCAGCCCTACTATGAAACTTAATTTATAGCTTTCATATGAAGGCTGTAACCCAATTATAGCCCAAGAATATGGTGAAAGGGAGGGAAGGGGAGGGGGGAGGATGGGTGGAGGGTGACTGGTGGGACCACACCTACGATGCCTTTTACAAGGGTACATGTGAAACTTACTAAATGTAGAATATAAATATCTTAACACAATAGCTAAGAAAATGCCATGAAGGCTATGTTAACCAGTTTGATGAAAATATTTCAAATTGTATATAAACTCAGCACATTGTACCCCATGACTGTATTAATGTACACTGCTATGATTTAATAAAAAAAAAAGAAAATTATTTACCAAAAGAATGAGCAGGTGATCTGAATAGTTATACAAATGGCCAACAAATATATGAGAAAATGTCCAATATCACTAATCATCAGGGAAATGGAAATAAAAACCACAACAAGGTGTTGGGCATGGTAGCTTATGCTGGTTATCCAGCATTTAGAGGCAAAGGTGAGAGGATCGCCAGAGGTCATAAGTTTGAGGCCAGTTCAGGCAACATAGCAAGACCCCCAACTCTACAAAACGTAAAAAAAAAAAAAAAAAAATTAAAAAATTCACTGAGGTGATGGTACATGGCTGTAGTCCTAGCTACTTGGGAGACTGAGGCAGAGCATTTCATGAGCTCAAAAGTTCCTTGTTGCATGAGCTATGATTGCTCCACTGTGTTCTACCTTGTCTCTAAAAACAAAACAGGCTTGGCACTCATAGCTCAGCGGCTAGGGTGCCAGCCACATACACCAGAGCTGGCAGGTTTGAATCCAGCCCAGGCCTGCCAAACAACAATGACAATTACAAGCAAAAAGTAGCCGGGCAGCGGGCACATGTAGCCCCAGCTCCTCTGGAGTCTGAGGCAAGAGAATCGCTTAAACCCAAGAGTGTGAGGTTGCTGTGAGCTGTGACGCCACAGCACTCTACCCAGGGTGACAGCCTGAGGCTTTGTCTCAAAAAAATTAAAAAAAGAAACAAAATAAATACCACAATGAAGTGGTGTTCAATAATGCCTATTATCAAAAAGGCAAAAAAAAAAAAAAAAAAAACAATAACAAATGATGGCATTGGCAAGGATGTGGAGAAAAGGAAACACTTTTGTTCTGTTAGTGGGAATGGAACCTAGTATCACCACTATGGAGACCATTATGGAGGTTCCTCAAAAAAACTACAACTAGGTTTGGTGCCTGTAGCTCAGCAGTTAGGATGCCAGCCACATACACTGGAGCTGGCAGGTTCA
Organism: Otolemur garnettii; assembly: GCF_000181295.1. Lineage (NCBI taxonomy): Eukaryota > Metazoa > Chordata > Mammalia > Primates > Galagidae > Otolemur > Otolemur garnettii. The sequence continues at coordinate 353,120 of NW_003852488.1, read as the reverse complement.
AACCTAGCCCAGGCCTGCCAAACAATGACAATTACAACAAAAAAATAGATGGACATTGTTGCAGGTGCCTATGGTCCCATCTACTTGGGAGGCTGAGGCAAGAGAATTGCTCAAGCCCCAGAGTTTGGGGTTGCTGTGAGTTGTGATGCCACAGCACTCTAATGAAGGCAACATACTGAGACTCTGTCTCAAAAATAAAAAAAAAACTACAACTACTATATGATCCAGGAAACCCACTACTAAGCATTTTCATCTTCACTCCCATGTTTACTGTAGCACTATTTGCAGTAGATAAGATGGAATCACTGAGGGCCAGGTGAGGTGACTCACTCCTGTAATCCCAGCACTTTGGGAGGCTGAGGCAGGTGGATTGCCTAAACTCACAGGTTCAAGACCAACCTGAACCAGTGGGAGACCTCATCTCTAAAAATAGCCAGGTGTTGTGGCAGACACCTGTAGTCCCAGCTACTGGAGAGGCTGAGGCAAGAGAATCACTTAAGCCCAGGAGTTTGAGTCTGCTGGGAGCTATGATGCCATGGCACTTTACTGAGGTGAAAAAGTGAGACTCTGTCTCAAGGCTCAGGACCTGTATCCCAGTGGTTAGAGCGCAGGTTGCATGCACCAGGGCTGGTGGGATGGAACCCAGCCAGACCTGCTAAACACCTACAACAAAAAAATAGCCAGGTGTTGTGTCGAGCAACTGTAGTCCCAGCTACTTGGGAGGCTGAGGCAAGAGAATCACTTAAGCCCAAGAGTTTAAGGTTAATGTGAGCTATGACACCTGGGACAACATAATGAGACTCTCTCAAAGAACAAAGGATGGAATCCCTGTAGCTGTCCAACAGCAGATGAATAAATAAAGATAATATGATCTATATATTACAATAAAATACTACTCAGGAATAAAAATACATGATACCCTGTTATCTGTGGCAGTGTAGATGGAACTAAAGAACTTTATGTTATGTGAAATAAGCCAAGAACAGAAAAGTTGAAATAGTGTCTGTTCTCACTCATGTGGAAGGTAAAAAAGTTGATCTCATAGAAGCAAAATGTAGGCTGGAGAATACCAGAGGCTGGGAAGGGTAGAAGGAAGGGATAAGGAAATATTTGTTAAAGGTTACAAAATTGTAACAAGATAAAATAAGTTTTAGTGTTGTATGCTACTGTAGGGTGACTGTAATTAACAATATGTAAAGTTTCAAATAGCTAGAAGGATATAAACAATTACAACACAAAGAAATATTTGAGATGATTGATATGCTGATTACCCCAATCTAATTACATTAATTGTATGTATCAGAATATCACCATGTATTTCATAAATATATATAGTTGTCAATTAAAAATTAAAATTAAAGTGAAAAAAATAAATTAAAAAAATAAAGATTTTTTTATTGCCATTTATTATATTCAGTCTACATGATCAGCACTTCTTAAACTTCTTGGTCTAAGGAAACCCTTAACACACTTAAATTATTTGAGGATTTACAAAGAATTTAGTGAGAATAATGACATATATTTTGCATATTCTTTAATATTTAGCATAAGCAAAGGCACATGGATTCTAATACCTGTTTCTTGCATTCAGTATGTTGTGATATATTGTTTTGGTTGAAGTATATGAAGAAAATAAACTTACCCTGACAACACAGTTGAAAATATAGAGGAGTATTTAAATAACTTTTCTAGATAATTATGACGCTTCCTATTTGATACTACACTAAACTTGATAAGTAGTATTTTCTTAAATGCTAGTTGCAGTGTGGAATCTGAAACCATATTGACAAACTTGCTTTGGTACATTAAAATCTATTGGTCTATTTTTTTCCCCGTACATGATTTTATAGCATCTTGTAATGGTGTTTTAAAGTGACCACTCCTTGGTCAAATGAGTTATGCATATTTTTCACTTTATAGAATATTATTATAATAGTCTGTAGCAGTGGTCCCCAACCTTTTTGGCACTAGGGACTAGTTTCATGGAAGACAATCTTCACAGATCATAGTGGAGAAGGATGGTTTTGGGATGATTCAAGCCTATTACATTTATCGTGTACTTTATTTCTATTATTATTACATTGTAATATATAATGAAATAATTACATAACTTAACATAATGCAAAATCCTTGGGATCCCTCAGCTTGTTTTCCTGCAACTAGATGGGGTCTCGTCACTAGTTGGGCCTCAGTTCCACCTTAGATCACTGGACATTAGGTTCTCCTAAGAAGCACGTAACCTAGATGCCTTGCATGTGCAGTTTATGGTAAGGTTCATACTGCTGTGAGAATCTAATGCCACAGCTGATCTGACAGGAGGCAGAGCTCAGGTGGTGATGTGAGTGATGAGAAGCAGCTGTAAATACAGATGAAGCTTCCTTCACTCGCCTGCTGCTCACTTCTTACTGTGAGGCCTGGTTCCTAGCAGGCCCTGACTGGACAGATTACTGGTCTGCAGTCCAGAGGTTGGGGGCAGCAGTTCTATAGAATATCAAATAAATCATGTTTGTTCATGTCACTACTGATTTCATCAGAAAAATTAAGTATTTCAAAGCTATCATGCACACAGAGGCAGATACAAGTCTTCCAAGGTACTGATTTTCAATTGAAAGCTCAAATTTTGTTAGCAAATAATGTCAGTTTTTCTTTTCTTTGAAGTGACAGGCTTTTTTCAGTTTTAAGAAAATGTCTACTAAATATGCAAGTGTGGTATTCAGTTATTCTTTAATTCTTAAAAATGATGTTTTTTGAAAAAAGTGGTTAGTTTAGCGCTTACATAATTACACAGGGGCTTTTTCTCAAGCCTGTTTTGGTATGCAGCAGAAGTGCTTTATGCATACTTCCTTGTTTGTTACACTAAATAATAAAAAGATATATACTCAGGGGTTGACATTTAATAAAAATTGTAGCATTTATTGCTTCATCAAGGACATTCTTAAGTGAAATGATATTTTTTCTTAATTTTATTATTTTATTTATTTATTTTGAGACAGAATCTCAAACTATCACACTGGGTAGAGTGCCATGGTGACATCATAGCTCACAGCAACCTCCAACTCTTGTGCTCAAGTGGTCCTCTTGCCTGAGGTTTTTGTATTTTCTTTCTTTCTTTTTTTTTTTTTTTTTCAGTTTTTGGCTGGGGCTGGGTTTGAACCCACAACCTCCGGCATGTAGGGACAGAGCCCTACTCCTTTGAGCTGCCACCACCCTTTTTTTTTTTTTTGTAGAGACAGAGTCTCACTTTATTGCCCTCGGTGAAGTGCTGTGGCATCACACAGCTCACAGCAACATCCAACTCCTGGGCTTAGGCAATTCTCCTGCCTCAGCCTCCCAAGTAGCTGGGACCATAGGTGCCCACCATAATGCCTGGCTATTTTTTGCTGCAGTTTGGCTGGGACCAGGTTTGAACCCACCACCCTCATTATCTGGGGCCGATGCCCTACCCACTGAGCCACAGGCACCGCCCAGGTTTTTGTATTTTTAGTAGAGACAGGGACTGGCTCTGGCTCAGGCTGGTCTTGAACCTGTGAGCTCAAGCAGTCTACCCACCTCAGCCTTGCAGAGTGCTAGGATTATAGGCATGAGCCTCCACTCCTGTTTTTTTCTTTAGTCTCAAGTGAAGGTGAAGATTAAAGTGACTTTTGGTATAGTTTGGTGTGATTTCTTTTGATTCTTGCCAGATGGTGGTAATTTTACCCCCTATTGCTTCTGCATCATAATTATAAATACCAACCTGGAGAAAAGAAAAATATTTATGGTGATTAAAAAAAAATTTTTGAACTGGTAGATTCCCTAAAATGGTCACACTGACCTCCCTCCCCCCATAGGAGTCCAGGAATCACATGTGAGAATCCCTGTTAATAGATTATCATTTTACAAATTATTAGAATAGCATATCGTCAAAAAATTGAAAACTTAATCTTAGATATTTTTTCCATCTGAAAATAATTTTTTTTGAATATATATCGTTCTGTGGAGAGTATCCACAGCTTTCATCAAATACACAAAGGGTTTTATGATCCCTGCAGTAAGTTAAGAATCGATGGCCCAAGAATATACACTATAGAATACGAAATTTTTGATATTTGAGACTTGTTTAATGTCCTAATATGTTGTCAGTTTTCTAATGTTTTTGTGGTTGGAAAGAACAATCATACTTTAATTCTTGGGATTTGTGATTAATTTATTAATATACACATACCCCCCTACATATATACATAAACACACACATATATATGTGCATATATATTAGAAAAGGTAATTGTTTTCTAATCTTTTGTTTACTTAATAATCCATTTCTGAGAACTGTTAAAATTTCCCTCTATATTTCTTTCAAAATAATTCATTTGCTGCATGTACTACATGTTGGTAATTGAAGCTGAGTGACAGATATATGAGAATTCATTATAATATTTTGTATTCTTTTTATGTTAATTTTTAATTAAAAGGGTTAAAATTTAAATAGGTCAGTCACAATCTTATTTGATTCCCTTCCCTTCCCTTCTTCCCTTCTTCCCTTCTTTCTTTCTTTCTTTCATTCTTGAGACAGAATCTCATTCTCTCTCCCTGGGTAGAATGTTGTGGCATCATAGCTCACAGCAACCTCAAAACTCCTGCCTCAGCATCATGAGTAGCTGGAACTATAGGCATGCGCCACTATGCCTGGCTGGTTTTTCTATTTTTAGTAAAAATGGAGGTCTTGCTCTTGCTCAGGCTGGTTTCAGACTCCTCAGTTCAAGCTATCCACCTGCCTCAGCCTCCCAGATTCCTGGGCTGTTTCTGCTCATATTTCCTTGTTCTGTCAACACTGTAGGAACAAAATATGTAGCAAAGTACATTCTTAATGGTTGTTAATAGCTTTCTCTTTTGTTGTTTTCTTTGGAGGATCAGTTTTTGTGAGGGTGTCTTTTCTAGATTTTCTGATCTCTATTTTTATTGTTATAATTTCTATCTTGAGAAACTTGTTTCCCCCATGTATGCTTACTAGGATACAATAATAGTAATTTTATATTCCCTTCAATCTAATAGGTGGTTATTGGCGATCATGATGGGGTAGTTATGTGCTTTGGCATGAAGAAAGGAGAAGCAGTGGTAAGTATAGCCTTTTTAAGGGGAAAAATGGATTTCTGAAAGAAAGTACACTGTTTATTGAGTACTCTTAGATTAAAATTTTTTTTTAATTATAGGCAATGGAATGGATTGTGAGGGACGTAGTTACATGAAGTGTGAGGGTGCAGGCAGCACAGGAGTCATTTGCTACCTAGTTGTAACACCTTTGGCAGGATATGGTGACATATTAGTTTTTTATGCTGTGTAACATATTACCTCAAATTTAGGCACTTAAAACAACACACATCTATCTAACAGTTTCTGTAGTTTAGGAGTCTGGGCTCAAGGTTTCTCATGGTTATAATTTAGGTGTTTGCTGGGCTATATTCCTTTCTAGAGCATGGGGTTCTTTTCTATACTTGTGGTTTGTTGTCAGAAATCATCAACTGCTATTGTAGGACCGAGGCAGAAGCTAGGGGCTGCTCTCAGCTTCTTGAGGCCTCCAGTTACTTGCTATGTGGTGCTCTCATAGTTGTTTTCATGACAAGGGTAACTAACTTCTTCAAAGCCAGCAGGAAAATCTCTCTAATCTTCTAAGATGGAGTCTTATACAGTATAATGTAATCATGGACATGACTATTCCATTACTTTCACAGCTTAATGTACTGTAATCAAAAAAAGTGATTACTATTACATAGGATATAGTTTACAAGTGGTGGACCTAAGATGTAAACTCTAATATTCATTGTATATTATATAGAATTTAGAAAAAGATGAAGAGTAAAAACTACATGGTATCCAAAGCTAGCCATACACAGGGAAAAATAAAAGTTGAAGCTAAATGTACCTTTATTTACAAAGTATCATTATAAAGTTTTACAAAATATTTCTTTACATGCTGATATGTAAATTTAAAAAAATAAAGTATAATATAAAATTTAATATGAGTTTGTTAACTTCCCTATATATGGTAACCTTTGGGATATCTAGTACCAGAAACCCAGTGTTTATATTATTCATGTATTCTTTCAGATATTTTATACTCTGTATAATGTCTTTGCTGGGGAGAGGGAAAGAAACTAGTACAAATAATAAAATGTAAAATAACCAGGAAAAGAAATAATGATTAGAATGTTGTTGGCTGAGTGTGTGGTAGCTTATACCTATAATCCTAGCACTCTGGGAGGCTGAGGTGGGTGGATTGCTTGAGCTCAGGAGTTTGAGACCAGCCTGAGCAAGAGGGAAACCCAATCTCTACTAAAATTATAGAAAAATTAGCCAGGTATTGTGGTGGGTAGGTGCCTGTAGTCCCAGCTACTTGGAAGGCTGAGGTGAGAGAATTTCTTTCTTTCTTTTCTCTTTTTTTTTTTTTTGAGACAGAGTCTCACTTTGTTGCCCTTGGAAGAGTGCCATAGTGTTACAGCTCACAGCAACCTCAAACTCTTGGGCTTCAGCAATTATCTTGCCTCAGCCTCCCAAGTAGCTGGGACTATAGACACTTGCCACAATGTCTGGCTATTTTTTTATTGTAGTTGTCATTGTTTAGCAGGCCCAGGCCGGGTTTGAACCTGTCAGCCCCTGTGTATGTGGCTGGTGCCCTAACCACTGAGCTACAGACACTCAGCCACAAGATGATTTCTTGAGTTCAAGAGTTTGAGGTTGCTATGAACTGTGATGACCCCGTGACACTCTTCCCAGGGTCACAAAGTTTAGGAGGACAAGATGGGAAGGTCGCTTGAGGCCAGGAGGGCAAGACCAACATAGTGAGAGGCTGTCTGTACAAAAAAATTTAAAAAATTAGCCAAGCATGGTAGTATATACCTGTAGTCCCACCTACTGGGTAGGCTGAACCAAGAGGATTGCTTGAGCCCAGAAGTTTGAAGCTGTGGTGAGCTATGATCTTGCCACTGCAGTCTAGCTGAGACAACAGAGCAAGACCCTGTCTTAATTAAAAAAAAAAATGTTTTCAGTTAAATGAAGAGATATGATTATAGGTATTAAGTTATACATTCACATTTTCAGTAAATTCTATATCCTTTATGACTAAAATTTATTAATATAAAAATTATAAAGAAGCCAGGGGAGATTAGTTTTAAAAAGATGATTGAAATGTAAAAACATATTCATTGGCTTTAAATAATTTACCAAGTGCATTTTCTTATTGATGAAAGTATTATTTAAGCTGGTACTTCTATGTTAATATTTATAGGAACCAACTGGAGAATCTTACTTAAATTCAAATTCTTATTCAGTTGATCTGAGAATAAGCTTTAGATTTTGCATTGCTAATAAATTTAGTGACACTAATGTTGCCACTTAGTGAACTTTACTTTGATTTGCAAGGGTTTAAACTTTTAATGATGTAATAAAAGTACTTATGGAGTATATAGTCCAAAGTTTAAGGATATTTAGCAAAAAATCTAAAACTCACTAAATAGATTATCTAAAATTGTTTCTGTATAGTAGAACTATAATATTTTTAAGTTTAAAATCATAACATTTTCTATAAAATGTTTACAATAAAATAATTTGTGTAATGTTTTCCCAAATAATTTTTACAGGCAGTGTTCAAGACTTTGCCGGGGCAGAAGATTGCAAGGCTGCAACTAGGAGGGGTCCTGAACATACCTCAGGAAAGAATTTTTATTGCTGCCGGATCTGAGATTAGAGGCTTTACAAAGAGAGGGAAACAGTTCCTCTCTTTTGAAACAAATCTCACTGAAAGTATTAAAGCCATGTATGTTTTTTTAATTTTTATATATTCATAATAGTTTGAGTAAATTAAGTTATTATACCTGATCAAGTTATCATACCTGATTATACCTGAATAGGTTTTCTGGAAAATAAAATTGATTCAAGGTGTTAGAAACTAAGTCAACTAGAATCTATATAAAGTTGATTGGTTGTTGTAATGTTTTCTTTTTAAGAACCTTATAGTATTTACATATTCATTTTTGACTTCTTAGTTCAGTTGTGATTCATGATCACTGTATAGAGAAAAAATTGAATGAAATCTCTAGGAATTTCGGTTCATGTTCCTTGGCTCTTCGGTAGTTCTGGTTTTAAGGTAGCATCGTTATGTTAAAATGTTGGCTATCAAAAGTTGGTGACTACCAATAGTGTTTAATTTCAAGTGAATCAGGTAAGACTGAAGGTGAAAAATAGCTCCCTTAATGGCTTCCTGGTACACAGGTCATTATAAAAGTTTTGAGATACACAAAAATCAGAAAATGTAAAATCTGTGCAGATGGAGACAAATGAAGACTGCCCAGCAAGTTGAAACTTGTACAGGTGAATCAGAAAGGATGTGTTGACTATGTTTCTTGGAAGTGAAGTAATGGAACATAACACAGTCTATCTCAAAACTTTCATAGTGACCCACATATGTGAAATTTTACAATTAAAATTTTAGTTTTTAAACTATGGGGATCTGGAAAGGGTTTTAAAATTCATTTAATCCTTGTCCTCAAACTTGCTACTTAGCAGAATCCCTTGGGATGCTTAAACAATTGATTTCTTATTCCATTTCCTCATATCTACTGAATTGGGAAAATCAAGAGTGCTTTTGTGGGTGGGGCCTGCAGCTCAAAGGAGCAGGGTGGCGGCCCCATGTGCTGGAGATGGTGGGTTCAAACCCAGCCCTGGCCAAAAACTGCAAAAAAAAAAAAAAAAAAAAAGAATGCTTTTGTTTGTTTGTTTTTAAAATTCTTCATTTGACTATGATGCAGCCAAGTTGTACACAAGGGTGTCCAACCTTTTTTGTTCTCTGTTGTACTTTGGAATAATTAGTGTTGTCTTGGGCTATACATTAAATACTTTGGAAATACATAAACACTAATGAAAGCTGATTAGCAAAAAAAAGGTCTGTGCATACTTTTAATGATACCCAACACCACAGATAAATAAAAATAGTCCTCACAAAAAGGCATATAGCCCCAAAGACCAAAGGTTAGACACCCCTGTAAACAAGCACTAGACTCCTGGGTTTGGAAACTACTGATTTAGTCTGGTGTTTGGGCTGTAAAACTTCGGCTTGTTTAGATTAAATAAGAATTAATGGCAAGTGAGAGTATATAAGTGCAAGTGGTTTAATAAGAATGGGACACTTTTGAAATTTTTTTTTTTTTTTTGAGACAGAGTCTCACTATATTGCCCTCACTAGAGTGCCATAGAGTCACAGGTCACAGCAACCTCAAACTCTTGGGCTCAAGCAATTCTCTTGCCTCAGCCTCCCAAGTAGCTGGGACTATAGGTGCCCACCACAATGCCCAGCTATTGTTTTTGTTGCAGTTGTCCTTGTTTAGCTGGCCCAGGGCAGGTTTGAACCCACTACCCTCTGTGCATGTGGCTGGCACTGTAACCACTGTGCACTGAGCCTTGACATACTCTTGTAGATAAACATGGCCAATGATAATTGTGAAATACTAAAATTTCAGTAATATGTTCAATGCATACCCTATATGCAGAGAGGCATGTGAATAGTGACATGAAGAATTTAAGGCACTTCCCAGTAATAGTTTCTTTGACTAGTTTCTTAAATGTTTTTATTGGAGTGCAGGGATAGGATAGAAAAGTTTTTTATTCAATTTTTGAAAATTGATTTTCAGAATCCCCACATTTATAAAGTTTTACAGGAAATCAAAGTTTATAACTTGAAAATATTGAGTAAGGAAATTGACCACTTACAAAATTGGTCACCACGTATCTTTCCCTGCTTAATGCTGCCATCTGCCCCTACTCTTATCAACAGAAGTGATTGGTAAATAATACTTTGGCTAATATAATGCAAATATAATGCAGATTTATCCACAGTGGAATTGCAAATCTTGAAAAAGATACAGAATTTTATAAGATTGATAAAAATAATAAAGATTGATAAAACTACACAATCATATTCAGAACCACAAAGTGAGACCGCTTAAAAACTGAGGAGAAATGTCATTGAAAAATCATAAGATAAGATCTTCAAAGAATAACTTTAATATCAAAAAATTTTTAAATAGACCTTGGAAGTAGAGGAATAGATGACACCATCAAATAAAAATTACCCTTTTTTTGATCATATGATGATAGCAATCTAGAAGTGAAAGATATATTATACTAGTATATAACTTCTGTCAAAAAATGTCAGCTTCCCCAAGTGAAAACTTGATTCTGTCTAAGAATTAGAAAATAGCTGTGTACTGCCTAAATTTTGTCAAATACGTAATAATTTGGAATGAACTTGATTTCATTTTTTTCAAGATAAAGTTCTAATAAAATTGTGTTTTCTTTTGCTTTCCATGTAATTTGAAGTAGATTCACTTCAAATAGACTTTTCCAGGCAATTTAGTGTGATACTAAGAAAGCTAATTCTAAGCCAGGCTTAGTGGCACATAACTGTAGGCCCAGGTGTATGGGAAGGTGAGGCAGGACATTCACTAGTACAACATAGGGAATTGAGACCCCTGTCTCAAAAACAAACAAAAAGAAGCTAACTCTACAGTTGTACGCCATTAGGCAAGTTACTTACCATTATTCACCTGTAAAAAGTAATAATAGTCCCTGCTTTATAGGGTTGTGAGTATTAATTGAGCTAATACATCTAAATCACTTAGGACACTACTTGGCACATAGTGTACAAAAAAAGTTACTTTTTGACAATTGTGCTCAGATACACACAATTAAATTATCATAATCTTTTTTTTTTTTTTTTTTTTGAGACAGGGTTTCACTTTCTTGCCCCTGGTAGAGTGATGTGGCATCACAGCTCTCAGCAACCTCAACCTCTTGGGCTCTAGAGATACTCCTGCCTCAGCCTCTGGAGTAGCTGTGAGCACAAAGTCTGCTGTTTCGTTGTTTGTTTGTTTGTTTGTTTGAGAGACAGGGGTCTCACTCTTGCTTAGACTGGTCTCTAACTGTGAGTTAAAAAAATCCACCAGCCTCAGCCTCCCAGAGTGCTGGGATTACAAGCTTGAGCCACCGCACCTGGCCTTAAATGATCATTATCTTGTCTTTGTTTTCAGTTTTCTGAGCTCAGCTTTTATTGAGAAGCTGAAAGCCTTCTGAAAGATCCCCTTATTTTCAGCTTTCAAAATAGAAAATAGTGTTAAACAAAATAGGATTGAAATTAAGTAGGGGAAATGAGAATAATTTTCGTTCTGTAAGTCTGTGATATAGTGATACAACTAAGTAAATAACCTTTGATTTCATTTCTCTTAAAAATATTCTTGAGTTACTTGTGCTTACTTTCAGAAATATTGTTGCCTTAAATTGCTATTTTAATGTTCTCAGGCATATATCTGGCTCAGACCTCTTTCTCAGTGCAAGTTACATCTATAATCATTATTGTGACTGCAAAGACCAGCATTATTACCTTTGTGGGGATAAAATCAATGACGTCATCTGCCTTCCAATGGAAAGATTACCTCGTATTGTACCAATATTGGCCTGTCAAGACAGAGTGCTCAGAGTTTTGCAGGTTGCTGTTATTTGCATTTTTATAATTTCTAACAATTTATGTAAATGAATATTGGTAAATATTTATGTATTCAAGATAAATTACTTTAGTTATTGCTACTTTAAGTGTCCTACATAAAATTATATCTAGGAAAATGTTTTAAATAATTTAAATGATATGGTAAAGTTTTTAATTGAATCAAATGTTGAAATCTTTCCCAAGTTTTTAGAGAGGCATATATGGAAGGAAAAGAAAACATACTTTCCCTATTCACATGTTCTGAGCTAGTATAATCAGAATGGAGTACTTTTGCTACAGAGAAGCTTTTCTAACCTTTTTATGTTTTGTTTGTTTTGTTTTCTTTCTCCATTACTCTGCTGTTCCTCAACAAATCAAATTAAAGGAAGAAATTGGGTTGGAGAAAGGATGTTATATGAGGGTCCAAAAGGTTTCCAGCCATATAATGTGGAAAATAGTGTTAACAATGGCTGTATAATTTCTGGACAGCCCTTGATAACTTGAGTTGATCCAGAATTTTTGACAATATGTAGAATAAAGTAAGCACTCAATAAATATTTGTTGGATAAGCAAATGAGTGATGGGGAAAAATATCATTTTGGTGTCCTTGTATTTCTAATAAAAACTACGATTGGCTAAAACTGTCATATTAATAGTAATAATAGTCTGTATCTTCTTGAGAGTCGGTTTCAATAAAATACATACAATTAAGTTTAAATGTAAATAGCATATACTATGTAGATTAACTAGATCAGAAACTTAGGCTGATAATAGTTGGTGTAGTTGATCAAAAAAGTTAGCTATGAAGTCCATGCCACCACAGTATCTCACACTTTGGAATTTCATAGTCAGATGACCATTTCTTGGCATCAGCTCTTTTGTAGGATTTGAGATTTAATCTAGAGGTATGAATAATTAATTTCTCCTCTTAGCCTATGCTTTCAAATCTGAGTTGTTTGAACATGGCTTTTAATAGAAGCTGGCTAGTATATAATTAATAGTTGATTTGGCTTAATTCTAGGATTCTCTTTTGTTTAATAAGAGATCTGTGTGCTTATTGCTTTTAAAAAAATCACTAAGGATTTATAGAAAGTAGAGTTGAAGTCTTTCCCTATGCCCTGCACACTTCTCCTCTACTCCCCATATGCCTTTGTAAGCAATCGATTATCATAGGTTATGCCTCAGTAGTTTTATGTATATTTTTCATTTATATAGTTACTTGTAGATATCTGTAAATTTTAAAATGGAATTTTTTTTTTTTTTTTTTTAGCCAATGTTTTATTCTGTTGTCCAGGCTGGGAGTGCCATGGGATCAGCCTGTCTTGCAGCAACCTCAAACTTCTGGGGTCAGGTGATCCTTCTGCCTCAGCCTCCTGAGTACCTGGGACTACAAGTCCCCACCCCCCCCACCCCCCCCCGCCCCAGGACTCCTGGCTCATTTTTCTATTTTTTAGAGACCGGGTCTTACTCTTGCCCAAGCTGGTCTCAAACTCCTAAGCTCAAGTGATCCACCTGCCTTGGCCTCCTAGAGTGCTAGGATTATAGGCATAAGCTACTGCACCCAGGCTTAAAATGGCATTTTAAATAAAAGATAAATATTTTTTAAATATTTAGATATATTTACTACAATTTTGCAAATTGTGTTTTCATTGAATATATACCATGGATATTTTTTCAGTGTTAGTATGTGTATTACCTTTTTTTTTTGTAGAGATAAGGTTTTGCTATGTTGTCCAGGCTAGTCTTGAACTCTTGGTCTCAAGTGATCCTCTTGGATCAACCTCCCAAAATGTTGGGATTACAGACATGAGTCATTACATCTGGACAGCAGTTTTATTCTAAATGTTATTAAGAATATTGATGTTATCCATGAGTGCCTGTATTATTTTAAATAGGTATTCTTTTTCAGTTTTTAAATACTTGTTCTCCTTCAGGGGTCTGATGTGATGTATGAAATTGAAGTTCCTGGCCCACCTACTGTCTTAGCATTACACAATGGAAATGGCGGTAATCAAGATTTCATTTTTCACAGTCAACTAGGTGTTGATAAAAAACATTAAGTGAAAATGGGAAAATGTAGAAAGGATATAAACTGAGACGGTTTCTTCTGCTAACTTGCCAGTAGCTAACAGTAATAAGTTATCAAACTTTAATTTTTATTTCTTCTTCTTGAAATTAGATGATGGAGAAGGATCTTATCTCTTATGGTTATAAAATTCTGTGACTATATAACCATGCTCCCAAATTATATTTTCTATCCTTTTGTAATACCTTTAAAAATGATATTTTTATGTTAAAATATTTTAATTTTAAAGATACTATGAATTGCGAGATAAATATGTTGACTTTAATTATAACTAGGTGATTCTGGAGAAGATCTTTTGTTTGGAACATCAGATGGAAAACTTGGGCTTATTCAGATCACTACATCGAAACCAGTACACAAGTGGGAAATTCGAAATGAGAAAAAGAGGGGAGGTATGCTTTTGATGTAGTTCAGCCTCTGAAATTTCAATGATTCTTAAACAAAATATCTTAGGTTATATACTTCATTCTGTTATATTTGTTTATCTAGCATACTTAGCAATTCACAGAGCCCACCCCCCCAGATTTATCTACTGTTTTATTTATCAGGTCTGCTGTTGGCAGTTTTTTAAAAGCAAGAAATACTTATAGTAATTTAGGATAGATAGGTTTTTAAGGTTCCCCATTCTATACTAAAATCCATTTTAAATTGTCTGGAGTGGGGAATTAATTGGAATCTGGGAGTTTGGGGTATAAAGCAAAGAAGAAGTATAGCGAATCAGGGAATATTACTGTTTCTTGTTTTTTTGAGACAGAATCACTTTCAGTAGAGTTCTGTGGCATCATAGCTCACAGCAACCTGCAACTCTTGGGCTCAAGCAAGCCTCTTGCCTTGGTTTTTCTATTTTTAGTAGAGACAGAATCTTTTGCTCAGGCTGGTCTCTAACTGGTGAGATCAAACAGTCCACCCACCTTGGCCTCCCAGAGTGCTAGGATTACAGGCACGAGCCACCCCGCCTGGCCAATATTCTAAGAAATGGAAAGTTTGAGATGCATATATCTATGGGAAGATGCCAAATTGGATGTATGAGTCTGGAGCTCTGAGGAGAGGGCAATGTTGAAAAGAGATATAAACTTTTAGGTCATTGCCACATAGATTGTATTTCAAGCCCTGGAAATAGATAAATATGGATGGCAAGAGAAGGGCACCTGCTTTTGCTCAAAGTTGTCCCCCCCATTCTGAGTTGGCATATGTATTTTTTCATTCTTGTTTGGTATATACTTGACTATTATTCGCTTTAATAACTCATCACATATCTTTTTTTTAAAGGTATTTTGTGCATTGACAGCTTTGACATCGTGGGTGATGGGGTTAAAGATTTGCTTGTTGGGAGAGATGATGGAATGGTGGAAGTGTATAGTTTTGATAATCCAAATGAACCCACTGTACGATTTGATCAGGTGAGTTCATTAAACACAGACTGTATGTGCTTATTATTTGTTAAGTTATTATAGAGATGACTGATGCTTTGAGTTTTAATGAGAATATGTTAAAATCTTATGTTTGGTTTAAAATATTGCTATTTTGATGTTATCAGAATCTTCTTTAGATTACTCTTGTGTTTGAGTAATAGACTATTGCTTTCAAGCAGAATAATACATTTTTCATTATACTTTTAAATATTATTATAAATCTCTAAAGTATTAAATACACATATTTTATCTTTTTAATATATAATAACACATCAGAGCAGTAACATTTTACGTGGGTCATTGCAAAAGTTGTGAGTTACACAAAAATCAAGAAATATAAAATTCATGCAGACAGAAACAAATGAAGGCCTCCCAGCAACACCAATAAGCCAAGCAAGTTGAAACTTGCATTGGTGAATCAGAAAGAGCACTATCAACTGTGCTTCTCAAAAGTGAAAGAATGGACCATAACACAGGCTGTCTCTAAACTTTCATAGTGACCCATGTATATGTTTGGGTAATGTAAATGAGATTATTATTTTAAGATAATAGAAATTTAGGAATAACCTTTGTGTTGATAGGACAGTATTACAAATATTCTTAAGCAGAGATGTTAAAGTAGCAGTTTCATTTCTAGCCACTCAATTATCAGCTGTATGAGAAATACTAGATAAAAGTGATTTTAGTTCACAAATTTTAAATATAAGTAAGCTTATTTGTGCCAAGCTGTAAAGTCACATACAGAACCATTCTGGCATAAAATGAATCTTTCATTTTCACAAACTGGTGTTCTCTAATCCAGCACTTCCCCAGCCTGCCTTATGCAGGAAGCACTGAGGCTGTTTAATAAAACAAAAAGTCTACAACTCAGTCTCAACTCTTTTCTTTTTCTTTTTTTATCTAATTTCTCTAATAGTGGTACATGCGAATCCCAACTCTATTTAACTGAGCATAGGTTTAGAGCATACATAAAGTATATTTTATAGATAACACAGGGATAAAAAATGTTACACAGTTGAACTTACTTTATAGATTTACTTCAAATTTGATCATCTTACCTTGGTGAAAAAAGTCATCCTGCTAATGATGCAAGTAATAGTTTAGGCTTCAAAGGATATAATAATTCTTTGTTGATCTCCTATTTTTTCTCATCAGCCCTTGAGAAACTTTCTTATTTAAACCCCAAGTCTCTTCTTTGACTTCTACTCTAAACCCCAATAACATCCTAGCATTTACCTGCTCTTCTGGGTCTGGGGAATCCTCTTTCTCCCCAACCCGCATTTCTTCTGTTTGTCTAATGACAGAAGTACTGCTTTTAGGTTATGCTTATACTGGAAATATTCTGCCTCATGTTGAATTTACGGTGTTAGTCTCCAACAGATTAGAGAATCTCTTATCTGACACAGTGTGGACTAATTGGTTGGTTAATCAAAAAAGTTAGTTAGGGGGCAAATCATAAGAAAATAAAATATGTATGCCTTATATATTTTATTTTAACTTATATATTCATTTATCAATATTTTGAGGAATGACCAAGTTTGTAAGTTTAGTCACATGTTGTTTTCTTACATAAATCATACCAATAGTGTATTATCTAGGATCTCTGATTTTACGGTTCATAGCTAGTATTTTAAAAACAGTTGAGGCTGGGCGTGGTGGCTCATGCCTGTAATCCTAGCACTCTAGGAGGCTGAGGCACATGGATTGTTTGAGTTCAGGAGTTAAAAGACCAGTCTGAGCAAGAGTGAAACCCAGTTTCTACTAAAATTAGAAAAACTAGCCAACCACACTGGCATATACCTATAGTTCCAGCTACTTGGGAGGCTGAAGCAAGACAGTTGCTCAAACCCAAGAGTTTGAGGTTGCTGTGAGCTGTACGCCATGGTACTCTACCAATGGTGACAGTGAGACTCAGTCTCAAAAAATAAAATAAAATAAAAATAATTATTTGATTTAGCTAACTCTGCATCTCTAAGACATTTACAAAAATGTATTTGGGGTGGCACCTGTGGCTCAGTGAGTAGGGCGCCGGCCCCATATACCGAGGGTGGTGGGTTCGAACCCGGCCCCGGCCAAACTGCAACAAAAAATCTCCAGGCATTGTGGTGGGTGCCTGTAGTCTCAGCAACTTGGGAGGCTGAGGCAAGCGAATTGCCTGGAGGTTACTGTGAGCTGTGATGCCACCACACTCTACTAAGGGTGATAAAGTGAGACTCTGTCTCTAAAAAAAAAGTATTTGGAGTATGTAAGATAAGTGAATTCCATTAAAATATTGTATTGGCAAAAAAAAAAAAATTACTAGAAATGAATAGTTTTTAAGGTACTTCTAGGTGAAAGAGTAAAAGTTACAATTATTAGTCACCTGAAAAACCACTGGGCAAATGGGAATGTATGTGAATCTATTGACTGGGTAAAACATCTGTCCATAGGTGAGGTGGTTTCCAGTGTTTGGCATTTAATAAATTAAAGGAAGATCTAATTGAGTTGTAAGACAATATATCATTGAAACATTTTTTGGTGGTAGATCAGTTGGTGATTTAGGTAGATAATTTGGAAGATGTTTTGAACTTTCCGTAACAAACTTTCTTACATTCTCATCAACATCTTTATGTGACTAAGGTTAATCAGTGCTTATACATAGCTGTGAAAAATAGGAGTAGAATTGATAATGAACCTAGTCATACTCTAGTGATATGTAATATTAATTTGTAATACATGAATAATTTGGAAGGAAATTAAAATTCTCATTCATTTCATGAGACACATTTTCTTTTTTGATTATTATTTACTAAAACTTGTATATTTGTTTTTACCAATTGCATAATACTAGTATTATAGTATTAGAATAAAAATTTCTAATGCTTAGAGCTTTATGATTACAGAAGATAATTTTCGATTTTTTTTGTTATAGAGAAGTATTAAAGTGTAAAAGTAATTTAAGCATATGAGTACATTAAATTAAGATAAAAATATAGGGATAGTAAAACAAAAAGTTCAAGGAGAAAAAGAAACAATGTAAAATAAAATTTCCAACTATTAAAGAAGGATTTGTTTTTCTATTTTTTACCTCAGTGATTTTTTTTTTGGTAGAGACAGAGTCTCACTTTATCACCCTTGGTGGAGTGCTGTGGTGTCACACAGCTCATAGCAACCTCCAACTCCTGGGCTTAGGCGATTCTGTTGCCTCAGCCTCCTGAGTAGCTCGGACTATAGGCACCCCGCTATTTTTTTAAGATATTGAGATTCCTTAGGTGATGATTGAGATTCCTTAGATGATTGAAAGATGTGACAATTTGGTGGCTGGGCACAGTGACTCACACCTGTAATCGTAGCAGTCTGAGACACCAAGTTTGGAAGATCACTTGAGTTCAGGAATTTGAGATCAGCCTAAGCAATAGTGAGACTCTATCTCTACTAAAAACATAGACAAATTAGCCAGCATCATGGCAGGGGGCCTGTAGTCTCAGCTACGCAGGAGCCTGAGGCAGGAGGATTGCCTGAACCCAGGAATTTAAGGTACCTGTGAGCTAGACTGATGCCATGGCACTCTAGCTCAGGTAACAGAATGAGACTTTGGCAATTAATCAATAAATTGATCAATGGAAAGAAAGAAAAAAAGAGAGAGAGAAAGAAAAGAAAGTGAGTGACAATTTTATTTTAAAAAGACATTATTTTTAACTTTGATAAATTATCTTTGTAACTACAATTATGATAAAAAAAAGTTTAGATGTCAACTTAAATATATATGGAGAATGCATAGTTTTGTTCAGAATTCATATAGTGAAAACATGAATGAAAAAAGTTTAAAAAAGAAAAAAGTTTAAAGATTTCTATTATGTATGATCAACTGGGATACTTGTTAAAAATGCAGATATTTGGTCCCACTTGTGAATCCAACTTCATTAGACTTAGAATCAAAGCTTTGTTACTTGAATCTCTCAAGTAATTAGCTGCTGCAGGAACTAAAATAACTTAATTTGCAGGATAGCTCAGAGGTTTACCTCCTAAGGGTGGATGGAGAAAGGAGCATTTTGTTAATTTTGTTAATTGTCTAGTTTAATGCTAGTCACTGTTCTCTCCACTAACCCTGTTAAAACAATGGTTCTGGCCAAGTGGCTCACCCCCTTAATCCAGCCCTTTGAGAGGATTGCTTGAGACTCTCAGGAGTCAGATCATCCTGAGCAACCTAGTGAGACTCCATCTGTACAAAAAAATAAAACAAACAAACAATGGTTCTCAGCCTTACCTAATTAGAATTGGCTATCAGAGTTGTTCAAAGTGCTTGTCAAAACCATTTGTGGGTTGTCAGGTGCATTTTTTAAAAAACAAAATAGATTAGGATGTATCACAGTGTGACACAAACCTTGTAAATTTTGTATGTTGTTATGTTCATATTGTGTATGTTCATGTGTATGTGTGCTAGATTGCAGCATGTAGTTTATTGCTTGCTTGCCAAATAGTTTGAAAGCCACTGACCTAGAATGCTTGTTAAAAATACAGATTCCTAGTTGGCTTACCTAAGTGATGAAGTCAGACAAGCTTGGGAAGTATTACTTAGAAAATAGTTGTTATAAACCCTGAACCATCTGAGAAACTTGATTTTTGTCCCTTCTCTTCCCTAGTGACAGATTTCAAGGTTCCCTATAGGCTATTATCTTTATGTATCTAAAAACCTATTTAGAGAAAACACAGAGAGGTGTTCTACAGAATTCAGATAATAAACTAAACTTGCTAGAAGTTTTGCTTATGTAATCTTTAAATGTTTTTTTAAAAACACTTCTTTATAAAAATAAATAATTTTTTCTCACTACATGATTATTCTGTTAGCTGAGTGGTACATACAGATATTCTAGAGTCGTTTTGAATATTCTTACCCAAATTTAAAAACCCTGGCCAGACTTAGTAGCTCACATCTGTAATCCTTGCACTTTAGAAGGTCTGGGTGAAAGGATCACTTGAGCCCAGGAGTTCAAGACCAGACTGTTTGAAGCTGCAGTCAGCCAGGATCTCACCATCTTATTCCATCCTGGGTGATAAAACTAGACTTTGTCTCTAAAAGAAAAAAAAAAACAAAAACACTGGACTTTTTAAGATTTTGTCTTTCTAATCTCAGTGTCTGCACATTTTAAGTTTTGAGCAAATATTTGTAGAATGTCTGAAAATAAGTTTCATTCACTTATTATATAACATCTGGGAAACTTTTAGTTACTAATGAATTGTTTGGTCTTAAATTTTTCTAGACGTTGTCTGAAAGTGTCACATCTCTCCAGGGTGGTTGTGTAGGGAAAGATGGCTATGATGAAATCGTGGTGTCCACATACTCAGGTAAAGTAAATGAGAATAGGTAGTTGAAGAAAAGAGTCAATAACAAAAAATTCTAACTTTAATAAATTGCTTTTGATGACAAATTTTTAAACAAAAATATTACAGAAGTCTCCCCTTATCCATAGGGGATATGTTTTAAGATCCCCAGTGGATGCCTGAAACCTCAGTACTGAATCCTATATGTACTGTTTTTCTTATGCTTACATACCTATGTATAAAAGTTTAATTTATAAATTAGGCACAGTAACATAACTAATAATAAAATAGAACAATTGTAACAATATGCCGGCATTACTACTCTTGTGCTTTGGGGCCCTTATAAAGTAAAATAAAGGTTACTTAACCTCAAGGATTACATACCACAGCAGCTGGTCTGCTAACCAAGATGCCTTCTAAGTGAATAAGGAGCAGGTGGTATTTATAGTGGGGGATACACTGAACAAAGGGATGATTCACATCCAGGGCAGAATGAAGCCATATAACTTTCGTTGTGCTACTCAGAGTGGCATGCAGTTTAAAACGTATAGATTATTTCTGGAATTTTCATTTAATATTTTCATACTGACATTGACTAGGTAACTGAAACCATGGAAAGTAAAGCCATGGTTAAGGGGATGCTACTGCTGTATTAGTAAATCATTCTTACAGCATTAAAAATTTAATTGGTTAAAAGATAAGGAAGAAGAGTAAGCTTGATTTATAAAATTGTTAAAACTTAAAAAATATTTTTAAGTCATGCCTGTAGTCCTAGCACTCTGGGAGGCTGAGGTGGGTGGATTGACTGAGTTTATGAGTTCGAGACCAGCCTAAGCCAGAGAACTCATCTATCTCTAAAAATAGCCGGGCGTTGTGGCGGTTGCCTGTAGTCCCAGCTACTTGGGAGGCTGACGTAAGAGAATTGCTTGAGCCCAGGAGTTTGAGGTTGCTGTGAGCGACTCCATAGCACTCTTTGTTGAGGACAACAAAGTGAGACTCTATCTCAAAATATATATGTATATTTTTAAGAATGTTTATCATGTCTCTACAGCTTTTGAGTATTAAATGATACTCTTGGTTTAAGAAGTATTAATTGAAATTTAGTATATGTTTTGAACTATGTGCACTTCTTATAAAAACTTGCTTTTGAGTAGATAATTTTTGCATTTTCACACTAGTCCTGTATGAGTTTAAATTTATACAAAAGTAATTTTTGAAAGACCATTCATATTTTTCAGCTGTTTTTGAATTTGCTAGAATGTATTGACTTACTCCATACTTGAAAACTAAACTGTTAAGAAATGAAAGACTCCTGCAGTCATAGTATGCAGGCCAAAAAAATAAAATATCAAAAAATGCTTAAGTAATTTAATTTTTTTTTCTTTTTTAGGACATAATTCTTGCTATAGATTAAGTAATTTCTTTATAGTTTGAATGTTTTCTAGCTTGATTTTATGTTTTGTTTCATTTTTTAAAAGAAGTCCTAAATCTAAGTTAGGTTGCTGTTAGTGGACATGGATATTGGGTTTTCTGCTCTACGGTGTATAATATATCTCTTTTAACACTGACATTACTAAATGGTGCATGACTATAATTCATCTTTATAGGCTGGATTACAGGTCTGACAACAGAGCCCATTCATAAGGAAAGTGGACCAGGAGAAGAACTAAAAATTAATCAGGAAATGCAAAATAAAATTTCTTCTTTACGGTAACATTCAGTTCTGTTTGCTTTTCCCCCATCTCATGAAGTATGTGGTTGTTGCTTTTTATTATTACACATGCAGTATATCTTATTTGAAGGAATGATATAACTAGTTTATTACTTTTTAAAATGAAAGTTTATGTATGGGTTTGAAAAAATTAGCTGGAAGTGCTGGTTAATATTTTGGAGTTAAAAATATACTTTTTGTATGTTTTATTCTCTATTGACTTTTTCTTGGTCAAGAATTATATATTTTTTTCATTTGTTTAGTCATGGATAGTTGTGTTTATTTTTATTTTGGTCACAGACACTAGGAAGCCAACACAGATGGCTGTTTCTCATTAACTGTAATAGTCACATTCCTATGGACTCTCTGAACGTGTATTGTTGGCTTATAAGTTTTCTTACTGCAGTTGAGTAATGGTTGACTTCCTTAGACTCAGAGATTGCTTTTATGACCTCTTCAATTTGATATATCCTGTGAAAAGGGACTCTAAACTCATAAATTGCTTCATACAATGAAGTAGTAGGAGTTGGTGAAATTTTTAATGACAACTTTTCCCCTTTGAACCTTTGCTAAGCTCTTGTGAAATGAAGGCTGACATTTTCATGGTGGTATTTGAAGGCTACAGAAACTTTTAGGGTAGAAAATGCCACAGGTACAGTAGCACAGGCAGTTCACCAAAGCCACCAGGAGAGCAGTTGGGATGTTGTGGGATCCTTAAGTGTTGCCTTTTGACTGAATCCAATTTGTATGTAGAACAAATCCTTTTTCTTTTCTTTCTTTCTTTTTTTTTTTTTTTTAGAGACAGAGTCGTTACTTTGTTGCCCTTGGTAGAGTACTGTGGTGTCACAGCTCACAGCAACCTCCAGCTCTTGAGCTTAGGTGATTCTCTTGCCTCAGCCTCTCTAGTAGCTGGGACTACAGGTGCCTGCCACAGTGCCCAGCTATTTTTTTGTTGCAGTTTGGTCGGGACTGGGTTTAAACCTGCCACCCTCCGTATATGGGGCCAGTGCTCTACCCGCTGAACCATAGGCACTGCCCCTAGAACAAATCCTTTTAATAAACGGATTTGTTCTGTGAATGAGGTTTGGATTCAGTTGAGGACCCACACTTGGGAATCTGGAGGATCACATGTGACCTTGAGGCCATAGACTCCCCACCCCAATACCTCTTATTTATAACAAAGTCTACCCCTTCTAATTCCACTGGAATGTAAGCTTTCTGAGAAGCTTTGTCTGTTTTGTACATTGAGTACTTGGAATATTGCTTAGTACATAAAAGTAAGTATGTAAGAGCAATAAATATTTCTTGGTTGAATGAAGTTTTTCCTTTGTTCATTGCATGAATCCCTTTCGATATCTCCCCAGACTTCTCCCTAAATTGGGGCTTGCTGAGGTTCATGTTGAGCTATCCCACTTACTGGTAACTTCATTTGCATGTGGCTTTTCCCCTTACTCAAAGTTACTCTAAGCAATGCAGTCAAATTTCAGCAGAATCTTCTCTGATACTTACCATGTTTCCCTGAAAACAAGACACTGTCTTATATTTATTTTTTCTCAAGAAGACACACTAGGGCTTATTTTCAGGGGATATCTTACTCCACACAGAATTGCATGGCGTGGCTATGCAGTATGATATGCACACCCATCACTAGGTCTTATTATGGGGTAGGGCTTATATTTAACAAATGCATAGAAATCCTGCTATGGCTTATTTTTTGGGTAGGTCTTATTTTTGGGGAAACACAGTAGTAGACCTGAAGCTGTACCACTGGCTCATGATCATCCTTGTGATCCCCAAAACATTAAAATTCTTCAGCTTTCTCCTTATTTTGGTCACCTCCCCTTAATGTCTTATTGAAAGGTACATATTCGCTGGCTTTATACATTTTGTTTCTTTTTATTAAATCTACTATGTTCTTCTGCCATATTAGTTTCTCTTTCTTTGTTTGTACCATATACAACTGCAGCTAGATTCCTCTTGTATTAGAACTTATTATTTTCATCAGTTATGTAGATACCTGTAGTTCCACCTAGTCTGTAGGCTGAGACAGGAGGATCGCTTGAACCCAGGAGTTTGAGGTTGCTGTGAGCTAGGCTAAGGCCATGGCACTCTAGCCTGAGCAACAGAGTGAAACTCTGTCTCTAAAAATAAAAAAAAAAAGAAAAATGATTATTTGCAACCTGCCTTGATATTTAAATTCTTGAGTCATTTTGCTGGTATGAGACTGAGAAAATGTTTTAATTTTGGTATTAAGGATAAATAATGTGGAATCATTTGGTCAGTCATAGAAACAAAAATTTTGTTCCTATTGGTGTTATAGTTCTAGTTCAACAAATAAAATCCATTTTGCAAAAGCAAATATCTCAAATTTTTGTAAATATTCAAAAGATCTTAACTATTTCTACTTTTAGGTGACAAAATGTTGTATATTTTCATCTAGGAGTGAATTGGAACATCTGCAGTATAAGGTGTTGCAGGAAAGAGAGAACTATCAACAGTGTTCTCAATCAAGCAAAGCAAAATCAACAGTACCTTCATTTAGTATAAATGACAAATTTACATTAAATAAAGATGATGCCAGCTACAGCCTTATCTTAGAAGTGCAGACTGCAATAGATAATGTTTTAATACAGGTAAGCAAAATGCCTTCTTTCTTAGTTATATGACTAGATCTGTTTTGCAAACCAATCATAAACACTAATCATTATCAAAACTTTTTAGTTTTAGATAGTAATTTTGAATGTTTATGGCTTTCTAATTTTCTATTAGATAATTAGTTTGCTTGTAATTTATTAGAATTATGTCTTTTCTTTATCATATACTTAATAAATAAACAAAAGATGGACATAATTTTCAGGAAGAGATAGAAAGGACAATAAGGATTTTCTTCTTTGGCTGCCCTCTGGGTAAATCTTAATAGAGATGTGACTTGCAAAACTAGAACTTTTTGTGACTTTCTGTGACTTATAAAATTAGAACTTTTTAAAAAACCCCAAACACTAAAATGATAGTTTACAGTACAAGTTGCTCATTAACCTGATAGTTTCTTTTTTTTTTTTTTAACCTGATAGTTTCTAGGTAGTTCAATAGGCATAGTAGATAATCCCAGAGGGATTTATAGATAATAATGTACAACTTCTTTAATTTATATATATATACATATATATATGTATTTACTTATTTATTTGAATCAGAAGATATTTAGGAAGTAGAAAAGGATGATAGGATAGTAACCCTATCACAAAGTGAGAAAATAATAAATTAGAGGAAGAAAACAGGTTTAAAAGATGTCATTGAGAGGTCAGATTATTATTAAATAATTAAAACTTCAAAGGCAGAAAGTTCTTTTAAGGAGTACTAGCTCATCAGCTGTTGCATTGAACAACCCTAGGAGTGCCGTTCATATATAACATGGTGCAACGCCTTTGTCCTAGAACTGCTCCAGAGGAGCAATAGTTATCTTCTTTCTATGTTACAGATGAAATTAAAACTGATAAAAATGAACTGATATAATCAGAATGGCCATTTTACAGCTCATGATAACATTTTTAGCACTAACAGAAATAGGTAAGGAAGTTGTATTTTTAAGAGGGTGGTGAGAGATAATAGTCTATGATTTCTGATAATATGAATTTGAAAAAGTAGGTGATTGTAAAATAACCTTTCTTATATTTATTATCTAAAAGTATGTACTATCAAGTATAAGTTTAAAGAGAACTCTCAGATTTAAAGATGAACATAAACTAAAAGAGAATCCATAGAGAAAACATAATTGTGAACATTTTTAGGTTTTCAGTATGAACCTCTTTTCTTTTTTTATATTGACTATAGAGTGATGTCCCAATAGATTTACTGGATGTGGATAAAAATTCTGCTGTTGTTAGCTTTAGCAGCTGTGATTCTGAGGTGAGTAAAAAGTATAAAGAATTCCTCACATGCTTTTATTTCTACTATGCCATTTGATTAAAGTGTATAAATGGGCAGCACTCATAGCTCAGTGGGTAGGGCGCCAGCCACATACACAGGGGCTGACGGGTTCAAAGCTGGCTCGGGCTAGTTAAACAGTTGTGATAACTGCAACAAAAAAATAGCTGGGCATTGTGGTGGGCATTTGTAGTTCCATCTACATGGGAGGCTAAGGCAAGAGAATGACTTAAGCCCAAGAGTTTCAGGTTGCTGTGAGCTGTGATTCCACGGCACTATTCCAAAGGTGACATGGTGAGACTGTCTCAAAAAAAAAAAAAAAAAAAAA
The DNA here is from genome assembly GCF_000181295.1 of Otolemur garnettii. Taxonomy (NCBI): domain Eukaryota; kingdom Metazoa; phylum Chordata; class Mammalia; order Primates; family Galagidae; genus Otolemur; species Otolemur garnettii. The sequence continues at coordinate 326,852 of NW_003852488.1, read as the reverse complement.
AAAAAGTGTATAAATGCTAGCAGGGTTTCGTGTTTCTTTTTCAATCATTTCTTACATAATCTTTCCCTTAAAATCTGTTTCTGTTCCCTTTACTTGTCCTCAGATAATCCAGAAACCAGGGTGTTGTCCTAGATTCCTTCTTTTCTCTGATCTGTTATAGGTTTATATCCTTTGTGTGAAATGCTTGGGACCAGAAGTGTTCAGATTTTGAATTTTTTTGGATTTTGGAATATCTGCATTATACTTCCTGATCAAGCATCTCAGATTCAAAAATTTGAAATCTGAAATATTCCAGTAAGCATTTTCTTTGAGTGTCATGGTGGTAGGAAGTTTCAGATTTTGGATTTTCGAATTTAGAACACTCAATCCAGTTAGTCACTAGTTGCTGTCAGTTCTACCTGCATGACTACATCTGTTAACTTATTCCAGCCCCTCCTCATGTCTTGCTTGAACTTCATGTGTCTACTGTGTCAGTTTCTCTGCCTCTAGGCTATGCTGTACATTGGCCACCAGAGAAGTCTTCCTAAAATACAAGTATCATGGTATCATTTCTTTCCTAAAACCTTTTAAATATTCGTTATTTCCTGGTGAATATAAGTCTAGAGTCCTTATTGTGGCATAGAAAACTTTCCATGATTTAGCTCATGATTATATTTCTAACTTCTGTTACCAGCTGCTACCTCCCCTCCCATGCACATTATTTCTGTCAAACTGAAGTTCTTAAAATTTCTGGAAGATGCTATATAGTTTCACACATCCTAGCATTTGAAAATGATCTCTTCCGTCCCCCGCTCTTCCTGGTCTGCCCCACTTTTTCTGGGCTTGTTGAATGTGTCCTTAACCTTCATTCAGCAGACATTTACTGAGCACTTTCTATGTGCAAAGTGCCTGTTATGAGATCATGTCAGTGCTTTTGGACATGCTTACTGTATCACTTCCTTTTGCTTAGTAGCAGGACGCAAGCAGTCTCAGAGCTAGGTGTGAATCTTGAAGAGAAGTTAGGGCAAAGATGAGGTCTATATTAACTTCACTGGAGAAGACAAGCCAGAGCAGGAGATGGTGACTAGAGTTGGTGGGTAGTTATATATGTGTGTGTGTGTGTGTGTGTGTGTATACACACTTTTTTTTT
>NW_003852488.1:318048-325468 GCF_000181295.1 Otolemur garnettii | reverse complement strand
TTTTTTTTGGTTGTATTTGTCATTGTTGTTTAGCAGGCCTGGGCTGGATTTGAACCCTCCAGCTCCAGTGTATGTGGCTGGTGCCCTAGCCACTGAGCCACAGGTGCCGAGCAGTAAACATTTTATTTTCAATAAGAGATTTTACAGAGCCAGGCATAGTGGGTCATGCCTGTAATCCTAGCACTGGGGGAAGCCAAGGCAGGAGGATTGTTTGCAGTCAGTACCAGCCTAAGCAAGAGCGAGACCTTGTCTGTACTAAAAATAGAAAAAATCAGCTGGTTGTGGTGGCATATGCCTATAGTCCCAGCTACTAGGGAGGCTGAGGCAGGACGATTTTTTACACCCTGGAGTTAAAGGTTGCTGTGAGCTAGGTTGATGCCATGGTACTCTAACCTAGGTAACAAAGTGAGAATCTGTCTTAAAAAAGAGAAAGATTTTATAACCATTGTATTATGTTACCTATATATGGTTTGCCATCCCTATTTGAGAAAAAAAACAAAACAAAAGATTAAGACCTGGTGGTACCTGTAGCTCAGTGGGTAAGGTGCTGCCCCATATACTGAGGGTGGCAGGTTAAACCCAGCCCTGGCCAAACTGCAACAAAAAAATAGCTGGGCTTTGTGGCGGGCGCCTGTAGTTCTAGCTACTAGAGAGGCTGAGGCAAGAGAATTGCCTAAGCCCAGGAGTTGGAGGTTGCTGTGAGCTGTGACGCCATGGCATTCTACTAAAGGCAATAAAGTGAGACTCTGTCTCTTAAAAAAAAAAGAAAAAGGATTAGGACCTACCTTTTAAAGATATGAATTTGAATTCTAGTTTCATCACTTACTACCTTTGGGAAAACTGTTTTTTCCTAAATAAACTTTTATTCCCTGATAAACTAATTTTCTTCATCTTTTTAAACTTACTTTTAGTGGTGTGTTTCTAGGAATAAGTGAGAAAATATTCAAAAAGCACTTCGCACCAATGATAGGTACTCAAGTAAATGGTAACTGTTATTATTACTGATGCTATTTTTCTTATTAAAAACAACTATTCATTCATTTCCTCAATTTTGAATTCTTCCCAGGCAAATGACAACTTTCTTCTCGCCACTTACCGGTGCCAGGCAAATACCACTAGGCTGGAACTCAAGGTAAAAATGTTAGAAATTACCTTTTCTTGAATGTTTGAACACTTTTTCCCTTAGTATACTATGTATCTTACAACATATTATTATTATTATTATTTTTTGAGACAGAGTCTCACTTTATCGCCCTTGGTAGAATGCCATAGCGTCACAGCTCACAGCAACTGGAAACTGTTGGGCTTAAGTGATTCTCTTGCCTTAGCCTCCCATGCAGCTAGGACTACAGGTGCCCACCACAACACCTGGCTATTTTTTTGTTGCAGTTGTTATTGTTATTTAGCTGGCCTGGGCTGGGTTAAAACCCGCCAGCCTGGGTGTAAGTGGCTGGCACCATAACCACTGTGCTAAGCCCTTACAACATATTATTTATTTGCTTTGAGTTTCTCCCTGAAATGAGTTATTTTGGAATAATGACTTTTAGTGTCCAGTTCAGTTTTAGCCCCAAACACAATCTCTATTAGCATTCAGTTACCCTTTCTAAAATTACTGGTCTTAAACTTTCTTTTTTCTTATTTTTTATTATGGCAAGTTTCAAACATATGTAAATATAATGGATTCCTATGTATTTATTACCTAGCCTCAGCAATAAATGAGCTAATGATAATCTTATTTATGTTGTCTCTCACTGCCCCCAATTATTATTTATTTATTTGTTTATTTATTTGTTTTTTGAGATAGAGTTTCACTTTGTTGCCCTCAGTAGAGTCGTAGCTCACAGCAACCTCAAACTCTTGGGCTCAAATGATTCTCTTGCCTCAGCCTCCCAAGTAGCTGGGACTTTAGGGGCCTACCACAATGCCCAGCTATTTTTAGAGATGGGGTCTCGCTCTTGCTCAGGCTAGTCTCAAACCTGTGAGCTCAGGCAGTCCACCTGCCATGGCCTCTCAGAGTGCTAGGATTACAGGTGTGAGCCACTACGTCTGGCCTATTGCCCCACATTATTTTGAAGCAAATATAAAATATTCATGATTTAAATTTTCAATGTTTTAGTATGTATGTCTTTTTGAAATATAACTACAATATTATCATCATACCTAAGAAAAATTAACAAGAATTCCTTACCATTATCAAATATTTAGCATCCAGATTCCACTGATGTTTATTTTTACAGATTGATCCAATCCTCATCCAAATAAAGTAGTTAGTAAGGATCTGGGGATTCACCCTCTATTTTCCTAACTGTTTACATTTTGCTTATTGTACTCCAGCAATGTCATTTATTAACATCTATTCTAGAGAAAACCTTTTAAAATTTTCTTTAGCAATTTAATAACACCATCATTTTTATAATTAAATATTGAATGTAGCACACAAATCTATTTAGTTATTTATAGTGTGATATTTAAATTAAATATTGAATGTAGCACACAAATCTATTTAGTTATTTATAGTGTGAGATTTAAAAACTAAAAACTTTTTTAGTTTTTATACACCTATGATTTAAAAATTAAGGACTATATTTTTTCTGGTATTGATGTTTTGAAATTCAGACTATTTTTTTTGTTGTTCAAGAGAGATGCTGTTTTGTAGCAATTTTTTTCACATTTGATTAAGGAAGTTTCAGTTAAATGTAATTTTTTCCCGTAAATAATTCATCTTTGTCTGTGTGAGTTTCCTAACATATTTTGAAAGAAAAATTGAAAACTGGGATAAATTTATTTCTAAAAGAATAGATTTAAGTATACTTTAAAAGTTATCTAATTAATTTGAAATGATATATCTTTTAGTAAGTTTGTGCCAATAAATTGGAAGATGTATCTAAAACATTTTTTTAAAAGCAATGTTGTATTTTTATTTTTATTATTATTATTATTATTTTTTTTTGAGGCAGAGTTTTATTTAATCACCCTCGGTAGAGTGCTGTGGTATCCCAGCTCACAGCAACCTCCAGCTCCTGGGCTTAGGCAATTCTCTTGCCTCAGCCTCCAGAGTAGCTGGGATGACAGGTGCCCACCACACTGTCCGGCTATTTTTTGTTACAATTTGGCTGGGGCTGGGTTTGAACCTGCCACCCTCGGTATATGGGGCCAGTGCCCTACTCACTCAGCCAGAGGCACTGCCCAGTGTTCTATTTTTAATTGGATACAATAATTTTAAAGTCCAGAAAAAAAAACAAATGCCTGAAAAGAGCCAAGAAAATTATGAAAAGGCCCCAATACATTATTCCTGAAAAGAGAAAAATAAATATGAAAAGGAAGAAAAGCAAGGTGGAACTTGCTTTGCCATATAACAAAACATTCTATAAAATGATCATAATAAAAATAATTTGGGGGGAGGGTATTTCCAAGCCTAAATAAATAGGCCATGCAACAGAATAGAGTCTAGAAATAGATACCAGCATACATTTATGGAAATTTAATGTATGATATTTCTATTTAGAGAAAAAATCTCTTAAGCTACTGCTTCTATTTACTAACTGGTTTTGTCACAACTGGCCTTCATCTGTAAGAAATTTAACTTATTCTGATGAATAAGTTATTTAAAAAGAAAACAATTTGGGGCGGCGCCTGTGACTCAAAGGAGTAGGGCGCCGGCCCTATTATACTGGAGGTGGTGGGTTCAAACCTGGCCCCAGCCAAAAACTGCAAAAAACAAAAAAAATTTGCCTTCCAGTTAATAGGTAATTATCAGTAAAATATAAAGACAGCCTATAAAATTGCTATAATAAAGACCACTAATTATGGAAAATAGGCCACAAATATGGATAGACAATTCACAGAAGAGGGTATCAAAATAACAAAAAAAAGTTCTACCCCATTATTAGCTAGGGAAATTCAAATTAAAATAACAAAAAGCAATTTCTGCTTATCAAACATTGGCAAAATATGTTATTTTTGCCACATCTTTTAGAACAACATCTCTAGGTGTTGTGAATGACTGTCAGTCATAGCTGGTGGACAGATAAATTGTTATAACTACTCTGAAAAATAGTTACTAGCCTCATTTGAGAAAATTTATATAATAGCAGTAAAATGACAGTAATATACAAGTACACACAGATGTGTATATATAATTAACTGTAACTTTGCTTGAAGAGGCAGGAAAATGGAACCAAAGTGAATACTCATAAGTGATAGAATGGTTGAATAATAAGTACTTATCCACATAACATGGAATATTATACAGCTCCTACAAAGAAGGAATTGATCTATACCTGTTAACATGGTATAGATAAAATTGTGAATTAAAATATCAGTTAGAGAAGTAAGCTTTGGCCTACAAGAGGTGCTACAATCTGCCCTATGAATCGGAACAGAGAACAGAAAGGAGGGCAAGAGGAAGAATCTAGACAGTGTTCCAGCTCCTCTTAAATTAGGTCTTCATAATTTAGTGAATTATTATTTTCTGTTAGGAATTTTGAATTCTTAGAATATCCAACCAGCCATACTCAAAATAAGTTAAAAGAATTCCAGTCTAAATATGCCATAATTAGACTGTAGGTATGCATCTCTGTTTTCACAGAAAATCAAAACTTAAGTTCTTAGAAACATTTTGTTTTGTCAGTAGATTTTTTATAGCAAGAGCTATATGCTCTCATTTCTTAGAAAATGAAGTGTTTCATATCAGTTTTAGTTATTTTAAAAACTCATTTATCAATAAAGTCTCTGATTTTAGCCATTTTTCATGTGAATCTTATGAAACAAACAGATGATAGGGTAGTATGTGAGAATGTGTATCTTGTAATGGCATAGCATTGGTAAGTGTAGTCAACTTAAAATACGTGGTAGAGATAACTTATAGGTTAGTTAATTTTGCTATTGACTACCAAAAGTTTTTTTTTAATTTTCCCCTTTAGTGGCAAAATGTAGTTGTTTAATGGAATATCATTGTATCCTTCAAAATAGGACAGAAGAGATTAAGGCATAGGTACTTGATAACTTGTGTGGAACATTTTTGTGTGTGTGTGTGTGTAACATTTTAAAGATGTGTTTATATTGCCGAATATTCTTATTTCTTTCTTCTTTTATGTTGAATCAGATTCGTTCAATTGAAGGCCAGTACGGCATACTTCAAGCATATGTGACTCCAAGAATTCAACCCAAAACCTGTCAGGTCTGCCAGTACCACATCAAACCTCTTTCACTGCATCAAAGAACTCACTTTATTGATCATGACAGGTAAAACAAATGACAGAGCAGCTTATTTTTAGGGTATTACACAATTCAGATAACCTGATTTTTATATTTATACTATAAATTTTGGTAGCTCTTTCTGTATTTTAATAATTGAAATATATATTTTAAATGCTATGGATTTAGTATCTAACAAATATAAGATTCTTCATCTTATTTTAGAAACTGGTTTGGGTTGGACTTTCCTGCCTTTCTTTGAACATGACTATTCTGAGATCGTTAGAGTAGCAGTTTCTCTTTGTCAAACACCTATTATGAGCAAATACTATTTGGGTATCTAACCTATGATATTTAGGTTAGATTATGGTCATATGTGTATTAACCTCAAGCATTGTATTTCTTTTCTGTTTCTTCTCATGGAATGCTGGTATAGCCATTGATTATTATAGTCCCTTTTATTTTTGATTTTCATTCCAACTTAAGCATCCTTCTGTTGTAGTTTTTCAGGACATGGGCTTAAATGAAAGAGAAGGGAAAGAGGTGAACAATTACTGATTACTTTCTTTGTGTTATGTATTGTGCCAGCGGCTTATGTATTATCATTTAATTCTTACACCAATTCCTACAGTAATGTCTCTATTTTACAAGTGACAAATGGAGTAACTCAGAAAAGCAAGTAACTTATATTAATAAAAGGAACAAAAATGTGAATTAAAGCCAAAGCTCATCCATGTTCTTTCTATTGCAGCTTGTCATTTAAAAGATATGTAATTTAAGTAAGATATAAGGGGGAATATTCTTAGAGAATTCCAGAAAACATAAAAGATTGTTTTGGGAGTATCTTCCTGCTTTAAAGTCAAAGTTGGGTCTGGGCTCTGTGGCTCACATCTGTAATCCTAGCACTCTGGGAGGCTGAGGTGGATGGATTGTTTGAGCTCAGGAGTTGGAGACCAGTGTGAGCAAGAGTGAGACCCTGCCCTACTAAAACTAGAAAAAAAAACTAGGCTGGGTTTTTGGCAAGTGCCTATAGTCCCAGCTATTCAGGAGGTTGAGCCAAAAGGATGGCTTGAGCCCAAGAGTTTGAGGTTGCTGTGAGCTATGATGATGCCATGGCACTTTACCCAGGGTGACACAGTAAGACTCTGTCTAAAAAAAAAAAAAAAAACTAAGGGAAGAAAGTTAAAGTTTGCATTAATAGAGCCAGCATGACATGCAAATTGAGAATCAAGAGACTTGGTTTATAATCTATTTCTATGTGATTTGGGGGAAATCATTTAATTTCTCTGGATTTTTTTTCTTCTGTAAATGAGAAGATTAATCTGGATGATCTCAAAAGTTCCTTCCTTCTAGATTTTAATTACTTTTTAAAAATAAATTTATTTTTATATTTATGAATGAATGAATGACACAAGGTCTTATTCTATTGCCCAAGCTGGAGTGCAGTGGTAATAGATGGCTCACTGCAGGCTTGGACTCCTGGGTTCAAGTGATCCTCCTGCCTCAGGCTCCAAGCTTGGACTATAAGCCTGTGCCAACATATCCAGCTATATGTGTTATTTTTGTAGAGATGGGGTATGACTGCATTGCCTAGACTAGTCTTTCCAACTCTTGGTCTCAGGTTATCCTCCTGCCTTTTCCTCCCAAAATGTTGGGATTCCAGGCATGAACCACCACACCTGGCCTAGATTTCTTAATTCTGTATCCTGTTTAAGTTCTTTTGAACTTTTCATTCCATAAACTTTGTATTTTCTTATCTCTTTATAATTATCCACTTGATTTATTTTAAATAATATTTGACTTATTTTTAGAACATTTTGTAAGCTAGAGAATATGATCACATATCTCTGCAAAACAGAAGGTATTATTCTCTAACTTGCCCAGTTGGGCTTACCTAAAAGCCCATTCTTTGCCTTCACACTATACTGATTCTTTTACCAAGGAGATTCTTGTATAATTATGTTTGGTAGTTTAGAAATGGTCGAAATACTAAATGAACTTTTAAAAAGTGAAATCTACCTGAGTAAACTGAATTTTATTTGAAATGCATGTTACAAATATAAGTTATAAGTAAAGAAGCTATTTATGTATATCACTTGGCTGAATATTAAGACAACTAGTACAGGTATAGACAAGTACTTAAATTTTTTTTCCAGGAAACTGGAATGTTTATTTATTTGATAAAGATTAATCTTCACAAGAGAGTGAGTTCTTTTTTTTTTTT
>NW_003852488.1:307973-317893 GCF_000181295.1 Otolemur garnettii | reverse complement strand
AAACTATAGGCATGATCCCTACAATATCATTCTCTTCACCCACCCTCCCCCTCCCCTCCCCCCTCTTCTTTCCCCATATTCTAGGGCTCCATTTGGATTGTAGCTTTCCTAAGATAGCTAACAATTAGTTTCATAGTAGTGTTGAGGAGAGTGAGTTCTTAATGTTTGTTTAGCTACTATTGCAGAATTTTTCTTATTAATGCATACATACAATGTTTTCATGTATTCCCACACACAAATGCATACCTCTATCATTAAATTACAGACCCATGAATACACTGACTCTAACAGGCCAGTTCAGTTTTGCCGAAGTTCACTCCTGGGTGGTTTTTTGCTTGCCCGAAGTTCCTGAAAAACCTCCAGCAGAAGAATGTGTGACATTTTACTTTCAGAACACCTTCCTGGATACACAGCTGGAAAGTATCTACAGGTAAATCAGTCTTATTACTGGTTCTTAAGTATTATTATATAAATATAGCTTATAAGTTTTCATTTATTCTAAGGGAGGAATAATTTGCAACTAATATGATTGGAAATCTGTTTTGTTCAAGAGAATCTATTGAAAAACAAGTAGAATTAGTAAGTTTAGAAAAGTGATTGTAGGCAGCACCTGTGGTTCAGTGGGTAGGGCACTGGCCCCATATACCAAGGACGGCAGGTTTGAACCTGGCCTCAGCCAAATTGCAACAAAAGATAGCCGGGCATTGTGGCAGGCACCTGTAGTCCCAGCTACTCAGGAGGCTAAGGCAAAAGAATCACCTACGCCAAGGAGTTGGAGGTTGCTGTGAGCTGTGATGCTAGGGCACTCTACTGAGGCAACAAAGTGAGATTCTGTCTCAAAAAAAAAAAAAAATAGAAAAGTGATTGTGTAATGATGAATATACAAAGATCAATATCTTGCCTAAATTCCCAACGATAACATCAGAAAATAAATAGAAAAAAACCTTTCAGAGTAGCAATAATAACAAAATAGCCACATAAAATCTGTAGGAATGTTCTTAATTAGAAATACATAAAATTTACATAAAGAAAACTGTAAAATTTTATTGATATAAAAGATTAAATGGATTAATATATAGTCATCAATATGAAGACATTGTAAAATATAGCAGTGCTACCAAATTGATTTGAATATTTATTCTAATTCTAATAAAAATTCCATTTAATTTCTTTATTCAGAAATATAAAATGGCATACAGCGGTGTCCAACCTGTGGCCCAGAGGCTGAATGCAGATTATGTGAGGACTTTTTTATTTGTAGTGGCAGGTATTATGAAAATTGTGCACAACTCATCAGCTTTCATTAGCATTTGTCTATTTAAGTTACCTATTTTTCCAGTGTATAGCAGTAAAGAAAAAAGGTAGGACATCCCTGGTAGGACATGCAGTCTTTTTGAAGGAGGAGGGAAGGCAGCTATCACGTTAAAATGTGGAGGTCATTATATTCTTTTACACTCTTCTCAAGCTTCTAGTTGTCCTCCCTCCTTTACTCATTTCTCGGAAGTTCCCATATTTTCCCTCAATTTCACAATGCAGGAGAGGCTAAACATTTCCTCTTAGACCTGTCTCTGAATGTGCATTGACCTACTTCTTGGGCAGTGCTACTCTCTCCACATCTGCTGTTTGAGCTTGGATACTCCCACTTCTTCAAGGGCTTTGCATTCTCATTCTTACATCTGTGAGCTTGTTTTTATTTGTGTTTGCTTTGTGTTGTGGGGGAGAGGGCTTCTTATCCTTTTTCCACTTTTGCCTGCTAAGGATTTTTTTTCCCCTAAGCAGATAATTGAGGTAATCTACTTCCTGCTCCCTAGTTGACACTATTATCATGTAAGCTCTAGAAACAGCAGCAGACATTTAATTTTACCTCAAAATTTCAGCATTTTGGGATCAAGAACTCATTAATAATCTAATTGGTTTAATATCAGTTCTATATAAGTGTTTCAGTGTACCCTCCAAAAAAGCTTATCTATGTCTAAACCTGTAATAGTTAACCCCTGTTTTGAAGTACTACAGTGAGCCTCATTTACTAATCCTAACAGACAATTCAGTATGCTCGTAACACATTATATACTTTTACAATAATACACATTTGGTATGGTAATAGCTCTTTACCATTTTGTGTCTTGGAATATTTCCTTAGCAGTCAAAACTCTTTCAAGGCCCAACTTAATAGCAAGGTTTTTGTTGTTGTTGTTTGTTTTCTTTTGAGACAGAGTATCACTCTTTTGCCCAGACTAGAGTGCCATAGCAGCAGTCTAGCTTAAAGCAACCTCAAAATCGTAGTTTCAGGCCATTCTCCTGTCTCAGCCTCCCATGTAGCTGGGACCAACGGTCCCCACCACAATGCCCAGCTAATTTTTCTATTTTTAGGAGAGACAGAGTCTCAGTTTGCTCAGACTGGTCTCAAACTCCTGAGCTTAAGGGATCCTCTGGCCTCCACCTCCCAGAGTGCTAGGATTATAGGTATGAGCCACCATGCCCAATAGCAACATTTTTTTTAAGACATTTTTTTTTTTTTAACACTTTGCTCATGCTGGTGTTGAACTTCTGATCTCAAGCAATCCACCTGCCTCAGCCTCCCAAAGTGCTAGAATTACAGGCATGGGTAATTGAGCATTGCCCAGCCCCCAGTGGCAACATTTTTGAAGTCTTCCTTGATTCTCTTTTCTTCTCCCATAGCATTTTCTTTTTTACTGTCTTTGGTATTAATATTATTTGCTTAAAGTATATAATAATTTTTATGTAAGCTTACCTAAGTTAGACTGTATCCTCAGGGACTAAGGCTATTTTTAATTCTCTTTGTATATATCCTCCTAGGACCTACCATGTAGTTTTGCACACAGTAGATGCTCGATAAACATTTTTTATGTCTCTGAATAAAACGTGTACATGGAGGTAGTATAGAAGCATGTGCTTTGGAAACAGACATACTTAGGTCCAAGTCTTGGCTTCATGACTTACCAGCTATATGACCTTGGCTGATTACTAAACTCTCTGAGCTTCAGTTTTCTTCCCTGAAGAATGGAATTAATAGTGCTTACTTCATTGAATTGTGATGATTAAAAGAAGGTAAGACATGTGAATCATTCCATAGTTCCTAACAATGTGTAAATGTTTACTAAGTATTATTGAAAAGGCTAGTAAAATATGTCATTATTTCTAAAACATAATTAGTATCAAAATAGTAGGGGCATATTATTCATCTTTCTAGAAAAAACAACTAGCATTTGCCAACATCTAGTCAATATCAATGCTGCACATGTGTGTGTGTGTATGTATGTGTGAGAACAGGCAACATCAAATATATGAAAAATGGTATGTATATTAGGAAACTTGGTCACCATAAAAAGGAAGAAAATGTAGGCAGGCTTAACCAAATAAAAGGAATGTATTGGCTTACACAACTTTAAAGTCTAGCAGTGATCTGCCTCAGGTACAACTTGACTGATATCATCAAAACTTTATCCCTTTCCATTGCTCAGATCTGTTTTTATATTTTCTTCACTTTACCAAGTAATGGTATAGTAGCTACCAGCAGTTTCGGGAGTCCAGCCTTATATATTTTCAACTGCCATAGAGCTTCTTTTCCCCAGTGGTTTCAATAAAAGTTCTAGGATTTAGTATATTGTCAAGCTGTGAACCATTGTGGTTAGGCGTATGGAATATACTGCTAAATGCATCTTCCTGAAGTCCCAGAAATAGATTGAGGCCACTGCCACTGAAGCTAGGTGGACCAAGAAAGGAGAAAGCGGTAAGTAATAATTCTCTAAAGAAAAATAAAGATTTTGTGGCCATAAGCAGTAACAATGGATGCTGGCATGTAAAAACAGCAGATGCCACTCTCAGGTTTGATATCAGATTTATTTTAAGAAGGAAACATAGGTGAGGTGTGGTGGCTCACCCCTATAATCCTAGCGCTTTGGGAAGCTGAGGTGGGAGGATTGTTTGGGGCCAGGAGTTTGAGACAAGCCTGGCCAAATAATTGAAAAGTTACTCAGGCATAGGAGTGTACCTGTCTCTTCTTCTTTGGAGGCTGAGGTGGAAGGATCACTTGAGCCCAGAAATTTGAGGTTGCAGTGAGCTGTACTGATGTCACTAAACTCCAGCCTGGGTAATAGAATGAGGCCCAGTCCCCTCCCCCCAAAAAAGGAAGCATATAGTCATGCTGCATTTTGTGTGATTACATCAAAGAGAAACAGTTTGTAAGTAAACAATTCCAAATATATATAATAAGAAGTTAGCCATGGGAAATATTAATGAAAATGAAAGGTAGTTATTTTTTTTTTTTAGAGACAGAGTCTCCCTTTGTTGCCCTCAGTGGAGTGCTGTGGCGTTACAGCTCACAGCAACATCTAGCTCTTGGGCTTAGGCTATTCTCTTGCCTCAGCCTCCTGAGTAAGGGGGACTACAGGCACCTGCCACAACGCTCGGCTGTTTTTTGGTTGCAGTTTGGCTGGGGGCGGGTTTGAACCCACCACCCTCAGTATATGGGCACCCTACCCACTGAGCTACAGGCGCCACCCAGAAACGTAGTTGTTTTAAATGAAGTATTTACATAAACTCTTATCTTAGGAGACGTATGAGGGCTTTCCAGAAAGTATCCAGCTATGTACTATGAAAAATAGTATTACCAATGACTAGATACTTGCTAGACAGCTCATATATCTAGTATATTTTGTATAGTTCTGCAAGTATGTTCAGAAACTGAATTAATAACAGTATAGGATTACATATTTATGCTTTATATTAATGATATATGTATACAAAGAAATCTAAAATCAAATGAAATATAAACATTAAATGCACTTAGTAATAAAATGTGTATTTACTGAACCACTTCTACAGCTCTTCTTTTAAAAAATGTATTAATTTTATAGAAAAGGAGAAGGAGTTTTTAAATCTGACAACATTTCTACTATATCCATCCTAAAAGATGTGCTTTCTAAAGAAGCTACCAAAAGAAAAATCAACCTCAACATAACATACGGTAAAAATAAAGAAAAATTCTGTTTAATTTTTGTTGTTATAATAATAATATATGTGATCAAAGTGACTTATCTAATTGTGCTGGGCTAACTCCTTCTAGAGATAAATGAAGTATCAGTCAAACATACTTTAAAGCTAATCCATCCAAAGCTGGAGTACCAGTTACTTTTGGCTAAGAAAGTGCAGTTAATTGATGCTTTAAAAGTAAGTATATATGTCATGTACTATAATGATCATTATTTTAAGTAATGGAATTTTTAAAATTATGAATACTTTCATGTTACACTGGAGTTTTTAACATTAAGATGCTTCTGTTTTTACTTTCAAATAAGGAATTACAGGTTCATGAGGGAAATATGGATTTTCTGACACCAGAGTATCGCAGTATTCTAGAAGAGGCAGATCATCTACAGGAAGAATACAAAAAGCAACCTGCACATCTTGAAAGATTGTATGGTTAGTGGACTATTTTAGAATTACCTTTGTCATATTTCTTTTCAACTGCCTATTTTCCCCAGGATGATGTGAGAGAAGGTGGATAGAAAGAGACAAAGATTACAACAGTCATAAACCAATGACAATCAGTTTATTGCACAGAATATATCTGTATTTCATCAAGCTAGTTTTAATATTTAATAATTTTACTTGATAAAAAAATGCAAGTAAAAACAAGTGAAATAAGTATACTGTTGATGAATTTGCATATATATGAAGAAACCTGGCGTAAAATGAATATAACCCATGAAAAATTAGAATATAGATTATATTTGATACAAATAATTTTCAGGGTTTTTTGCTATCGTAAAATATAAAAATGTGGAATTTAATTTTTATATTTCACATGTAGAGATTATATAATCTTTATATTTTTTAGGCAAAGTTTAATAGGGCATATATCATATATAATATATGTGATATGTAATTTATAGTTCAAAACTCTTTTTGGTGGTGAGAATTGGGTGTTTCACAAATTGTAATGAAGGAGGTCAGGGGAGAGAGGAAAGAAGAAAGAAATGAATAGCAAAAGAAAAACAATTTTGTTAGTGATCTTTCCATAATACCTATTATATGCTATTTATACCATCTTCCTAATCAGGTGGGATATTTATTCTTACAAGAGCTCTACAAGGTAGATGGTGTTATCTTCATTTTTCATATTTAACTGAAATCTGAGACTAAAAATATTATAGTCAAAGATTTAATCAGTGGCAACACCTACCTATTAGAGTCTTTTTACCCCAATGCATAATTTTTACACTGTGCCAAGTCTTCCATAATAGAGCCAATTGATCCTAAAGTCTACCTACATACCTAGAGGCTTTCTCATAAAGTGTAACAATATCTAATATCTTCATGTTTACTATATAGCAAGCCCATGATCACTTTTATCCTTATAACAAGAGATCAGTGGTGTAGAGCCATTAATCTTTATCTCTGATCCCCAAATCCAGAATGCTTTAAAAACCATTTTTTTATTTGTTTACTGAAGCAGAGTCTCACTGTTTTGTCCAGGCTAGAGTTCCATGACATCAGCCTAGCTCATAGCAACCTCAGACTCCTGGGTTCAAGCAATACTCCTAACTCAGCCTCCTGAGTAGCTGGGACTATAGGTGTCCACATGGCTGATTTTTCTATTTTTAGTAGAGACAGTATCTTGCTCTTGTTGAGGCTAGTCTTGAACTCCTGAGCTCATTTGATTTTCCTGCCTTGGCCCTCTAGTTTGCTAGGATTATAGGCATAAGCTACTAAGCCTGGTCAAAAAATCAAATGTTTTTTCATAAATAATTTAGCTGTAAAATCTTGATTTAATCTGAACTAATTTCATGACAAAATCTGACTTGCCTTGATGTGATTAAGATTATTTATAATCTTTTAAATTCCATTTAATGTAGTTATCATATATTTTGTTGCAGAAATATTAACTGTATTTTTTTTTTTTGGATGCTGCCATTTAGTCCCTTTGGGTTAATAACATGTGTAGTATATATATATTCTTTTTATTATTTTTCAAAGTATGGAAAATTCTGAAATATATCTTGTATCAAGAGTTTTGGATAAAGGACTGATGGCTTGAATTATTCTCATTTTACATATGAGAAATGATGTTCTAAATACTGATAGCATTTCAAAATGGACAGCAGTTGATTGAATAGCTTATAACCAATTGATAAGAGAGTTATTAGTCAAATAATTTATATCTTGAAACTTGCTTTAAATCCCTTCAAAATTAATATTTTTTAAAACCCTTGAATGAATTTTTAAAACCCTTAAATGAATATTTTTTAAATCAACCCTTTTAGGTTTTGTTTAGTTTTGAGAGTATGTTCAGAAACTGTATTTTTTTTAGAGACAGAGTCTCACTTTGTCACCCTCAGTAGAGTGCTGTTTGTCATAGCTCACAGCAACCTCCACCTCTTGGGCTTAGGCGATTCTCTTGCCTCAGCCTCCCGAGTAACTGGGATTACAAGCACCCACCACAATGCCCTGCTATGATTTTGTTGCAGCTTGGCCAGGGCCAGGTTTAAACCCGCTACCCTCAGTATATGAGGCCGGTGCCCTACTCACTGAGCCACAAGCGCCGCCCCAGAAACTGTATATGTTAAATAGTAGAATTACAGATGCTTAGAAATACATTGTCAAGCAGTCACTTACTTTAATGAACTACTGCATCATTAAATAGAACTAATAAATGACAGGAAATTAACATTTTTCTTTATAGGTATGATCACGGATCTTTTCATAGATAAGTTTAAATTCAAAGGCACAAATGTAAAATCTAAAGTACCTCTTCTACTGGAGATTCTGGACAGTTACGACCAAAATACATTGATTGCTTTCTTTGATGCAGCATGAAATATAACCAAGGTAATGTCCCAAAGAAGTGATCTTTTAAAATGATTTAAAATTACAAGTTAACTGTACATACTTTTATTTTAAATGCTTTTTAATATTATCTAAAAATATTTGAGCTATAATTTTTAAAATAATTCTTCTATTTCTTTGGACAAATGGAACTTTCTAAAACTAAAGAGGATTTTTATTTTTAAAACACAAGTATAATGACGATAAGTAGGATTTTAATAAGTTTTGGCAAGTAGTTGTTTTAATTTTTTAATTGAGAAATATTTGGAAAAATAAAAAATATTCAAATATTTTACAAGGTAAACATACGCATAAATGTATAAACTTGCTTTATAGGTTTCAAAATGTATGTTTACATATCACTGTATTTTATCTTCACAATTCTTCTGTAAGTTTGTGAAATCATATAAGAAAACTGATTCTCAGTGAGGTTACATGATTAAAAGGACATGCTAGCATTTTATAAAGCTGGGACCCAGACCCATGTGGTTGTACCTGGTTTCTGTCCTAGTTACTATGTATGGTTGTCAACCAGTGTATGCAGCCTACCAATTTTTTTTTCTAGGAGTTAGGGTTGATTTGCAACTGATTAATCTCTTGTTTGGTAATGTTATATTACCTTGCTATGGTTTATGAAATTCTTGACTTGACTTAGTGCTGTAAATTGTGGCCAGGAAAGTAAGCAGAGCTTGCACAGTAGAGGGATCTTAATTTGTGCTATAACCAGTTGAGCTATACAAATGTACTATATATAGGTGAAGGATGCAGAAATAGTGATGGCTTCTTAGATTTTCCTGCACTAGTGTCCTGTAATTCCCTTATCATTTGTGAAGGAAAATATGTATTTAAGGCTACAGAAGTTTTGTTCCTTAATTTTAATTCATATTTATTCATTTTAGGGGAAAAGGTTTTAAAATAGCATGAATATAGTGGAAAATAAACTATTCTTTATGTTTTCAAGAAGGGCAGAGTCAAGAATTTTTCAGAAAACAATGCTTCTAAATTATATTCTCTTAAATTTATTAATTATGAGCCAGCTTTCTATATAAAGATTTGTTAAAGGCACATATAGTTAGTTAAGAGTTTTATTTTAATAAGGTCATATTATTTTTACTATATTTAAACAGCTTTCATTTCTGAATGAAGCATATCATTATATCTCAGTCACTAGAATTTCACTTTGTTTCTTGTTGGCTGCCACAGCTTGGGGAAAAATAGATAAAAATAAAAAACTGTCTTATTTGAATTTCTCTGAATACATTACTATTTGTTATATGTTCAACAGTAGTTGGCAACTTAAATTAATTGCATCTTCATTAGGAAAACTAAAAAGCATAAGACACAACTTCTGCCTACTGTGAATAAAAACCTAAATGGTAAGATAACATAGTGTGCCACTTGAGGACTGCAGTACTGTGTGAACAACATGTTAAATAATTTATACAAGTTATTTAATACTAACAACAACTGTAGGACGTGTAGATGTTATTGCTCCAGATTAACAGTTAAGAAAACTAAAAAATCGGCGATGAATTACCTGTCCCAGATTTTAAACCTCAGGAAACAAGTCAGTGGAGCTAATTAAAGGTCCCAGGGCCAAATACTGGGGTGGCCCACTAATACTGGCTAAGTTTAATTACCTTTGCCCTAAATGGCTTAGAGACAACCTTGCCCTGAGCTAACGGATCCGCCTAGCGGCTTAATGGGCTCGGGCGGCGTGTCTTCCTCTCTCTCTCTGCCCTGCGCTGGGGTTTTTCCTCCCGCCCCAGTTCGACTTTTCTCAGCCCGGCCCCGCCCCGCCCCGCCCCTTTGCCGGGCGGAGGGATCAGCCCCGCCCCCTTGTGGCCGCCTTTCGTCTGCGACCCCGTCGCTTAGAGTGTCGTCACCTCTCCTGGCCACCGTCATTGGTCCATTTCAATAGTCGCGGGATACTTGAACTGCATGAACAGCCGCCACTGCGGCGGGCTGCTTGCTACAACTCGGGGACGACTTTGGCCCGCCACGCCTGGCCGTGCCTGCCCGCGCCTTTCACTACCTCCTCGGTCCTACGTGGTCTGGAGCCCGGGGAACAG
>NW_003852488.1:277918-307948 GCF_000181295.1 Otolemur garnettii | reverse complement strand
CTGGCTGGCTGGTCTGGGCTGCAGCGGGTGGCTACAGCTGGAGTGCTGCTCGGCTGAGTTGGAGCAACTGGTCGGCGGGGCGGAGTGCACGCTGCTTGGCGCCGCAGGTTGATCTTGCCGCCCGCCCCCGGGAGCAGTGATGTTGGGCAACTCTGCGCCGGGGCCTGCGGCCCGCGAGGCAAGCTCGACACTGCAAACATTGAAGCACACGGCGCTCCAAGAGGATCAGGAGAACATCAACCCGGAGAAGGCGGCTCCTGCCCAGCAGCCGCGGACCCGGGCCGCGCTGGCTGTACTGAAGGCCGGTAACCCGCGGGGTCCCCCACCACAGCAGAGGCCCAAGACGCGACGGGTAAAAGCATGCGAGAAGTCTAGGAGGGTGGGTCGGGCGGGAACTGGGCAAGGGCTCAGCGGGAAGAGAAGAATGACGGTAAAACATATTGTGTGGCTTGGGGGGTGGTGTGGGGTTCTGGAGTTCACCTGGTCCCCAGTTTCTGGTGTGTGGATGCCTCAGTAAAAGCTTTTCACTTTATTCTTAGTCTCATGTCCCCCGCCAGCACTGCGTATACTGGTTGTCTGCTCTCTACTGGGGGCATTTTCCCATAGATAAAGGGGTCAGACCCGGTGTGTCTTTGCCTAACTCCGCGCCTTTCTCCCCACTTAACAAATCTCAGGCAGTGCTCCAGGACCCAGTTTCTCTTCCTCTTCATCATTTGGTTAAGAGAAGACCTCTAGTGTAGGAAAGGGGATTAAAAAATACCTTGCTTTTGGTAAATTCCGCCATTTTTGCCGGATTTGCTCGGTTGCTCCACCCTGGGGTGAAAGTGGTGAACCAACACTTTTTGCCAACTCTTTCCTAAACTTGTCAACTATTGTATTGGCCTGCCACTCCACCGTTATTGTGGCCTTGATTACTTTTGCATAATTCCATTTAGTATTGACTGCTCTAACCTTTGTGGGAAGGCCTGTGGCAAATTGAATCATCCTGTCTTTGTTCAAACTACTCTTTGCCTATACTTTGTCTCAGAAAGTTTAATATCCTGATAGAATATTTAGGGAGAAAAAGCAAAGGCTGAGATACCCATAGGTTAAAGGAAGCAAAACCTCATTTTAAAAACTTAAAGCCAGTTATCAATTTCTTTTTAGGTTGCACCTCTTAAGGATCTTCCTATAAATGATGAGCATGTCTCTGTTCCTCCTTGGAAAACAAACAGTAAACAGCCTGCATTCACCATTCATGTGGATGAAGCAGAAGAAGACACTCATAAGAGGCCAGTGGAATCCAAAAAAACAGAATCTGAAGATGTCCTGGCTTTTAATTCAGCTATTACCTTACCTGCACCACGAAAACCACTTGTACCTCTTGATTATCCAATGGATGGTAGTTTTGGTAAGTTTTAAGAAAGTCTGTATTGAATTAAGGTAATTATAACTAGATTGTATTACTGTTATTTTGTATTGTAAGATAATGTCTTGATCATTATCGTGAAGTTAGGTTTAATGTAACAAGGCTTAAAAAGGGTATGACTTATCTCAGATCTCACAGCTACACTTGACCTGGTGACCTACAAAAAGAACCTAATCTAGGCACACTGCCAATTACATGAATCTAATTACATCTTGAATGTTTATTTTAATCTGATCCCATAAATATTTGTTGAGAGAATAGATTTCAGTTCTAAGATTCAATTCTTACATACTACTGTATGTGTGTATGTATTTGAGAAATCTCAAGCTGTCACCTTGGGTAGAGTGCCGAACTGTCATAGTTCACGGCAACCTCCAACTTTGGCTCAAGCAGACCTCTTGCCTCAGTTTTTCTATTTTTAGTAGAGATGGGGTCTTGCTTTTGCTCAGGCTGGTCTCGAATGGGTGAGCTCAAGCAATTTATCCGCCTTCGCCTCCCAGAGTGCTAGGATCATAAGCGTGAGCCACTGCACCTGGCCTTAACACTGTAGGGTGTACTATTTGAGGATGCAGTCTTAAATGCAGTGATATCTAACATGTCTTCCAGCTTTACAGTTTTGCTTCTATAAAAGCAGTCTGTGGATCATTTGATAGCAAAAGGTGTCACTGCCCTTCTACAAGTCAATGGTTATACCATGGCTGTTTAACCTTAATGACATACAAAATACAGTGGCTGTTACAAGACAGTTCTGCCTACACTTTGCTTTTTTTTTTTTTTTTTTTTTTAACCAAAGGGCTATTGAGGCATTGGACGAATGGCTCACTAAATCCATTCTCATTTTAATTTAAGTTCGATTGATGGTGGGGGATGGGGAATAAGAGGAAAAGTTCTTGGAAAATAATTTGTGTTTTTATTTAAATTTGGCAACAAATTTTTATCCTCAAGGTGATCTTTGAAGTAAAAATAATAATGGATATTCTTTGCCTCAAAAGATAATTTGTAATATAAGAAATGAATCACTTATTGATTATAGTGTTAATCTGAAGTACTCATAACAAATCTGACTTCTTGTTAACACTTGTTTATGGAAATAATTTCATTCATTCTCAGTATATTGCCTAATTATGCTTTGAATTTGTTAGATTCTAGGGTCCTGCTAATATCTCTTAGGGAAAATCTAAGATATTGTCGTGGATTTTAACTGCTTTATCCTAACAGAACCACTTGCCATCTGTTCCTTTTGCTCATGGAAGATGAAGGCTTAAAGATAATAATCCTTGTTTTTCCTTAGTTGTTTTTTTTGTCATGAGAAACCCTTTTTAGTGGCTAAAATGAATGTTTTTGTGGTATGAGATAAGAGGGCAGTCATTTTTAGCTATTAAACCAAATAGAATATTAAGCAATTAATCATATCTTTTGAACTGTTCCAGAATCACCAAATACTATGGACATATCAATTGTATTAGAAGATGAAAAGCCTCTGAGTGTTAATGAAGTACCAGATTACAATGAGGATATTCACACATACCTTAGAGAAATGGAGGTAAAGGCTCTGTGAATCCAGTTTATATATTCATAAAATGTGGCCAAATGAAATTGAGAGGATGTTTAAATTTTTTAACCACTAGTGAATTGCTCTAATGGAATATTTGAGTTTATAGTATTAGCATCTTTGTTAATAGTATGATAATCTAATTACAATTTTAACACTACTAAATAATTTTCCCAACAGGTTAAGTGTAAGCCTAAAGTGGGTTACATGAAGAAACAGCCAGATATCACTAACAGTATGAGGGCCATCCTGGTGGATTGGTTAGTCGAAGTAGGAGAAGAATATAAACTACAAAATGAGACTTTGCATTTGGCTGTCAACTACATTGATAGATTCCTTTCTTCAATGTCTGTATTAAGAGGAAAGCTTCAGCTTGTGGGCACTGCTGCTATGCTGTTAGCTTCGTAAGTCTACCTTGGTTTGCTTGATTAAAAGTGATCACTACTTTTTTGTGTAGGCAAGAAATTGAGATTAATGGTGACATTTTAACATGCTACACCAGGCAGAGATTCAGTAACTACTTTAGGAATGGTAGTGTGGTGGCTGGGGAAGTGGAGGAAGATAAAACTGTTCTAATATACAATACTAATTTTTCCCATCTGGATTCCAGGGTACTTTTAATGAACATGGAAAGTGGCTGTACTTCAGTACACTAGGACTAGATTATAAATTTTAAAAGCACAGTTCCTTCTATAATAAAGTGCTTTCTGAGATATAAGTAGTGTCTTACCTTCTCTCAATTAAGACATGAAAACTAAATTTAAAGGTGAAATGTAACATTTACTTTCCTGAGACTTGTGTTTCTTAAATTTTTAGTTTGGTGAATGCTGGCATTGTCCCCTTCTTTGGAAATCTTGTGCCTTTCATTTATTTCCTTTGACTGCATGGGGAGAAATATCTCAAAAGTCCTTTATTGATTTGGGCCTTTTAATTAGTGGTTAGCTAGCCAGTCCTGCTACAAGTGATAATCAAGTGTCTATGGAAATGCAGTTGGTACAGAGTGTAGGTTTTGAGTTCATTCCATGTATTCTGCTAATGGGATTTCAGAATTGGGATAAAGAATTTTCTCTTGACTGATAATTGAAAAACTTTTTTCATTGTAGAAAGTTTGAAGAAATATACCCCCCAGAAGTAGCAGAGTTTGTGTACATTACAGATGATACATATACCAAGAAACAAGTTCTGAGAATGGAGCATCTAGTTTTGAAAGTCCTTTCTTTTGACTTAGCTGCACCAACAGTAAATCAGTTTCTTACCCAATACTTTTTGCATCTGCAGCCAGCAAACTGCAAAGTTGAAAGTTTAGCAATGGTAAGTTCCTTTCATTTTGTTGAATGGAGATTCCAGGGTAATTAGGGTCAAGCTTTAGTTTCATTGTATAGCTTTGGTCAAGCAATTTAGTTATCTAGGGAAAGACTAATGCTATGGGATAGGAAAAAGCCTACCCCTGGTGAAAGAGTATGAGGAAAGCACCAGGAGTTAGAGGTATGAGGATGAAACCTTAGAAGATGGTAGAAGAGTTGTTTATAAAAGGTTATTAAAGGGAAAATACAGGATAAAAATGGTGCTGAAAAACACGTAGTAATGTTCAATGATGATGAATATTTTTTCTAGGGTTACTACAGACAGAGCCAGTTTCAAAGATAGGAAAAAATTAAGTAGGAAGGCAAGGTTTGGGGTTTGAATTCTAAAGCTCTAAAGCATTTTTCATTCTAGTTTTTGGGAGAATTAAGCTTGATAGATGCTGACCCATACCTGAAGTATTTACCATCAGTTATTGCTGGAGCTGCCTTTCATTTAGCACTCTACACTATCACGGGACAAAGCTGGGTATGTATTACAACATCATATAGTTAACCTTGTCACTTAAGTGCTTATGCCAGATAAGTTGAATAACTGTCCTGTAGAATTGATTTATCTAGATGCTTTTAGTTGGAAACTGTCCAAATATATACAGTTGACCCTTGAATACCATACGTTTGATCTGCATGGGTTCACATATACACAGATTTTTTTTTCCCCCCAACTAAATGTGAATCAAATATACAGTATCCTTGGGATGTGAAATCTGTATCCACAGGGCCAACTGAGGGACTTGAGTATGTGCAGACTTGAGTATGCACTGGAAGTCCTGGAACCAATTCCCTGAGTATATTGGAGAGGCAACTGTATTGTTTAAGGCCTTTTACTTATTGGATAGCATGTGTTCAGCAGAAAGTTTAGTTGTAACTTGGACTTGAAAGGTGTGCTTAAAGAATTCAGGCCATCTGACCTGCTGCTGGCAAGGAAAGTAGTAAAAGTGAATCAAAGTTAGCATAAATGAGATGAAAATAGTGACCCAGGTAAACTAGATTTGCTAGTTGGAGGTGTTAAATCTTTCTACTGAAATTTCACATAAGTTTAATGCTGACAATTAACACTGTGTTGTGTCTGCCACTAAAAACAAAATTCAGTGATTCTCTCCTTTCTCGATAGCCTGAATCATTAGTACAAAAGACTGGATATACCCTGGAAAGTCTTAAGCCTTGTCTCATGGACCTTCACCAGACCTACCTCAAAGCACCACAACATGCACAACAATCAATAAGAGAAAAGTATAAAAATTCAAAGTAAGAATTAACTTGGATATTGAAGAAACTTGCTCTTCCAGACTATGGTTTGGGAAATCATTGACATTTCAACTTTATTAAAGGATTCACTAATCTGCCACAGCCTCCTTGAGAAGCTGTTCTCTTTTGACAGGTCCTATATGTTTGGAGAAGGTTGTAGTTAGTGCTTTCTGTTCTGCATATTGGGGAGAAGGGAGGGGAGAGGGGACTTAAGTACATAATTTTGGGTAGTTTCAGACAATGTTTCTGAAACTGTCAACTCAATCAGATAGAAGTAGCATTTTTGAGTTCTAAGTGTATGTATTATGATCTTCATCCCACTGGATTATACTTACTAAAAATAATTTTTTTGTCTCTTTACACAGATATCATGGAGTTTCTCTCCTCAACCCACCAGAGACACTAAATCTGTAACAGTGGAAGATTGCCTTTTTCTAAGATGTAAATCACTCAGAGTATATGATGTACAGTTTTTATCTTAGGTTTTAATTCTACAATCATTTCTGAATACAGAAGTTATGGCCTAGTACAAATTATGGTAGTAACTATTACTTTTTAAATGGTTTTAATTTGTATATCTTTTGTACATGTATCTTAGACATTTGGCTAATTTTAAGTGGTTTTGTTAAAGTATTAATGACGCCAGCTGTCAAGATAGTAAGAATTAATAAATTGATGTGGAAAACTTTGCCAGTCATCTTTAATTTGAGGTAAAAATCTGACTTCTTCAGGATTCCACTTAGAAATATACCAAAGCTTTCCCCTAAAATTAGCTTTAGGAAAACAGACACTCAAAGCCTAGCATTATTTTCCTAAGCACCTGGACTATTTTGGTGATGTGGGCATAATCTAAGCATATCTGCTTACTTATCAGAAGAGTGAAGTTTTTTGTGTTCTTTTTTTTCTGTTTTGAGACAGTCTTACTCTGTTGTCTAGGCTAGGATAGGGTGCTCAGTGGCAGCAGCCTAGCTCACAGTAACCTCAAAATCCTGAGCTCAAGTGATCCTCCCAACTTGGGATTCCTAAGAGTGCTAGGATTACAGCGATAAGCCACTGCACCTGGCCAGAACACTGAAGATTCTTGAGAATCATTCAGCTCTGTATACAATGCAGCAGCTTATAAAAATGCTTTGCTCTTTTTTTTTTTTCTTATCAACTTTTACACTTTACCAGGTCAGAGTTGTTTAAAACCTTGTCAGGTTATGAGAGGATAAAAACGCAACCAAGATTATGGATGGGGGTGGGAAGCATTTATGCAAATTTATAAGGCAAGGTAATTTTCCACAAGGTTTATTTTAAAGCATAATGTCAAAAACCATATTTTTGAAAGCCTGCTAGATTTTTATAATGGATTTATGAATAAAAATAGCCAGGGTTGTCTGCACTGAATAAATATCCGTTTAATAGCTATATATACAACTATGTTAGCTTTAATTAACAGCTCTCTTCTTTCTCTTTTTCACTGGCTTTTTAGTTGGTGCTTTTTCTTGCTTTGCACTGATGGTCTGTGTTCTGTGAATAAAGTAAAGTAACAGTTTACTAATGGTACACTTGTTAAATTTTGGATCACTGAAATAGGACGTCTTATTTTTTTCCAAAAGGATACAAAATAAGTCAGCTATGAAAGTAAAATACATTAACTCTGAAAGGCATCTATAGAGTTTAAGTCACAGGGTAAAGAAACCACAGAAGGAACAGCTGGATATCTAATGAAAAAGTGATAATCTTTATGTTTATAGTAGTATGTGAGAAGAAAAAAACCTGAGAGCAAGCCTCTAAAAAGTCTATTTATATATTTTAAATAAACCAGAAATTCAATACCTTATTTTCTTCAGATTCTTGTCTGGTTCTAAAATGATGATTTCTTCTTCTTCACTATCTGAAAGTACTATAGGGGCATCTTTTAAAAAAAAAAAGAGATTGTTTAATCTCTTGGGAAATAAATCACGTGGGTTTATTTACATCAGAGGTTCTAAAACTCCCATTTCCATAAATATCCAAGTTCCTTGGAGCTCTGAAAACTTTTTGTAAAATTCTTATGCTTCTTTTAATTGTAAAAGTGGTAGGGAAAAAAGTCCACATGGCATCTTTTGTAGAACCAATTTGGAAATGGTTTAAAGTCAATATGCCAATTGCTATTTTTATTTTCTTCCTGTTAGATAACACTGGAAAGAAAATTCTTAGAAGGATTGTTTGGTCAAAGGCACATAAATTCTAAAATAACTCCCAGAAATGGTAAATGAAGAACCATTTTCCATATACCCTTATAAATGCTGGTATTTTTAATACTGCCAAATATGGTAATAAAAAAGTACCACGTCATTTTTTTTGTTTACTTCCTTTATTATCACCATGGTTGACCAAGAAAAAATATTACCACTTGTATTTTCTTTGAGAACCACTTCCTATATTTTGCCTATTTTTCTTTTCTTTTCTTCTTTTTTTTTAAGACAGTCTCTCTGTGTGCCCTGGCATCACAGCTCATAGCAACCTCAAACTCTTGGGCTCAGGCATTCCCCTTGCCTCACTTCCCCAGTAGCCAGATTACAGGCACTTGCCACAACACCTAGATACCGTAGATTTTTTCTGGTTTTGGTAAAGACAGGGTCTTGCTCTTGCTCAGGCAGTCTACCTGCCTCAGCCTCCCAGAATGCTAGGATTATTGGCATGAGCCACCATGTCCAGCCATTTTGCCCATTTTTCTCTGGGGCCTTAGTAAATGATAAATACATTGGTTATGTATCAATTCTCAATGTTTTTTAGTTTTCAATTAGTTTATCCTTTTGTTCACATGCTTTGGAAAAGGCTTTACCTGATCCATCTTATGTTCACCTTTATTATTCAGTTGAAAATTTTGTTATTCAAACCACCAATAGAATGCCTAGCTTTTAACCTTATCAATCTTAGAATACTGAACAAGTAGGCTCAGCACCCGTAGCTCAAGTGGCTCAGGTGCCAGCCACATATACCAGAGCTGGTGGGTTGGAATTCAGCCTGGGCCTGCCAAACAACAATGACAACTACATCAAAAGGAAAAAAAAAAAATAGCAGGTGTGTGGCAGGTGCCTGTAGTCTCAGCTACTTGGGAGGCTGAGGCAAGAGAATCGCTTAAGCCCAGGAATTGGGAGTAGTGGAGGTTGCTGTGAGCTGTGATGCCATAGCACTCTACCCAGGGCAACACCCTGAGGCTCTGTCTCAAAAACTAACTAAATAAATAACATTAGCTATTGTTTAAAAAAAGTACTGAACACACACATATATATAAAGGGCCATATGCAAGTGCAAGGACACTGTAGCATTGTGTAACAGTGAAAAAATGGAAACAACTTACATATTCAACAATAAGGTAATGGTTAAACAAACTAGCAACAGAAGTTATGCAGCATTTAAAATGACAGGGACTCCTCTACATCTACTGACATGGGAAAACTATAGTTCCTGTGTTTAAGCAGCTTGTATCACTGCACATATAGTAAACAAATAACCTGGGACAAGTTATGGAAGAACAATACCACATAGAAGTAACAACCACCCAGAAAACTGAGTAAGGGTCCCAAGCAATGGGGATTTTTCTGAGTAATTAAAAAACAACAATGACAACAACAACAACAAAACTCAGCAGGCTTTCAGTAGCATTCATGAGCTATAGTTTCCCTTCTTGAAGGCATACAGTATGTGCATTTACACTCCTGAACAGTGCCACTTTCACTGTTTCCTCAATCAGATTTATTAGGTACATCCTCTAGTTCCCTGCCAGCCTAGTTCCTAGATCCTTATATGATTAGTGTTTTTTCAACATAAAAAAAAAAAAATTGATTTTGTTATGTGGACCAGGCAAGAATTTAGCTTTCTTCAAAGTAAAAATGTCCACTGGTAAAATCAACAATTTCTTTAGTTCTACAGGTTTCAGAGTGCAAGGAACTACTGGTATTCCAGTCATGTCTACAATTTTTTAATGTTCTATTATAGCAATATTAGGGTAGCTATTTATAGCATATTAATATTAATTTATAATTTATTAATATATTAATATTATATTAATATATTAATAGCTCTAATATGGCTATTTAATTTTATGTTTAAAGTTAAATGAAATTTAAAATTCAGTTCCTCAGTCACACAAACCACACTTCAAGTGTTCAACTGCTACACAGGGCAAATGGCTGCTATACTAGGCTGTGTAGACATAGAATGTTTCTAACACTGCAGAAAGTTTTATTTAGACTATATATTATAATATGGGCTTTTTATATCAGTTTAGAAATGATACAAAAAAAGGCAGCATGCAGGAATGAGATCTTCAAGAAACTTATCCACTTAAAATTGGCCCAAATATATATACAAAAGAAAAAAAAATTAAAATGTTGCTATCATTTATACACCAAAGAATATACCACTACTCCACAAAGATAACCATACTCTTTTGAAAACGAATTGGTATCAGGCAGTGCCTGTGGCTCAGTAAGTAGGGTGCTGGCTCTATATACTGAGGGTGGCAGGTTCAAACCCAGCCCCAGCTAAACTGCAACAAAAAAATAGCCAGGCATTGTGGCGGGCGCCTGTAGTCCCAGCTACTTGGAAGGCTGAGGCAAGAGAATCACCTAAGCCCAAGAGCTGGAGGTTGCTGTGAGCTGTGATGCCACAGCACCCTACTGAGGGCAATGAAGTAAGACTTATCTCTTAAAAAAAAAAAAAAAAAAAAGAACTGGTACTATCACAATTAGCCTCAATAATTAGTTGAAATTTAAATCACAATAGTTAGCCCCTCTGAAAATGGAATACATCTATTCTTGTATATAGCTATATATAACACAGATCTATAGTTAATATAAATTATGTATATACATATCTATGAATAGGTATGTACATGTAATACATTTTTTATATATATATATATATCTGTATCAAATAAAAGACAGAAAGTATCACCTACCTTGGCTTCCAATACCAGAGACTTCTAATCCAGTGTCCATTTTTATGCTATCAAGCATGATAGCATCATCACTGCCACCTTCATCCTCATCCTCCTTCCCAGAGTCTTCAAGATCACCCCAGGAGTTTTCTATTCCCTCTCCAATTTGGGCAGTTCCAGGAGTCCATAACACAGGTTTAGAAACACTTAAGAAGTTAAGAAAACTGAGTACAAAAACACTGTTATTTGACAAACTGTTGAAAAATTCAAAGAGAGACCTAAATTGCTTTTTGCAAAAGTGATCCAAGTGTGCCTCATATCTTTAGGTAAAAAAAATTTAATATAGCTATTATTATGAATAGCTGAACAAAGAATAAAAATTAAGTTTCTGATCCAGGATATATTTTATGGATGTAATTAATGGTAAAAAACATTAAGACATAGGCTCTCAACATTTTAGGTATAGTGCTAAATTTAGTGAATAAATGAGTAATTTTGATAAAAATATTGATAGTATATAAAGCAGTGGTTCTCAACCTGCTTTATTTGACACTTTTGTAACAATGAAAATACATCCTGCATAACAGATATTTACATTACAATTCATAACAGTAGCAAAATTATAGTTGATATAGTAGTAGCAACAAAAATAATTTTATGGTTGGGGGTCACCACAACATGAGGACCTGTATTAAAGGGTCACGGCATTAGGAGGCATTAGGAAGGTTGAGAACCACTAATTAATAAAGTGACCATGCTATAAATATTAAAGAATACTTTTTCAAAGTAAAATGAAATGGTATCCAGACATCCTCAAAACTATGGCCCACAGGCTACAAGCGGCCCGCCGGGTGTTTTTGCCTGTCCTGCTTAGCAGCTGACTGGTACCAGGGCCTGCAGTCTGGCCCTCCAAAGGTCTGAGGGACAGTGAAATGGCCCCCTGTTTAAAAAGTTTGAGGACCCCTGGTATAAACTGATTCTTAAAGAATTTTCTGGTTTTTACAGGAAAAATTAAAAAGTTTAATATTAATATCAACTCAACATGACTTGCATCTCTATTTTGTACAGTGTTTTCTCTAACAAAATTGTTTCAGAAAACTAATTTCAGCATGCACACCTGTGTAGCCTTAATAATGCCAAAAATGTCATGAATCTTATTATAAATACCACCCAATAAAGATACACTTCTGAAGGAGGTTCAGCTTCTGCAATGATTTCTTCTGCTTTCTCCTCTACATCTGAGGTATCAACAGGGGCCTTTTCCATTTTAAATGCTGTGATCCTTTGATTTGCTATAGACTCTGCAAAGCCAAACTTTCCACCTTCTTTCCTGTATGCAGGTTTTGGTCGGGGGTGTGGGGAAGGACGGGGGTGGGGCATAGGAGAGAGAAGGAGAAGGAAGATGACAGATTAGAGAGAAGACAGAAAGGAAAAAAATTATTATTTTATCCTTTGGTGGATGAGATCTATTAGAAGAGAGTTAGTTTATTTGACTAAATTAACCTCACCAATTTACTATGCCTAGCAAGAGAAAAAATAAAGTTATAATTATCATTTATTGGACCATGTGCCAGACCTGTGCTAAATGCTTAAAATACACTTTTTTCTAGGGTGGCACCTATGACTTTTTCTAGGGTGGCACCTATGACTCTGGCCCCATATACCAGAGGTGGTGGGTTCAAACCCGGCCCCGGGAAACTGCAAAAAAAAAAAAAAAAAAAAAAAAAAAAAATATATATATATATATATATATATACATATACACTTTTTTCTAATCCTAAAATCAGCTCTACCAGGTAGGCACTAATATCACGTATTACAGAAGAGAACACTGACATGCTCGGTCATATATCTTAAGATAACTGTCAGAAGTAGAGATGGGCATCAACTCATTTGTGTTCTTCCCATTAATATGATTTTTTCCTAAGAAAATGTTAACTTTAAAAGAAAAACCTGGCTCGGCGCCTGTGGCTCAAGTGACTAAGGTGCCAGCCACATACACCTAAGGTGGCGGGTTTGAATCTAGCCCAGGCCGCCAAAACAACAATGACAGCTGCAACCAAAAAATAGCCAGTTGTTGTGGCGGGCGCCTGTGGTCCCAGCTACTTGGGAGGCTGAGGCAGGAGACTCGCTTGAGCCCAGGAGCTGGAGGTTGCTGGGAGCTGTGATGCCACAGCACTCTACCCAGGGGGACAGCTTGAGGCTCTGTCTCAAAAAAAAAAAAGAAAAAAGAAAAACCTTATGTGGTTTTGTAATACAAGTTATATTTAAATTGGATAAAATGTAATAAACAGAATCTAATCAACTTTTTAAAAACATATGAGGTAGTATATTCAACTGAGATTAACAAATAAGGAAAGATGTATAAAAATTATATGGTTGACCTTGTGCAATAACAACCTTTAACAAAAAAAAAATATAAAAAGGCCATTTAGTTCTGAAAAAATTAAACTTACCTAACTTTCTGGTCGTTCTCCAAAGCTTTCTGTATTAGCTCTGTAATTTCTGCTACTTTCACACCAGCTATTTTACTGCATCTCAAAACCTATTTATAAAGGCAAATTCTGTTATTTAAAGAAAACAAATCAAATGGCTTTCTCTAATGAAACTAATACTATGAAATTAGTTTTTCTACATTTATAATTTAAACCTGACTTTTCCCCCTCAAATATGAAAATAGTACCAATGTAAACACAGATTAAGCCAAATTATGAGGTTCTTTTTAAAATATTTAAAGGACTATCACATTAAGGGAGCAGATCCAAAAACTTTCTTACAAGACAGTATAAAAGACAATATGAAAGAAGTCAAAGATATACATATATGCTCAGGAATGTACTAATTTCCTTTCTTTGAGTAATCCCTCAGAAATTGGGACTTGTGTAGTAATTGTGATGCTGGTAATAAAGACAATGATGATGACAACAGAAATTAACATTAACCACTCACTTTATACTAGACACTGTGCAATATATCTCTATTTATATCCTTTTAAAAAACAACAAGGTAGGCTTGGCACCCATAGGACAATGGTTACAGCGCCAGCTATATATACCGAAGTTGGTGGATTTGAACTCAGCCTGGGCCAGCTAACCAACAATGACAACTGCAACAAAAAATAGCCAGGCATTGTGGCGGGCACCTATAGTCCCAGCTTCTTGGGAGGCTGAGGCAAGACAATCATTTGAGCCCAAGATTTTGATGTTGCTGTGAGCTGTGACGCCAGAGCACTCTACTGAGGGTGACACAGTGAGACTCTGTCTCAAAAAAATAAATAAAAACAAGGTGTCAGTAATAACATCATTCCCTATTTAACTGATAAAGAAACTGGGCCCATCAACAAGGGATGAGACCAATTTAAATTATGTGAGGGGAAAAAAGAAAAACTGGGCCCAAAGATATGAATTGTTTATTCACGATCAGTTAGTGCAAAGCAAAGCTAGAATTCAAACTAAAGTTCTCTGTGCTCTTAACCATCCACACTATGTGCTATATAGCAATCTATTTTCTAAAAGCTCCTTGATACATAGCTGACATTGAGAACCATTTATTTTATCCAAATTCTGAAAGTAAAACTTATCTTTTCACCTAATTTCTACCTTTTTTTTTTTTTTTAATAGGGATATACATCGTTGTCTTTACTAGAAGAAAGAAGTGTTTCTCTAGTTAGAAGGGTCAGATTCTAGAGGACAAGACATGGGAACAGCAAAGGAGGAAGAAGGGTATCTTGTAGCCACCAGTAATTAAAATGTGGTGATAATACTGAAACCAGATTATAACATACCCTAGAATCAATCATTGAAAGTATCCTTGTTGGATCTGGTTAAAACCTAAGAAGCAACTTCTAAGAGAAGTAACCTATACTTAATGGGACATTAATCAAAGCACTAACTTGATCTTTTAGCAGCATTATCCCACCACTGGATTGGATGGTACAAATCTCTCGATGTTTGTTCATAGCAATCACCAGCAAGCCATCCATCACACGTTCTTCTCGTTCATTGGGATCCACCAATAAATATGTTCTGAAATGAATGTTAAATGGACCTAAACAAAACTGAGGCTGAATGCTTATCATTTTTAGGGTAATGAATTTTAAAAAATAAAAGGGCATATTTTGAAAAGATATGATTCAGTTCTGGTGATTGACGTAACAGGATGAATCTCTGGTTATTTTTATATTGATGTGCACATAAGTAACTGAGTGAGCTTTACAGTATTATTAATCTCTGAGTTAAAGATTGAAAATAGACTCATGGTTGATAAAAGGCAGGAAAGAACAGAATTATGAATTCTGTATTCTATTCCTAGAAGTAATTTTTTTGTTAGAAATGTCCTGAATATTTTATTTTTCTTTCTAATCATACTGTAATTACATATATTAGCTGGAGTCATCTGTTTCAAAGATGTAATAAATAAATGTATTAATTATTTCTAAAAGTTCTTTGGTATTATGGAAAATGGAAAATAAAATGCTCCTGTGTTATTAAAAACAAAAGTAAGTATGCCATGAAAAGAAAAATGTTGGGAAGTAACTTTATTACAGCATAAACGTTTTCTCAGTT
This sequence comes from Otolemur garnettii, assembly GCF_000181295.1. NCBI lineage: Eukaryota > Metazoa > Chordata > Mammalia > Primates > Galagidae > Otolemur > Otolemur garnettii. The sequence continues at coordinate 292,902 of NW_003852488.1, read as the reverse complement.
ATACTGAGAAAGCTCTTTACCAGTAGGAGGAAGGAAGGGAGGGGAAGGGAAGGGGAGGGAGGAAGGAAGGGAGGAAGAAAGGACTGAGTAAAGGACTAGTAGGTGCTTTAATATTAAAGAGGTGTTTGTTCATTTGTCCATGACATATTTGAGTAATACAATTTTTAGCTGCATTTATAATTTTGGCCCATGACAAGGCAAGACTTACCCTTGCTGGAAAAAGGCAAAACTGACACAAATAGGCATGTGGTGGATGCTTAATGGTACAGGATCACGCTCTTCATGTGTATACTGTTTCAAGAGAAAAAGTTCAATAATTATAGTCACTAAATTTTTTTTCTTTTTTTTGAGACAGTCTTACTATGTCACCCTTGGTAGAGTGCTGTTATATCACAGCTCACAGCAACCTCCAACCTGGGCTTAAGCGATTCTCTTGCCTCAGCCTCCCAAGTAGCTGGGACTACAAGTGCCCAACACAATGCCCGGCTATTTTTTGGTTGTGGTTGTCATTGCTGTTTGGCAGGCCCGGTGTAGATTTGAACTCGCCAGCTCTGGTGTACGTGGGTGGCACCTTACCCACTTGAGCTATAGGTGCCGAGTCAAACTTCTTTTAATATTTCCATTCACCCCCAGAATTCTTCCTCAATTCTCACTCCCACTCTATCCCCAAACAACCACTGATCACCTGTTTTCTATCTCTGTAAATCTGCCTTTTCTGAGCCTTCCATATAAACATAATCAAACAATTTGAAGTCTTTTCTGCCTGGTATCTTTCAACTTAGCAGATTTCATCCACCTTATAGCATCTATCAGTAGTTCATAGTCCTTTTTATTACCAAATAGTATTCCATTATACAGTATATATATGCTACATTTTGTTTACATATCATTTGATGAACATTTGATTGATCTCAGTTTTTGGCTATTACAGTGCTGCTATGAACATTTGCATACAGGTCTCTGAGTGAATATATGCTTTCATCCCTCCTGTAGATTACTGGGCATGCATGGAATTGTTGGAAATTTTTTTTCCTGGTTTTAAGCCATTTAACTTGTTTTATTTCATAACAAGGTCAAATATGCTGAAGTAAGTATATATTTTCCTCTCATTGCTATTTTTCTGAATATAGGATATTGTTTACACTTAACTTTTTAAGAAACTTCTTAACTTCAACATGGCTGTACCATTTTACATTCCCACCAGTAATAATGCTGCAATATTTTAAAATTAATTTCATTTTCAATCATTTTTTTTTTTTTTTTGGCTGGGGCTGGGTTTGAACCCGCCACCTCTGGCATATGGGGCTGGCACCCTACTCCTTTGAGCCACAGGCGCCACCCTCATTTTCAAGTCTATTAATTACTCTTAGGTTTTTCTTTTAACTTCATTATATAACTCTCTCCTCTACAGGAACATCATCTTTACTACATAAACTTTTTTCCCTAAGTCTTTAAAGCAGGGGTGTCCAACCTGTGGTCCATGGAGCTGCATGTTGATTATGTGAGGCCTGTTTTGCTCACCTGTGGTGTGTCAGATTTCACGATAAGTATGCATGGACCTTATTTTTTGCCATCAGCTTTCATTAATGTTCGCATATTTAATGTGAAGCACAAGGCAAGTCTTATTCTTCCAATTTGTGGCAGAGAAGAAAAAAGGTTGGACAACCCTACTTTAAAGGGTCTTCTCCAGTCTAAAGCCTAAAAATAGTGTTATAAATAACTGCTTAGAAAATTTAGGCATGTGATGTTTTCTTTTGTAACTGTCAAACTCAAAGTAGACTACAGTGCACTTATTCTAGCATGTAATTTATATAAATCAAAACTGACATACTCAGTACAAAAGAGAAAAAGAATGTTAAGTCAATGATATGCAAAATCATCTGGGAACTCAAAGTCAGAAGTATAAATTCTTAGTTCCTACCCTTTTCTTATTCCCGGAGTACACCTGCTATATGTTTTAATAGCCTTCCAAATTTCTGATAAAATTTTTTTGCTTAGTGAACAAAAGTCCTAGAGAGAGATGTACATCCATTGATTCTTTAGTCCTTTGTAGTTTTACTGCATGCTTCTTATAGGGCAAGTATCTCACTGTCCTGAGAATCAAGTATTTTTCACACATTTGACCCTTAAACACAGTCAATTGCTTCATCTAATTGTTCAATTCAAAGAAATAGTTATCTAGTTTTATTCTGGAAAACCAGGCTGAGGTGTATTCTTACTGACAGACACATGAATACAGATAATTTAACAGATTTCTAGGCAATTTTGACCCTATATAGTTTTTGCCTTATGAACAAATCTTAGAACTTACCTAATTACCATCTATAACATAACTTCACTAGTAATGAGTTGTCTGCACATTCAGAATACTCATTAGTTCATAGAAAGGATCTCGGCTCCCATCATAAGACTTACCAGTGTTACTTCATCTCCCTGGACAGAGACATCAGGTCTTCGGAAGTGACTTAAGGCCACAATTGCAGCAATGCTGGCAGCATCAATAATATTTCCGTCATGATTTAATAAATGTAGATCCACACGTATTTGCCAAACCTGGAAGTGAATTTAAAATAAAAATAAATCCTAAGTGATCATAACTAATGGCTATTTATTTATTATTTTCAGTTTTTGACCAGGGCTGGGTTTGAACCTGCCACCTCCGGCATATGGGGCTAGCATCCTACTCCTTTGAGCCACAGGTGCTGCCCTAATGGCTATTTATTAAGAAAAGTAATACTGTATAATTTTTTTACTTGCTATTAAGATATGCAGTTACTCCTTCTAGCTTATTGGTAAAAAATTTAGGAAAATTTTCAGCCAAACATCTGAAATACCAATAATTTATCTATGTGAGTCAGTTGACAACAGTAAAAGATACACTGTAATAAACAGAGCCCACTCTAGTATTTAATACTAAGATTTTCCTAACACCAAATCTATTAATATTTTTATTGTGTCTACTAACTTAAAAACTTCAACCTCATAGGTTTTATTTTGCTTATTTATTTTTTGAGGGTCTTGCTCTGTTGCCCAGGCTAGAGTGCAGTGGTGACATTATAGCTCACTGCAATCCTGATGTGGGCTTAAGCAATTCTCCCACCTCAGCCTCCTAAATAGGTGGACAAGGTCTCACTATGTTGCTTGGTCTGGTCTCAAATTCTTGGCTTCAAGTAATCCTCCTGCCTCAGCTTCCCAAAGTGCTAGGATTATAGGCATGTGACACCATATCCAAATACCTCTTAGATTTTATGTGATAACATCTTTTTTAATAACCTTAGAGTAATATAAATAAACTATTACATTTAGGTATAGAATGTGGAAAGCTAAGTTACTTCTCTGGGTTCAAAAAGCTGGTCTAAATATCCTAATCAAGAATAAAGTTCTAATATTCTCATATAACACAATTTACTGGGACTAAGATTTCCAAAGCCAACCCTACCACCGACTCACTGTGTGGTCCTGTCTAAATCAATAAACCTATCCAAATGAAGGATTTAATCTATTTTTCAGCTCCTCATCCATAAAAAAGGAAAACTACTTGCTTCTATCATTTAACTCATTTAAATAACATGAGAAAATAAATGAGAAACTATATGTAAAAGCCACAAGTTCTTTGAATAATACATTCAATAATACAAATCCCCATTAATATCTTCAACCTTATAAGATGATGTTTTTTGTCCCTTCAGAGAGAGAAATGACACAAAGTTCTAAAGATAGTACTCAAGACATTTGGAGTGAAGTGAACCAGCACAAAACTGAATTAACTAAAGTGCTGTAAATAAAAGCATAGATATAGGAACCCACGAATCAAAAATATTCAACCTAAGATTGGGAGTTTTGGGCATATTCCCCACCTTTTCACCAGCAACAACACAGAGAGATTCAGTGTCTATACACTTCGAATTTCTTAGACATCTTTCCAAGAGTCGATTCAACTTCACCAAGAGATCTGACTGCCTATGAAAATAGGAATGGGCTAATGTCATGAAATATAACACCAGGCATTTAAACAACAGCTCACTGCTGTCAGGTTTTCCTATGGCTAAAGCAGCCTAAGAAGAAGATTTAAATACCTGCCAGGTTCAAAAGCTGGAGCAGCCATCTGAGAGAGTTCAAGGTTAAAAAAAAGAATACCTTCTGTGGCCCTATTAAGTTTTGGAGACACAAGTTCGCAGGAAACCTGTCCAAGAACTCTGCAAAGATAAAGGTATAAAGTGGTTACCTAAATAGATTTCCTTTCCAATTAAGAAAAAAGGCTTAAACAGATAACAATTAAGTTTCAGTTTTACTCTGAGTAATAATGTAACAAATACAAGAGGTAGAAATTACATATAAAACACAGTAGAATATACACAGAAATAAAACATATATTGGTACACCTAAAAAGATGGCAGAAAAAGAAAACTCTCCTCTTACTACAATATTTACTATTCCACAGATTTGCAGAAAAATCAATGTTTACTTTTACAAATATTTATTGACACAAAAGGGCATGAAAACGTGATTTTTCTTGAGAGTTTTCACATGGCATGGATCATTACCTAACCAAATGTCTTCACAACTTTCAAAAGAATATTAAAAGCCTAATTCTCATGTCACTCATCAAAAGAGTAAAGTGGGACCTACTTATTGACAAGATGCTCAAAAGCTCTACACTCCTCACACTGGAATGTGAAAGAAAAGTGCACGAAACAAATTAATCACTGCTGTTGTCTATATGATTTACAGAGGTCAGAAAGAACTATATGATACTCGTGTAAAATCACAAAATATGTCTATGATTAAAAATTTAAAGTGTGACGACAAAACCAAAAACATTTTGCATAAAAAAATACTTTTGGCAGCTAAACAAAGTATTGCCCAGACGTTTTAGCTGCTTTGTAAACAAACGATTCAATATTTTCAAACTTCTCCCTTCTGAATCTGTATTTAATTTGAATCCTGTTACCTTGTTTTCCCAAGTTCCACAATACAGCACCCATAATCTGTTCCAAATGAGATCTTGATGTTTCTATAATCATAGGTTTGTCTGCCATCCAGCCGCTGTAAGCACAACATTCATTCCTTTACTCCTTCAAAAAGTATTTCTTGAGCAAAGATTTTGTGTCTGGCTTTGGGATAAGTAGTTGGAGGAAGTGGTATCCTAACCCCACCCCCCACCCCAATAGATAAGTGGAAACTAGGGCACCCAGTCAAGCCTTGAAAAGATCCTGAGAAAACGCCTGGGTGGCAGGAGGAGCCCTACGAACGTACAGGCAGGTCCCCCGGCTGCTTCCCGGCCCGCGCGGGCTACACCTGAGAGTCCACACCGTGCGACCTGAGCTACCACGCAGCGCGCAGTTCCACGGGACCGTTTACCTTCTTCTCTTCGATGGCGCGGAGCAGGAAGCGGCGTTCACAGTTTGAGAGCGGCGTTTCCTTCATTATGTTGGGTCGCGAGCCCCAGAATCCTCGAGCAAAGGGACATCCGAGCCTCCTCACGCGCACCAAGTTCGCTCCGCAGCGCAGGAGATTTACGTCATCAAGGCGCGGCGGCCGAAGGTGGGAAAGCAAAGGCTTGGCTGCTGCTATTGCGCAGACTCAAAGTCCGGCTCCAGGCCCCCAACCGGCTGAGAGAAGCTGGCGGGGATTGGGGAGGCTCACTGCGGAACGTGAAGTTTTATTATATAGTGCGAGGGGAAAACGGACACAAACTTTATCAGAATGACAGAATTAATGTCAATAGACCGTTCTCCTGCTCCACTCTTTTCTGGATCCTGGCAGGGTTGAAGCTAGGCAGGTACTATTGCGGTTTTACAGATGAGGACGTTGACATTGGCCCCTAGGGAAGCAGGGTTTGGAGCAGAGTCACTGGAGAAACACTGGGATGAAGGGGCGTGGGGTTGCGAGTGGGGAGAGGAAGAAAGCTGAGCCCGTGAAGTGGGATGTTCTTGGAGGGCCAAAGGTGAAATCTTGTGGAATCTGAAAAGTTGACAAAAAATTGAAAACGTTTCCACGTCCTAATGATGTTATTACTATTGAGGACTGAGACTAAATTTACCATTTATTTCTGATAGTCTATCCAGTTATTCAAAGTTGATAGACTTATTTTTACAGGTGTAGAGAAACCTTAGTGGGGCCAGGCTGCCAACCAGTCAGCTTTGTTAGCGAGGCAATATCAAATAGGAGGACAAAACAAAACAAGGTCTAAACTCTTCAAATTCTGACTTTGCCCGTAACCACTTCTGTGACATGCGCAAGTTACTAAGCTTCTGTGTTTCACTTTACTAACCTGCAAAAAAAGGGGTGGTAAAGCTGTTTATTATGAGGTATGAAAAAAAAGCTAATACATGTAAAATGCTTAGAACAGTGCCTGGCATAGAGTGACACTTTTTAAGTGTTTGCGTATTATTATTTTGTTTCCTTTTGCTTTAGAGGTGGTAGGCACAGTCCTCCTACATAGGCATCATATAGCTAGCTTCTTTTGTCTCTTCTCACGCTTTTTTTTTCCTACTAGTGATACGTTTTAGTCTCAATTTGTACCACTTGCAATGCAAGTACTCAATAAATATTTAAAGCGGGCCTACTTCGTCCAAGAATAATTTAAGTGCTGGAGAAATGGAGGCGGGGGACGACAAAATCCTTTCTCTCAAGGATTTTGTGTCCTCTTTCGAAGACATAAACAAGGAAAACCTAAACAAATAGGACAGTTTCACACACTGATAAGTGCTGAAAATGAAGATGCTATCTTAACGGGCGGTTACAGAAAGAGGTGACTTAGTAGCGGTGACATTTAAGTTAAGTAAATCTCTGGTAGTGAAAAGTGCAACCTTGATATCATCTGGAGGGAAAGAAAAGTGTTTCAAAAAGAAGGAGTAAGTGCAGAGACTGAGATGGGATGAGCTGGACATGGTCCGGGTATAAAACTTGTGAGGGTGGAGCAAAGTTGACAGAAATTATTAATTTTCAAAATAGGTGAGAGGATTACAAAGTACAAGCCATTTAAGTTCTTTAACAACATAAATTCCTTGTTATAGTATAGTTTCACGCCATAATTCCTGGTTGTTAAGTTTGTCATTAAATCACTGGGTTCTTTCAGTGGGCATTTAGTAATTTCTCTTTCTCTTTGGAGATAAAATAGGCCTTTATTGAAATAGCTATTCTTTGCTTCCAGGCAGCTTGGCAGTTGGTTCAGATAAACGAGGTCAAATGGACCATGATTGAGTTAAATAATCTTTCTGAATCTTTCTGTATCTTTAGATCGGAAATAATAATTACTCTTTAAGTAGTCCAAATGAAAGCATCTAATGAAATGTCTTGGACAAGATAGTTATTCAAATCTTAGTTTCCTTCCTTTTTTTGGCTTGGCAAGGCTTCCTGTGAAACTGCCCAAATTCAGCATGACAGATTGCTGTTCCAAGTCTGCTGCTTGATTACTTGCCTTGGCTTTTCTTCCGCTTTTATAGACTTTCCACTGTTCTTCCTACTTTCACTATTCTATTATTATAATTTCAATACTCCTGCATTTGCCTTTTATTGGAGTTAATCCAAATTGTATGGCACATGTCCACTCACATCTCTATACCATCACAAAATATATTTACTTCACAGCCTTGTTTTTAGTAAGAAACTTTTGAACACCTAAGAAAAATTTGTTCTGTGCTTCAGGGGAAAATAGTTTTTTGAGGCATGGGAAGAGATTCTGATAATGTTACACACTCTGCTTTTTATTTTTTAAAAAATAACCTAGTTTTAAAATATTTGAGTATATATTTTCTTTATAGAACATTTGTTATTTTTTCTGACCAACACTTTTCTACTTCTTGGAGAAACAGCCCTTTCCTGGCATCCTGTGATTTTGGTGTTAATGGTAATAGCAAGTGTGACCAGACCTAGCTAATTGTGGGACCCTAGCCAAGTCACCACACAGTCTGTTTACCCAGCCACGGTGAGTTTCTCCATCAGTCTTGACATGTGAACTCTGGGAGGGAGACGGTCTTTCTTTCTCTGAGATTATAAACTCTAAAGACCCATGCAAACCTGGATCTGGCAGGGGCCATTTTGCCATCACACAGAGAGAAGCTGTTTAAAGATAAAGTTAGAGAAAGGCCCCAGATGAGAAATAAGAGAGAGAAATGTAGTCATTATATAGAATTAGATCTAACATTACTTCTTGGACTTCCCAATCAGGTGAGCCAATATATATATAAAGTGATCTTTTGTTAAGTGTGGCCACAGGAATTCTAATGCACTTCTACTAGAGTATAAAGATGCATGTTTTACGGATGTTTGTAGCACCCACTGAGACTGATAGTGTACCTTGTGAATAAATGGATGAATGACCTATACAGCACATTTGGTGAAAGAATTAGTGGATGGATGGATGAATGAAGGAACAAAGAAAAGCATACCATTTTACTTACCATGTACCTGCTGTATAATTTCTCATTACTGAAATAAGCATTCCAAAAATTATCCTTGAAGAAAATATGAAACATTAAGAATGGTTACCTCTGGGTGGTAGAATTCTGGGGGAAACAATTTTTTTTTGTTTTTTTTCTTCATGTTTTTCCCAAATCTTCTTTAAGGCATGTGACTATCTCTCATTATCAGAAAATGTAAAAAATGTCATTATCTTCTTCTTCTAGCATATTTAGCTATTTTATTTTTAATTTAAGGAAACTTTGACTTTTCAATTACATTTTAACAGATATTTTTTGTTTTCAAGACTCAAACTGGAAACCACATGTCAGTTAATGTGTTTCAAGACTTTATGCATTTAAAATAAATATTAATGTCAAATATGGTATATATTTCCCCTCTATATTTTTTTGCCTTGATATTATAGATTTTACAACCATGTAGATTATCAAGTCCATCTCTAGCTTCTACTGAATATTTAAAAGAACTTTGCCTTTCATTCTTATATCATTTGATATGTCCAGGAAGCTATAGTATTATCTCTCATATTATCCTTTTCAATATGCTTAGAGGAATAAAAAATGACCAGTGTTCAGCTTATCATAAATACAACAAATGGGAGGGGAAGGAAATCAGAGGACATTTTAATTTCCATGTACTCAAATTGTTGTAACATGTGAATAATCCCGGACACACAAAATAATTAGGCATATATGGCTATATCTTGGCTACATCACTAAAGTCCTTTGATCTAATTCTTATCTATAAGAGTCTTATTCATTAATAGAAATCTGTAGAAAATTGTGTAGTCTAATGTCTAAGCAATACATAGTTTTCTGAAAAGTTATATTTCAATTAGATTTCTACAAACAATAAAGTGCTATTTGTTATTGTGAGTTAAAGTCATTGTGATGCAGGTAACTATTGTGTGGTGGTATAGGCAAAGTAATGGCTCCTCTTTAAGATGTACATGTTCTGTTTTTTGTTTTTTGTTTTTTAGAGACACAATCTCATGGCAGTGGCGTCATATCTCACAGCAACCTCCAGCTCTTGGGTTTAGGCCATTTTGTTGCCCTCAGTAGAGTAGCATGGCATCACAGCTCACAGCAACCTCCAAATGCTGGGCCTAGGTAATTCTCTTGCCTCAGCCTCCCAGATAGCTGGGACTACAGGCGCCTGCTACAATGCCTGGCTATTTTTTTGTTGTAGTTTGGCCAGGGCTGGGTTCGAACCTGCCACCCTTGGTATATGAGGCTGGAGCTTTGCTTCTGGAGCCACAGGCTCTGCCCAAGATGTCCATGTTCTAATCTCTGAAAACTGAATATGTTGCCTTAGGTAGCAAAACTTATTTTCCAGCTGAGATTAAATTTAAGATTTTGAGATAGGGAGATTGTCTTGAAGCATCTGGGTGAGCCTAGTGTAATTACAAGGGTCCTTACAAGAGGGAGGCAGGAGTGAAAAGAGATGATGATGACGACAGAAGCAGAGGGCAGAAAGGAGGTAAGATGCCACATTGCTGGGTTTCTGAAGGTAGAGGAAGGTGATCGCAAGTAAAGAAGCGTAGGAAGCCTCTGGAACCTGGAAAAGACAAGGATGTGGATTTTCTCCTAGATCCTTATAAATACGTTTTGTACTTCAGATCTCCAGAATTTTAAGATAACAAACTTTATGTTGCTTTGAGCCATTAAGTTCATGGTAATTTGTTATAGCAGTACTGTATTCCAGACTTCTATAACAAAACAGTATAGACAGAGTGGCTTATAAACAACAGAAATTTAGGGGAGCGCCTGTGGCTCAGTTGGTGAGGTACTGACCCCATATACCAAGGGTGGTGGGGTTCAGACCCAGCCCCGGCCAAACTGTAACAAAAAAATAGCCATTGTGGTGGGCGCCTGTGGTTCCAGCTACGGGAGACTGAAGCAAGAGAATCACCTAAGCCCAGGAGTTGGAGGTTGCTATGAGCTGTGTGATGCCACGGCACTCTACCAAGGGCGATAAAGTTTGTGAGACTCTGTCTCTACAAACAAAACAAAAACAACCCAGAAATTTATTTCTCACAGTTTTAGAAGCTGGGAAGTCAAAGATCAATGCTGGTGAGGACCAGATTTCTGGTTCATGGATGGCCATTTTCTTCTTGCTATGTCTTTATGTGGTGGGAGGGTAGGAGCGATCTCTAGGGCCTATTTTATAAGGGCACCAATCCTATTGGTGAGGGCTCTGCTCCCATGACCTAATCATCTACCAAAGGCCCCCCGCTTCTGGTTTTCTTTCTTTCTCTTTGTTTCCTTCCTTCCTTCCTTCCTTCCTTCCTTCCTTCCTTCCTTCCTCAGTCTCAAGCTGTTGCCCTGTGTAGAGGGCCATGACGTCACAGCTCATAGCAACCTCAAACTCTTGGGCTTAAGTGATTCTCTTGCCTCAGCCTCCCAAGTAGCTGGGCCTACAGGCACCAGCCTCAACACTTGGTTATTTTCTTCGTTGTAGTTTTCATTGTTGTTTTAGCTGGCGGTGGCCTGCGCCCTACCCACTGAGCTATGGGTGCCGCCCAAGGCCCTAATTCTTAATACCATTATATTTGGAGTTAGGATTTCAATATATAAATTGGAAGGAGGTACAAATATTCAGTCTAGAGCAAGCAAGGAATAGAAAACTAATATAGATTGACAACAAAAGATGCTTAGCTAAAATTGAATTTCACATAAACAATGAATAATTTTTATATAAGTATGTCAAATTTGTTCCAAATATTGCACAAGACATAGAGAAATATTTGTTTATCTGAAATTCAAATTTAACTAGGCATCCTATATTTTATTTTTACAAAATCTGTCAACCCAGATTATAGTGTGCTTCATTTATTCATTTTTGTATTCATTTTGATATCCAGTCTTATATATCAAATTCCCTTTTAAAAGGATGCCTGTGCTTATCATGAATTATGTTGTTGTGGGGAGATACAGTCTCATGAAGAGACTTTTACCTGAGAACTTCTCATCACAAGGGAGGATATGGAGTTGAAATATCGGGTGGCAATGATTCTTTTTTGTGCTAGTAGGAACTTGTTCTCTCACACAAAAGAGAAAGTCAGTAGATATAATCTCATAATTTTAAAGCTGTGTGGGCTCTAAAATATTTTCTAGTACAGGGCTTGCAAGCCAAATGATTTCAGGGTCCAGGCAGATTATCAGTGAGTGAAGCTGGTCAGTTACAGGATTATAGGAAGTAGTGGTGACCAAGGTGACCCACATAACACATGTCCTGTTTAAAGGATCCAAATATTGTTCAAACACTTGGAGAGAAAAACAAAACATGGGCTGCTAGCTTGTTTAGTTTCCTCTCATAACCTCCATCACCCTAATCTATCCAAATAAACTCTCATTTTAAGCAAATAACAGTATTCTTGCCAAGCAAATGCAGACTTCTTAGAAGTTCCTTAGTTCCTTGGGTCAGATTACTGACCCAAACTCTTCCTACATGTATATCTATAAACTCCAGAACTTCTCCTAAGCACAATTCATCTTTTAACACCATCCAAACTCTTGCAATTTTTAAATGTGACCCTCTGAACCAATAGTGTGAGCACCACCTGAGAGCCAGGTAAGCATGGAAATTCCTAGGTCCCACCCCAGAGGTAGCAAATCAGAAACTCCAAGAGTGGGGCCCAGTAATCTGTTTTACAACCCCTACAGGTGATTCTTATATACTCTAAAGTTAGAGGAGCCGTGATTTCAATTTTTTGGAGAAAGAGGTGTATGTACTCAGTCTTGCTTAACAAAATGTGCTGGCAGGTGTCATCCACTCCCCTGTTCCCAGAGAACAAAACCAATTGCATGTTTACAGATTTTTTTTTTTATTTAGGTGGGGCAGAAGAGGAAAGATAGAATTCCCACTACTTCCGGGCAGTGTGATAGATGCCAGGAAAGTTGAGTAAGATAGGCTTCTCTGCAGTGTTTGCCAACTTCCTCTTCTCTCATCTGCAGAAGGAGTGCTTTCTGCAGAAGGTTACAATCTAAGCTTGAGGTGTATTTTAACATTATAGTTTAAAAAAAATTAATAGATAATTTTAAGAGTAATTTTAGGTTCACAGCAAAATTGGGGGGAAAGTACAGAGAGTTTCCATTTGCCTCACAGCCTCTCTTACCACAGCATTCCCCACCAGTGGAGTACATTGGTTACGGTGAGCCAGTATTCGTTATCTCTCTTTTACAGATAACCATTTTACAAGGCACAGAGAGTTTGAGTAATTTGCCCAAGTGTGCACAGCTAATAAATCATAGAACAAGGATTTATGCCCAGTCTGACTCCAGAGACTGTACTTAGAACTACTAAAACTGTACTGCTTCTTGTAAATGGGAAGCCATTTCTATGTCAAGTATGTTATCTTTGACCTTAACACCAAACCAGGTTATTGCCTTTCTCTTTGTGAGGATCTTAACTTTCTTCACTTGATTAGTTTGTTATCTGACATCTGTATAGAGGATAAAGCTGCTATTTATAGATTATCCAAACTCAATGTATTATGCTTTAATTTGGCACACAATTAGGAGTATAATCATGAAGTAGGGCTCATTAATGCAAAGAGACATGAAGTCTGACTGCAATTCCAAAACTAGTATGTTGGTAAGAGTTACTGAGATTTTATTATAAGCAATAGGAACGGTTGTACGTGCAAAAGTGATCTTGGCTCTTGATTGAAAGGCTCTTACACAATGTCATTTGTATATCCTTGGCCACTGTCCTTTAGCCCCAAACCCCAGGGATGCTGTATGCATATCACTGATGTAGTCTATATTCAAGATGAAAAGTTTCTACTTTATTTCTCACCATTAATAATTCTTTCTAAAGTTGCCTAGGAAAGAAGGGTTAGGTGTCAGAGGTAGCAGCTTCAGTAGAAGTGGGAAAACACCATATGGTGCTGACTTTCCCATGGGGTGACAATGGACGGCCAAGGATGGCAGGTGGTACCACATGGGCCATGGGCACATTTCTTTCTTTTTTTTTTTTTTTAACTTGAGACAGAAGTCTCACTTTATAGCTCTCTGTAGAGTGCTCTGACGTCATAGCTCACAGCAACCTCCAACTCCTGGGCTTAGGTGATTCTCTTGTCTCTGTCTCCCTAGTAGCTGGGACTACAGGCACCTGCTACAAGGCCCGGCTATTTTTGTTGTTGTTGTTGTTTTAGCAGGCCTGGGCTGGGTTCCAACCCACCAGCCCTGGTGCATGTGGCCAGTGCCCTACCACTGAGCTACGGGTGCACAGCTGCAGGCAGATTTCTTAAACAAGCAATACAGTATTATTTTAAGATAGTACTTCAGCAGTAGGCAGCCTCGAAGATGGCCCTAGTGACCCCTACCTCCCATTGTTTAGGGACTTATGTAATTCCCTCCTCTTGAATAACTTGCTGGTAACCAGTGGGGTACGTCAACATTAAGGATGTGGCACTTCTGTTATTAGATTATGGAAAATGTAACTTCCAACATGCTAGCAGACTTCCCCTTTTGCTGGATTTGATAAAACAAGCTTCCATGTTTGGGGGCCCACATAGCAAGGAAGTGAGGCTATCATCCAGCTTATCTAGTCCTTCAGTACGATGACCTGAAATGTGAATCATACCAATAATCATCTGCGAGCTTGCCGAGCATCCTGCATTAAGCTTTCAGATGAGAACTGAGACCTGGCTAACATTTTGATTTCAGCCTTTAGAGAGATCCTTAAGCAAACCCACTTAAGTTGTGCTCAATTCCTGATTCACAGAAATTGTGAGATAGTGTGTGTTGTTTTAAGCTAAGAAGCAATAGACAACTAATGCAACTTTGAGCACAAACTCTTCTCAGGTGAGCATTCTGGATTTCAGGATTCACCTGTCTAATCTTAATGACAATGCAAAGAAAATCTCATTTGACATTTTTTGTAACATCTGAGACCATTAAGATGTTGCTAATGCCAGGCATGGTGGTGCATGCCAGTAGGAGGCTGAGGTAGGAGGAAAGCATAAAGATTCTCTGAAGAAAGAAAGAAGGAAGGAAGGGAAGGAGGGGAGGGGAGGGGAGAGAAAGAAAAGTGAGGAAGGGAGGGAGGGAGGAAGAGAGAAAGGAAGTAAGAGATGTGAAGGAATTATTTTTAGCACATAAAATTCTAGATCTGTATCATTGAAGTATGCTTTCTGTAGTGACCTTTAGTGATCTTTAGTGATTATCTTTTGATGATCTCTAAAAGGTTGCTTGGGAGGAAAGCATGATTTGTATCTCAAGAATTTTGCTAAAGTTAAGTAAGTACTCCTGGACTGTAACTGTAATTTCTGTCTCTGGCACTATGCAGTACAGGCGAGCATGACTTCTAATGTACAAATGAAAAGGCTTGGATCAACTTTGCTTTTATTTAAAAACCTTAGCCTGGGGGGTGGCTCATGTGACTCAAAAGGGTAGGGCTCTAGCCCCATATGCTGGAGGTGGTGGGTTCAAAGCCAGCCCCAGCCAAAAAAAAAAAAACCAGCCTGGGGCGGCACCTGGGACTCAAAGGAGTAGAGTCCCAGTCCCGGCCAAAAATTTAAAACAAACAGACAAACAAAAAAAACTTTATCCTGA
>NW_003852488.1:237397-277621 GCF_000181295.1 Otolemur garnettii | reverse complement strand
AAAAAAAAAATCATTAAGCAATGGATTTTTTTTTTGGTCAGATCTGATAATGTTATGTGAAACCATGGAGTACATACTGGAATCTCCATGAAAAGAAATATCAGGGTCAGCTTATAAAGAAGGATAGAAGGGAAAATTAAAAATAAAAGAGATTATGCATTTGATGGTTGAATTTTTCTTTAATTTTTTTTCTTTTGGTATTAACTTACAAAATTTAGGATTGTAATAAGTATAAATTTATAAGAGCATAGTCATTTATGTAAGTATTTTTAAGAACCTACTATGTGCCAGGCTCTATTTTAAGCACTAGGATAATGTAGTAAATCAAGTAGAAAAAGTCACTTGGAGCTTACAGTGTAGAGATAGGTGGGCAATAAAATAATCAACAGTCAAGAATGCCTGGCGGAGAGAAGTGATACAGAGAAAAGTAAAGCAGGAGCAGTGAGAGAGAGAGTGGCCGCGAGGTTACTGTGCCAGTAGGAGAAGAAGGGGCCTCTTTGATGAGGAGGCTGTGGAGGAAACCTGGAAATGTGGGGGATGAATAAGTAAATCAATGGAATTTAGTATTCAAAATGGCCAAGGGCGCTGTGAGAAAGGCTGCTAGAAACAAGTAGAATAACTGAGTTTTGAAGATATCAGTGACTTCTTCGAGGTTCTTGGATGAGAATTCAGCACATCTGGATGTGGTTTCTTGAAGAGAAGTTTAGTGGATAAAGACCCAGCCTCCAGAGGTCAGTGGCCTGGTTTAAACTCTACCTCTGCAACTTACTAGTTGGGTGACCCTGGACACGTTGTAAACGTCTCTGAAACAAAACAATGGGACTTATAATAGTACCTTACCCTTTACCTCACAAAGTGGTCATAAGGATTAAATAAACCAGTAAGTGAAAAGCACTCAGAACAGGCCTGGGCCCGTATTAAGCAAAACAAACAAACAAACAAAGACATTAAATACTGTTTGGTTTTTTTTTTTTTTTTTTTTTGAGACAATTTGAGACAGGGTCTTGCTCTGTTGTCTGGGTTAGGGTGCAGTGGCATCATTAGAACTCACTGTCACCTCAAACTCCTGAGCTCGAGCCATCATTCTGTCTCAGCCTCCCAAGTAACTGAGACTTTAGGCACATGTCACCATACCCAGCTAATTTTTCTGTTTTTTGTAGAGATAGGATCTCACTGTGTTGCTGAGACTGGTCTTGAATGCCTAGCCTCAAGTGATCCTTCCACTTCAGCTTCCCAAAGTGCTAGGATTACAGGCATAAGTCAAAGCACCCATCCCCAATATTTATTCTTTATTAAATGTCAACATACACTGCTCTTCAGAGTTACAATGATACACCTTTTAAAATGGAACAGGTATAGCTTTCAAAGTTGCAGACCCAATTTTCTAAGTAACTTTCCTGGCCTCCAGAACAGTTTCAGCACAGAGGCCCAAAAATAGCTCCCCAGACATATTAGCTATAACATACATTATTTTTCCAGGCACAGTGGCTCACATCTATAATCCTAGCACTCTGGGAAGCCAAGGTGGGAGGATCACTTGAGCTCAGGATTGGAAACCACCCTGAACAAGAGGGAGACCCTGTCTCTACTGAAAATAGGAAAAATTAGCAGGGCATGATGGCATACGTCTGTAATCTGTGTACTCTGGAGCCCAAGGCAGGAAGATCACTTAAGCCTAAGAATTTGAGGTTGCAGTGAGCTGTGATGATGTCATTGCGCTCTAGCCTGGGCCTCAGAGTGAAACTCTGTCTCAAAAAAAAAACAAAAAACAAAAAAAAAACACTTGCCTTATCAAAACAAAAGTATAAAAAAGCAAGTGTCAAGTGTTCTTAGAAATCAGCTGACAATGTCACACATTTTTAAAAATGCAATTTTTATGGTGGCACTGGGCATAGGTTTTGACATCAGATAACCTTGGGTTTAGATCCTGGCTAAGAACCCTGTGTGTCTTAGGCACATCATCTTACTACTCATCTTAGGCAGCTCAGACTGCTGTATAACAGTGGGTGGTTTATGCAACAGAAGTTTATTTCTCACAGTTGTGGGGACTGGAAAGTCCAAGATCCAGGCACTGTTTGCAGAAGGCTTCTTTCTTGCTATACGCTCACATGGTGGAGAGAGAGAGATCCTTTCCCCCATGTTTTTTTTTTTTTTTTTTTTTTTATAAAGGGCATCCTTGTGACCTAATTACCTCCCAAATGTCCCACCAACAAATCCTATCACATCAGAGATTATTAGGGCTTCTGTATGTGAATTTGGGGGAAGACAAACATTCAGTGAATAGAACCTATCTGAAATGGAGTTGTAACAGCTAATACTCATAGAGCATTTATTATGTGCCTGACACTTTTCTAAGATGCTTCATGTATTATTTAATTTTCACAACTCTCTTACAAAGTATTTACTATTATCATCCATTTTACAGATGAGCAAACTGAGTCAGAGATTAAGTAACTTTCTCAGGGTTACACAGCCATTTAAATGGCAGGAACAGGTTTTGAATTGCAGGCTGTCTGGCTTCAAATCTGTGTGCTTAAGCAACACTCTGTTGCCTTTTTATGATAATGGTTTCTACTTCACAGATGGGATTGTATTAAAGGAGATATTTAAGCACTTAGCACAGTGAAAGTCACAAAGTAAGGGCTCACTAAATACTTGGTGAATGAGTGACTTTGCAAAGTCATAGTAAGTCGGAACATAGTAAATAGAATATCTGCATACTGGACTATGGCTAAATAATCCAATTTTTCATCTTTTTAGGTTCTTTGTGTGTTTTATAGCAGGTTTGCACATCTATTTTTGCAAAATAACTCTATTTTGATAGGAGTTTATATTATGTAGCAAAATTTGTTTGTGTTGAGCCCATGCTGGCTCCTGATGGTCACCTCTTACTTCTACAAGATCACAGACCATCTGTTTGAGAACCTGTTTTAGAATTTTGCCTGAAATCAGTGTTAAACTTTTTATTGTACTTAGTTTACAGTATTTGCCTTCTTTGTATTTTTGGAATATGGGAAACTTCTCATTCTCTTTGGGATAAAAATCTGACTTACCTTACTGGTATATTTCATTAATGATGAATACCATTAGAAATTTTCTACATGACTTTAATTTTTTAATGGAAGAAATGAGATGACTACATTGTACTTGGGGAGCATTTGAATTATACAACTACCAACTGATTCCTATTTCAAGCCATAACTCTGTATCAAACTGTGGGGCTGATCCAACATAAAATAAGATTACTCATCTGTTAGAGGAAAAGTTCCAACAGGAAAATTTAGGTAGGATGTGAGTCATATAATGTGACATTCTTCTGCCCTGTAAATAAATCCTGTTTAACTAAACCATATGTTTTAAGAGAGTTTAAAAAATTAAAATGTAAAATTTGTATATATCTAACCCCTTGACCAATTATATATTTTATACATTTGAATTTCTCAGGTTTATAAGTGGACTTTGGAAATTTTGGTCATTTTATTTGCAGCAAATCTTTGCAACTGTGTTTCTTCTTAATGATTAATTTATGATCATTTAAACATAGCAAAGAAATTGAGTTATGTGTAATTCCCTTTTTTTTGTTGTTATCTAAATGATATTCCCTAAAGCAAATGCCAGTAGCAAAAGTTCTGAAATGCTAAAATGTATAGTCCATGATTTCCTTTCTTAAATTGTCCAAGGGTCAATTGAGTTGTTAGGAGATGAGAATTAAACTTCATAACTTCTATAGTCAAGTTAGCATTTTTTTCGGGGGGGCCAGGGCTGGGTCTGAACCCACCACCTCCGGCATATGGGGCTGGCACCCCAGCCTTTTCAGCCACAGGCACCGCCCTCAAGTTAGCATTTCATCTCTACAAACTTACCTTTAAAATGATATTATAACTTGCTTCCACTGGGAAGTTTCAGTTCAACAGCTCCAATCAGGGTACTACTGAAATGGATTTAGTTTGGTCACAGGATTTTTAAGTTGCACCCCACTCCTTTTTTTCCCCCTCTTTTTGAGGGCCACAGATGAGTCACAGAGTGACTATAAAAGATGAGGGTGGAGGAGAAGAAAAATAGGAGACAGACGTTGGTGGATCTTAGAGGAACACTAACCCATTACTTGAGGATTTAAAGTCTCTGATTATGGGTCGGATGCAGTGGCTCATGCTTGTAATCCTAGCACTCTGGGAGGCTGAGGTGGGAGGATTACTTGAGGTCAGGAGTTGGAGACCAGCCTGAGCAAGAACAAGACCCCATCTCTACTAAAAATAGAAACATCAGCCAAGTGGGCACATGTATTCCCAGCTACTCAGGAGGCTGAGCAAGGAGGATCACTTGAACCCAGGAGTTTGAGGTTGCTGTGAGCTAAACTGACACCACTGCACTCTAACCTGGGCAACAGAGTGAGATTCTGTCTAAAAAAAGAAATTGTTAAAACTAATGAAATAGAGTTTCTTAGTTAATTTTCTGTATTATTTGATATCATTTGTCTTCATGAAATACTTTTTTCCCTTGTCTTTCCCACCTTAAAGTACTTTTTCCTTTTGACTTTAGTGACTTGTAATTCTCTTGATTTTTCGACCTCTCTGGGTAACCCTTTTCAGTCCCTTTCGGAGCTTCCTCTCCCTCAGTTGGGAGAGGACTCTGTTCTAGAAAATTTTTCCTTTTGTATACCCTCCCTGTTTTTCTGCTTCTATGGTTTCAATTACCTGCAATATGCTCATTACATCTAAATCTATTGTATCAGCCCAGGCCTCTTCTCTGGGATCTGGATGTCTCTAGATGTTCTCTGGACATTTCAAATTCACAGTATCTGCAACTGAGCTCCTTATCTTCCTTCTCAACTTGTTTTTCCTTGTGTTCCCTCCAGTGAGTGGTCGCACCGCAGTAGCCAGTCAACCAGAGAGCCATTCCAGATTCCTCCCTCACCACATCCACTCCTCTCATAAGGCACCAAGTCCACCTGAGGCCACCTACTAAACACCTAACCTGTGTGTTTTCTCCAGCCCCATTGCCACCACCACAATTCAGGTTCACTATCATCTTTTGCCTAAATTGTTGCAGGAATCTAGGCCCAGGGGAGAAAAAGTTACCCAAACACAGAGAGCATGGACTTTGAGCAAGGACTTTTAATTCAGCCAGTGGAGCCGTGGCAGACTAGATCCAAAATGGCTGAGCTCCCCATTGGCTCTGTCCTTGTCCTTTTATTGGACTCACAACTAGACAGACAAAGGAATTATCATATTATTTTTCACTGGAGGTGTCAAATCCCGTGCAGGGTTTAGAAAAGTTTACAAAAGTGGAAGCAAGTAGCAAATGTTAGTTTCAAGGACCCAGGAAGCTAAATTGTACAAATTCTTAAGAGCTGGGTTACCATGGAGAGGACCTTGCAGGTGTGTCCTTGGGCCTCTGTGAGAAACCCTTTGTTCTTCCAGACTTCACTTTTCCTGGATATCCTCTCTCAAAATGATGATATCAGCCTTCAATTTAGCCTCCCAGCCTCCAGTCCTGCCCTTTACCAGTTCATTTTCCACATTATGTGTAATGCTTCTAAAACACAAATCTAACCACACTGTTTTACATCTAGTCCTCCGTTGACTTCCCATAGCCTTTAAGGTAAATTCCAAACTCTACACCGTGGTTTACAATGGCTTTTATGAACTAGTCATGCTAATTTCCCTCGCCCCATCTATATACGCTTCTCTAACTAATCTTCTGCATCATTGAATTATTTTTTCAGTTATTCAAAGGCCAAGTTTTCTCTTAATTCCAGCCATTTGCATTGGGGGTCCCCTGACTGAAACACTTACCCTTGAATTTTCTGCCTGGCTAACTCCTAGACATTCCTCAGGTTTCAGGTCAGAGAAAGCAAGCAGCCTTTCCCAAAACTCAAGACAAGGTTGAACCTCCCCTCGCCCCCTATACTCCTACAGCTTTTATGTTATAGATTTACAGTGGTCTTTTTGCCTGGCTGTGTCTCCCACTAAGCTTCTTTTTTGTTTTTTTCCCCCCACTAAGTTTCATTAGGAGAATTTGTTTTGTTTACTTTTCTTTTCTTTTTGGGGGATGGGAGGGACAGAGTCTCACTTGTTGCCCATGGTAGAGTGCTATGACATCACAGCTCACAGCAACCTCAAACTCTTGGGCTCAAGCAATTCTCTTGTCTCAGCCTCCCAACTAACTGGGGACTACAGGTGCCCACCACAATGCCCAGCTATGTTTTTTAGAGACTGGGTCTCGCTCTTGCTCAGGCTGGTCTCCAACTTGTGAGCTGAGGCAATCCACCCACCTCGGCCTCCCAGAGTGCTAGGATTACAGGCGTGAGTCACTACGCCTGGCCTGTTTTGTTTTCTTTTCAATCCACAATGCCTGGGTCTGGAACATGGAAGGAACTAAGTAAACTTTGAATAAGTAAATGAGAAAAGAGTAGGAAGAGGAGAAGGTGGGAGCATATTCACCTGCAGCCACAAACCTAACTTGTAGTACTTAGCAAAAGTTATCTTCATAGCCATGGTTGCATTCCTACTGTGTCCCAGGCACTTTTCAAAACAGTCCCCATACATTTAATTTTCCCAACAACCTGGAGGAGATGATGGTTTTGATGCTTAAGTAAATAAGGTAACTTGCTAAGACCAGGCACTTATTAATTTGATGCTTCTTCCCCTTTTGTGGGGAAGCTGAGAGTGTTCACTGTGTCTAACAAGATAGGTTACTAATCACATTTTGCATATAAGTCTCACTAATCTAAATATCAAAGACATCAAGATTGAGGTTTAAGGTTATCTTAAGCAAACAAAGAAACAAATATATTAAATCTTCTAATTAGAAAATACTATTTTATTTGAAGTAGCCATACATCTTTATTGTGAAAAACTATTAAATGAGATTAATTACTTTCTAGGATCTTTAGTCAACATTATATGTATTATGAAAAATTTCAACGAACCTACCCTCCTTTATTCAAAATAGTTTCAAAGCTTCCTTGAGAAGAACAGATGGTGTTTTCACAGGAAGGATATCTAAGTCAGCTGAGGTGAGGCAAAGCCTCAAGTGCTATAGAGGCAGGCTATTGAGTAACGAAGCAGAAAGAAACTTGTTTGTCATTGGAAAACTTTACAGAATGCAGAAAACCCCCACAACAAGTCTAGCCATCCAAATATATTCCACAAGCTTCTCAGTGCACTCAGTTTTTAAAGAAAAGATTAGTTAATCTTTTGGCAATCAGATTTGGGGAAGACAATTGAAAACTCTGGTTTTCACAGAGAAGGTGATCAGTGTGTATTTGTTGAGGGAGTGGTTTTAAATGGCTACACTTTGAGCTTTCTTCTAAAGGAAATAGATGCTGGTTGATTAACATGGTGTAAAAATAATTTCATAGCGATGAGTACTGAAAATAATTTTATAAAACTTAAACCAGTGAATTTGTTAGAGTAGTGGAATTATTATCCCTTAATTTTGTGGAGACATTGTATGTGCCATACATAAAAATCAGGAAAGAAACACAGTGTTTGCCTGGCAACTCATGGTGGTGGCAGGCTCAGGCGTCTGGCTCACATGTAGGCAAACTCTGTGAAAGCAGCTGTGTGGACTACAGTATTGCCTTCACTCTCAGATCTATTTTTTTCTTTTTTGAGGAGCAGGAAAGAGAAATTTATTAATATGCTGGCAAATGAGGAAGCTGGCAGACTTCTATGTCAAAAAATACCAGTGTCTGCGCCTGAAGACCCTCAGGCTTTGATGTCTATTTTGGCTCAAGACTGTGGCACCAGTTAGCAAGATCACATTCTGTCCCCAGGCAGAAAACAAGCTGGGATCCTTTGATAAGTCCATACTCTGTAAGAGCCCTGCATTCAGTAGCTCGTAGCCAGGGACACACACTCGGTCATAACTGCTGGGTATCTGAGCGCCTCTGGCAGAGCCCACAGGCAGAAACAGGGACCCCCCCTGGAGCTGAGTTCTCCCCTTCCCCTCTGTAGGCATCACAGTTCTCTGGAAGAAATAAAGGGAACAGCTGGAGCAAGGCAGGGCTGCTGGCAGCAAAACGTGGTGTCAGAACCCACTTGGCAAAGAGCACCTATTGGCAGTTACATCAGGAGTGCCAGGACTTTTTAAGCTGCCAAGAGAGAATGATGGTAGGTGAGTGGGTAGAACAAAGAGGCAAAGGGAACACAAGCCCATTCCCAAGGAAGGGCAGGAAATAAGCAATGGAAAAGATGCCCTCAGAGATGTGACAGTGGCTCTTCTGGGGGTGACATAGTCTGTATAAGTGAACTACCTACAAACAAGGTAAGTCAAGGACTTGCTTGAGGGGCTATACCTACACACTCAGGAATAGAGTTCCAAGACAGACTTTGTGGCTGTGCTCTGACTCCACGAAGGAGGCTTGGAGAGGGATGCAGGGCTCCTCACATCTCTGTGACAGTTCAGTCTTGGCACAGGAGACAACTCCCTAGATCTGCAAGGTTCTCATGCAACTTCCGGACCAGAAAAGGGCTGCTTGAGTTTCAGGAAGACATGTTTGTGGCACCCCAGGAGCTATCAGAATTTCAAAAAGAATGTTTACCACATCTGATCTTAAGAATAACGTATATAAACATAAATAAGTGACCTCCTGTTTGGAGAAATGAAATATAAATATTTAATATGTTGACTTCATTTCTGTCATTATTTTTAATTTCTTTTACCTTTTGTTCTACCCACAACCCACCCACCCACAGTCCTTCTCTCTTGGCAGCCTGAAAACAAGCAGTGGGCACCAAAAAAGTGGCCTGACTAGAAAAACATTCTTTTTCTAAATATATTTTTATTTCTTTGAGCTATTGTCAGTGGTAAAGAAAAACTTTCAATGAATGTTACTGTCAGTCTTTCCTTACTAATCCCACCTCATTATACTTGTGGATATTACTTTAATATATATGGTATTAAATTTTATAACTCTTTTCCATATTCTGCCCTATAATTATCTATTTTTTTCCTGATATTAGTCTCTTCCTAATGAGAAAATAGAAATTCCTTAAAGATGGGGATGTGTATCAGTCAACAAGGGTTGCTATAACAAACCACCATAAATTGGGTGGCTTAAATAACAGACATTTATTTCTCATAATTCTGGAGGCTGGGAGTCTGGCATTAAGGGGGAAACAAATGTTGAGTCTATAATAGGATTCCTCTTTTATTAATTGGTATTCTAGCTAATGCCTAAGGGCTGAACTATGGACAATATAGATAAGTGTTTTTATTTCTTTACTTAGTGCCTGACACAGTACATGTACAATCAGACAGTACAACCCTTTTGTTGATCTTAGACAACTCCATGTACATGAAAATTTTTAGGCCAGGTATGGTGGTTCATGCCTATAATCCTAGCACTCGTGGAGGCTGAGGCAGGTGAATCACCTGAGCTCAGGAATTTGAGACCAGCCAGAGCAAAAGTGAGACCCCCAACTCTACTGCAAATAGAAAAACTAGCTGGGCATAGTGGTGCATGAACATCATCGCAGCTACTTGAGAGGCTGAAGCAAAATGATTACTCAAGCCCAAGAGTTTGAGGTTGCTGTGAGCTAGGCTGACACCATAGCCTTCTACCCAGGGCAATAGAGTGAGAGTCTGCCTTAAAAAGGAGGGGGGGCGGCACTTGTGGCTCAAAAGAGTAAGGTGCTGGTCCCATATGCTGGAGGTGGTGGGTTGAAACCCAGCCCCCCCCCCAAAAGAACATTCTTTTTGATTTTGAACTTATTAGGCAAAATGAAGTAATGAAGTGGGGAGTTTCACAGTGGTCTAGTGAATCTGGATTATGTCAGTCTACCACTTCCCACACACTAGGTTGGCTATAACAAAAAAAGACAGACACAACAAGTGTTGGTGAGGATGTGGAGAAATTGGAACCCTTGAACATTGCTGGTGTGAATGTAAAATGGTATAACCACTTTGGAAAAAAGTTTTACAGTTCCTCAAAATGTTAAATGGACAGTTAGTGAGTTACTATGGAGTCAAACATATAACGCAGCAATTCTGCTTCTATGCATCTACCAGGAGGAAGAAAAACATGCTCACATAAAAACTTGTACATGGGCCAGGTGTGGTGGTTCATGCCTGTAGTCCCAGCACTTTGGGAAGTTGAGGTGGGAGGATCATTTGAGGCCAGGTGTTCAATACCAGCCTGGGCAACATAGTGAGATTCGTTCTCTATTTAAAAAAGAAAAAGCCAGGAATGGTGGCATGCACCTAGGTCCTAGTTACTCGAGAGACTGAGGCAGGAGGATTGCTTGAGTCCAGGAGTTCAAGGCTGAAGTCAGCTAGGATTGTGCTACTGTATTTCAGCCTGGGTGACCAAGGGAGACCTGGTCTCAAAAAAAATAAGAAGTGGTGCCCATAGCTCAGTGATTAGGCCACCAGCCACATGCTCCAGGGCTGGTGGGTTTGATCCTGGCTTCAGCCTGCTTAAGAAAAACAAAAAAACAAACAAAATAGCCAGGCATTATTGTGGTGGGCACCTGTAGTCCCAACTACTTGGAGGCCAAGGCAAGAGGATTGCTTGAGCCCAGGAGTTTGACGTTGCTCTGAGCTATGATGCCACATCACTCTACTGAGGGTGACAAAGTGAAACTCTGTCTCAATAAAAATAAAAAAAGAAGAATAAAAGAAAAATAAGAAGAAAAAAGTTGACTAAAATAAATATTTACCTAGATGCAAATCAAACAAATTATGTTTCCAGACATTTCAGGGGAGTACGTAAGGTGTAAACCCTAATTCTATCAAGGTCATCATACAAGCATATTCACAATTTCTACAGAGAGTTTGTGAAGTAGTTTTACCAGAAATATTCAGAAAAGACAAATCTACAGAAACAGAAAGGAGATTAGTGGTGGCACAGGATTAGGAAAGGAAGTGAGGAGGAAAAGAGGGAATAGAGAATGGGTACAAGGTTTCTTTGAGGGATGATGAAAATGTTCTCAAATTAGGTTAAGAAGATGATTGTACAAGTCTGTAATACACTAAAAACCATTGAATTGTATGTTTTAAAGGAGTGTACTTTATGGTATGTAAACTGCATTTCAATAACCTTGTTACAAAAAAAAAAGAAAATATCAATCCATGTGTCCAAGGTATAAGATAAACTTTTTCTTAAATGATCAATTTTTGAACAAAGAATCAGAAGTTCCAGTTTCCAGCTTATGTTCTGCCACTACCTTGTACGAACTACTTGACTTTTTTTGGGACGTAGTTGTATTAACATGCTTTCCACAATCTAATTTCATAGTTTGTAAAACATTGTGGCATGCAGAATAGTTTTAGAAACACTCTGCCATTATACATGAATTATCTTACAAATATGATTATCAATAGTTTTTCACAGAATGGTGGAAAAATCATGGTCCTTTGCATTAGTATTCTGCTTGTGTTGAAGCTGAAAGCCAATGTTGTCACATTATTCCTTTGGTGGAGTAAATCTGCAAGTCTCATCAGCGATGCATGAATACCAAATAGCATATAAAACACACTAGATCTGTAACATTGCCGTGAAATGATTATTGTGATATTGAAGAAGATAGAAAATAACGGATCATCAAATACTTGATATCAAAAAAAATGCTCTATTAGTAATTTACTGTTTAAAAAATGAGTCTGTTAAGATAAGACCAATTTTTTTGAAAATTACATGATAACTAAGTGAAGCCTTTTTCTCAAAATAGTGGAGATGTAAAAAGCATTCTTTTTAAAATTTTTAAATTTCAGATTAATATAAGGGTACATACAATTAGGTTGCATTGTTTGCATTTGTTTGGTAAGATCTAAGTTGTAGTTGAGCCCTTCAGCCAGGAGGTGCCGTGTACCCCTGCACTGTACCTGTAAGGTGAGACCTTACCAACCCCACCCCACTCCGACTCCTCTTCCTTCCCTTTCTTATTGCATTTAATTGTGTCTTTCTCTCATGTGAGAATGTAGTTGTTCATCCACTAGTTTCGTATTAGTGTTGAAGGTATTGGATACTTTCTTTTCCATTCTTATGATACTTAGGAGGAAGATCTTCAACTCCATCCAGGTTAACACAAAAGATACAAAGGTCCATCTTCCTTTATCGCTGAGCAGTATTCTATGGTACATATATACCATCAGTTATTAATCTACTCATGAGTTGGTGGGCACTTTCAACAAAGTTGAAAGCGGGTTGTTTCCACATCTTGGTGATTGTGAATTGAGCTACAATAACATTCTATTGCAAATGTCCTTATGATAAAATGATTTTTTTTTCCCCCTGGGTAGATACCTAGTAATAGGATGGCAGGATCAAATGGAACATCTACTTTCATTTCTTTAAGAATCCTCCATACTTCTTTCCAAAAGGCTGTATCAGTCTGCAGTCCCACCACCAGTGTAAATGTGTTCGCTTCTCTCTGCACTCACACCAGCATCTGGGCTATTCTCACTGGGGTTAGGTGGGTACCTCAGGGTGGTTTTGATTTGCATTTCCCTGATGATTAGAGACTCTGAGCTTTCTTTCATTTGTTTGTTGTCCATTCATCTGTCTTCTTGGGAGAAAGTTCTGTTCATGTCTCTTGCCCAATGATAAATAGGGTTCTTTGCACTTTCCTCATTGATTAATTTGAGTTCTCTGTAGATTCTGGCTATTAGCCCATTGTGTAACATGTGAGTATCTTCTTTCATTCTAAAGGTTGTCTATTTGTTTTGTTATGCTTTTAGCTGTGCAGAGGAAGCTTCCTTCTTAAGCCTGTATAAATGAATTTTTATTTACTCTAATCTGGAAGAGGCTCAAAACTGCACACAGTCACACCGTGCATGAAGCCCTGTCCTCAGCAACATGGCTTGGAGGTCTTTCACACTCATTTCTACTTGGCAATGGTTTGGGCTGGATTAGAGTTGGAGAGGCGTGTGTGATACTCAGGGGAGAAATATCTTCTTTGCAGCTAGTAGGAAAATTCCTTGTGGGCATGGTTTATTTTATTTAAGGAGGAATTTGATAAATCTATATGTAGAAGCTAGTTTGGGTTGGTGCCCAGGTTTCCTGAATAACAAAGAAAGCAAAGGAGGGGACTTAATAACTGTGTTGGAGAAAAAAGGGTTATGAAAAAGAGAGCAGCTCCAGGTGCCCTCTCTGTTACTCATTTGTGCTTTGTGGAATGATTTTTCTTTTTTAGGAAAACGTTATATTATACTGAGTCTTGCTTCATGGTTTGCACACATGGAAACCATGAAGAAACGTGGTTGATCTGTAGGTGATGAGTGAATGACTCCACTTACAGTAAAGGGGATCATGTCATGGTTGGGGTGAGTTGTGAGGAGTGGAGAAATAGCCTCTTGTGCTAATGTGTCAGAGGCCCTCACAGGGGCAAATTGCTCTCCTGAAAGAAAGTGCTGTGAGTTCCCAGCCTACCCAGTCGTCATGGCAGCTGGGAGTAATTCATCCAGATAATCTCACATTTCCAGCACCCCTAGTTTTGGCAGTAAAAATGATAAGCCATTTGAATTTTGGAACTAGAAGGGATATGGAGGTAATTATGTTTAATCCCCTAATTCAGGGAACAGAAGCATGGAGAAATTAAAGGCATGCCCAGTGCTGTATGGCTCATGCTGGCAGGAGATGGTTAGAATCCAGGCAGCTGAAGTTTCCAACCAGTGCTCTTTCACAATGCCAGAAAATCTGAAGAAATTTGGAGAAGGAGAAAAAAATCATACTGATAAATATAGCTAAAGTATCAGCAAAACGATGAAACTGGTGTATAACTGTTTTCCTCTTGTGAAAGACTTGTTCATCTTGACAAGATGAAAACACTTAAGAACTGAAAAATCTGTAGGCAGCAGGTGCTGAGCTTTGTATAATAAGTTGTGAGTTCAATTCTTCTCATAGGTGAGAAATGCTTTAACTACAGCTGGGGTGGGTGGAGAAACATAATTCTTGATGGTTAATAGTGAAAATCATAGCCCACCAGTTTAGCCATACAACACATGAAGAGATCATGATTACAAGGGCCACACGTAAGAGCCAGATGTCACAAATCCTGATTTTCATTACTGAGTAATCACTGCGATAGCATCACTTACTTCAACCAACAGGATCTGTGATGGAGCAAAAGTGAACGTCTAGGCAGTATGAATATTTGAATACTAGGTGTTTCACAAACACGCTGAACATTTTCTTTCTACAATGTTTCACAGGCCACAAAGAAAAGGATAGATAATCTCTTTATTGCTGAAAGAATAGAAACCCTCCCACCTTTGAATTCTTGAGAAAATACTGTCATGTCTGCTGCCTCCGTGATGCTGATCATCTCTGCATTCAGGTGCGCAGATTGAACAAGCTAAAAGAAAGCACATATGAGCGAAGTCATAAAGGGAGCCCTTGCCTCTCTCTCCAGACTGGTAGCTTCTGGTCAGGAGTAAAGATTCAGAGCAGAGAGTTAGATAGTACCTTGGATGGACTCATAGTAGTTTCTAGATGGCCAATACAAAAGCCAGAAGGAGGCTTGGGTGAGTAGTCATTTGTAGGCTAGTTTATGGTGGGGTTAGGAAAATGAATATACAGATATATTTCTAACTAGAGGCCTTAAAGTCTCTTATGAAAGGTTTCTATTGTAGATTCCAACTGGTATTCATGACAATGGGCCTTCTATTATGACATATTACAGAGGTAATCATACCAAGCCCACACCTTACCCACTGAGGAACTGGCCTCTTTAAATATGGAAAACCAAAGTAGAAATGTAGTTCTCATATGGGAAACAGTATCGTGGCTTTCTGTATTAGATATATTTAAACTCTCTAGGAAATAGTTCTTCAGGCGGGTTATGCATATGCTTTCCTATAACCTGTAGCCACCAAAGTAGATTACTTTGATGTTTTAAGGTATATGGTAAAACTGCAGGTTTTTTTTTTTTTGCAGTTTTTTTCTTGGCCGGGGCTGGGTTTGAACCCACCACCTCCAGCATATGGGGCCAGCACCCTATTCCTTTGAGCCACAGGTGTTGCCCGTTTTTTTTTTTTTTTTTTTTTTATTGTTGGGGATTCATTGCCAGTACAAAGAACTAGATTACACTGCTTGCATTTGTCAGGTAAAGTCTCTCTTATAATTGTGTCCCACCCCCAAGAGGTGTGTCACACACTCTGACTCCCCCACCCTCTCACCTCCCTCCCCTCCCTCATTTCTCCACCCCCTGCCATGTACTAGCTTCACCTGTCCTCATATCAGAATTGAGTACATTGGGTTCTTGCTTCTCCATTCTTGTGATGCTTTCTAAGAAGAATGTGTTCCACCTCCAGTCAGGTTAATACGAAAGATGTAAAGTCTCCATCTTCTTTAGTGTCTGAATAGTAGTCCATGGTATACACATACCACAGCTTGTTAATCCATTCCTGCATTGGCGGGCATTTACATTTGGCAATTGTGAACTGAGCAGCAGTAGTCCATGGTATACACATACCACAGCTTGTTAATCCATTCCTGCATTGGCGGGCATTTACATTTGGCAATTGTGAACTGAGCAGCAATAAACAGTTTAGTGCAAATATCCTTATAAAACTGCAGTTTTTACTCAAAATATCTATAGGAATTATATATATATATGTTATGGAATGTGTGATAGTCCATGTTCTTCAGAGAAACAGAATCAACAGGAGACCTTACATATATACATACATATGTATATATACGTGATGTGTGTGTGTGTGTATATACATCTACACATACATACATATACATTACTTACAGAGAGAGAGAACAAGAGATTTATTTATAAGAAATTGGCTCATTTAATTTTGGAGGCTGAGATATCCCAAGATCCTCATTCAGCAAACCAGAGCCATTGGTGCAGTTCCAGTTTAAAAGCTGGAAGTCTGGAGACCCAAGAACAGTCCAAATGTTTCAATTTGAATCTGAAGGCAAGAAGAAAACAGATGCCCCAGCATGAAGGCTGTCAGAAGGAATTTCCTCTTACTCCCAGGGCAGTCAGCCTTTCTGTTCTATTGAGGAATTGAATTGATTGGATGAGGCCCACCCACATTAGAGAAGGCAATCTTCTTTACTGGTCAACCGATTCAAATTAATTTCCTCCAGAAACACCCTCACAGATGCAAAGACTAATGTTTGACAAATTATCTGGACACCACATGACCCAATCACATCAACATGTAAATTTGCTATCACAGAATATTATTCAGTCTTGGAGAAAAGGGAATTCTGGCACATGCTTAACATGGAGGAACCTTGAGGGTATAAAGCTGAGTAAAATAAGCCAATCGCAAAAAGCAAATGTTGTCTGATTCCATGTACGCGAAGTGCCTAGTGTAGTCCAGTCTCTAAACACAGAAAGTAGGATGGTGGTTGCCAGGGGGATGGGGAGAAAGAAAATGGTTTAACAGGTACAGAGTTTCAGTTTTAAAAGATGGAAAAACCCTGGACATGGATGCTGGTGATGGTTGCACAAGAATTGTGAATATGTGTAATACCAATGCACTTTACATTTAAAAATGACTATGATGGTAAATTTTAATGTTAAGTGGATTTCACCACAGTTAAAAATAAGACAAAAAGAAAAAAGCTGTCTGTAATAAATATTTACCTAGATGCAAATCAAACAAGTTGTAATGTGTCCAGATATTTCAGGAGAGTACCTAGGTGGTGTATTAAACTCCATTTCTATCAAAGTCGTCACACAAGCATATTTGCAGAGAGAGTTGTGGAGAAGTTTCATAAAACAGCTTTGGTCCCCTGATATAGTGAATATTTTTTTACACAGGGAAGATTTTAACAATCTAGTCATATCTACCTGTATTTGCTTCTATCTTACATAAAAATTTATAAAATTGAAAACAAATCTATCAATCATTGGTTTTGTCTTTAAATGTATTAGATTGCAATGTGCAGAATGCTTTCATGAATACCACATTTGATTCTTAAAACAATCCCACAATATTTTCTTATTACTGTGGATGAAATTAGCATCAGAGAGATTACACAATTTTCCTGCAGACACAGCCAATCCACAGTGGAGTAGACTATAACTCCCATCCCTTAGACGAGAGGAAACTGCCTGTCTGCCTGCTTACCAGAAGCAGAAGGGGAAAACCTAAGTAGAGTATGAGCATGGGACACAGGCACACTCAAAGCGGTGATCAAAGAGATGGTGTTTTTTTGGCTCAGTGTCTGTAGCTCAGCAGCTAGGGTGCCAGCCACATACACCAGAGCTGGCGGGTTCGAATTCAGCCCAGGCCGGCCAAACAGCAATGACAACTGCAAACAAAAAATAGCCGGGCATTGTGGCAGGCACCTGTAGTCCAGCTACTTGGGAGGCTGAGGCAAGAGAATCGCTTAAGCCCAAGAGTTTGAGGTTGCTATGAGCTGTGACATCACAGCACTCTTCCCAGGGTGACACAGTGAGACACTATCTCAAAAGAAAAAAAAAAAAAGAGATGGTGTTTTTGTCCAGGATGGTGAAACAAAAACTGGTTAAAAACAAACAAACAAACAAAAAAAACCCAATCGATTGGGTGGCTTAAAAACAAAACTTATCTGTTAGTTCTGGAGTCTGGGAAGCATGAGATCAAGCCACCCTTAGGCTGTGTGTCTGTTGAGGCTTCATGGTGCATAGACAGCTGTTTTCTCATCTTCAAGAGAAAGAAGTCCTCCCATGGTAGAAGGGGTGAGGAGTACGCTATCACTAATCCCATTCTTCAGGGCTCTGGCCTTAAAAGCCCTACTTTGAATACACTGGGGGGCTTAGCATTTAACATAAGCATTTCAGAGGGACACAAATACAGTAGAACCTCTGTAAGTTGATTACCCAAGGGACAGTAACTGATCAATATACAGAGGTGGTCAACATAAGGAACTAGATCTACTGTACTGATATGTACATGTGGTGCATGTCTGGTCTGTGAAAATAATTCAACTTCAGGAGGTGGTCAATTCAGGGAGGTGGTCAACTATGGAGATTCTACTATGGAGACGTAGTATTGTCTTAGTCTGTTTTGTGCCCCTGTATCAAAATACTTGAGACAAAGAACAGAAATTTATTTTTCATAGCTCTGGATGCTGGGGAATGCAAGATCAAGGCCTGGCAGGTTTGGTTGTCGGGTGAGGGCTGCTTCCTCCTGAGGGGGACATGCTATCTCCTCACATGGCAGAAGGGCAAGATAAATGGATGAGCGCTGTATGGAGCCTCTTTATACATTGGCAACACCTGAATTTTGGAGGGAACACATTAAAACCATAGGAAACATTCAGTCCTTAGTAGATGATAAATAATGAGGGGGCAATTTACAAAGGTGAAGACAGGATTAAGGCGATAGTAATACTGTTAGTAATTACTGTTACCAGACTAAGAGGGTCCAGCTGCCTACTATTGGCTATCACTGTCAGCCAATATGCAGAGATGGGGGATAGGTCCACCAAACGTCGTCAGAAGGCCAAGATTCTGGAGAACAGTGGGAGTAGACTCTCCAAGACTGTCCTGTTCTTCCATTTCCAAATTTACAGTTTTATACATTAAAGTTCAAAGTAAAAACCATGTTAACCTTTATCTTAAACAATAATTGGCATAACCCATGACCCAAAACAACATTCCAATTTAGAAGTTAACCTCCTAAATCAATTGCCCTAAACATCTCAAGATATACACCTTTAGGTTAGAGATGGATTTACATAACAAGAATGGGAGACATGAGGTCAAGTTCAGGTAGGTCCTAGACGGACCAGACCAGCTGCATCTTGCTGGCCCTAGCCTGACTGGTTTCTTCTTACTTCCACTACGTGTGTTCTCATTACCACCCACAATCTTGAAGAGGAAAAAGAAGAAGGTGAGTGCTGGAACCTGTGAGATCAGCAGCTGTTAGAAAGTAAAGCCTGCAGTAGAGGAACCCAGCAGCAGCCTGTCAGGGAGGGGCCTGGGGCAAATTCCACCACCTTCCTCACATGGTACTTGCCCTTGGCCAGATTCTACTGGGAAGTGTAGGGCAGGGGATGCCTCATCAATGTGAGCAAATGAGGCGCCGAGCAGGGTGGAGGACGCCTGAAAGGTGCAGGGAGAATGTCTAACACAGACAGAAGAGAGGCCAGTTTCATATTAAAATTCTTTTAAATGGGTGACTAATTTGCAGAATTTCCAGGTACAGGGGTAATATATGTTACTTAAAATTTTAATAAATTTTAAATGTTATTACTATAATTTTTTGATTGACAAATGAAATTGTATGTTACTTTCCTTTCTGAAGAATTCATTTCTTTGAGCTCTCTCATGTAAAACATTTCGGTTTGTTACAGTGTGAATTGATAATATTTTTGAAGTTTAGTGTGGGTTTTAATTAACTCTAACTCAGGCAAAATTACTATTTTTGAAAACAATTGTAACTACTACATAGTTTAAAACTGCTGCATAGTTTAGAAGAAAGGAGATTCCCAACATGGTGTGTTGGAAGGAGCACTGAACTCCCAGAGTCAAGTTGAATTGCAGTTTTCACTTTCGTACTTCCTTTGTGTCTGACTTGTCCCTCTCTCCTCCCTTTCCTCCCTCCTTCTCTCCCTCCTTCTCTTTCCCTTCCCTTTTTTCTCTCCTTCCTCCCTTCTGATACCAACTTACTTTATTGAAATGAATAGTACAAATGTCGAAGGGGAAAAACAGGTGGATTTTTTGGTACCATTTATGAAAAGAATGATGATAGCCCAAAGGTGCATCCACTGTACTGGTGTCCACAGAGAGTCAACCCCATGGCTATGAGTAGCAGCCTGAAGCTTAGGTTGGGCTCTTCAAAGAGGCTCCACATGCCAGATGCTATGGTCACCATTTTGTGCAAGTTGTTCACAGCTGCTCGTTCGGAAATGAGTCTCCAGAAAGTCATACCATCCGAGGTTGTTTTTGGCAGTGGTTAATATAGGTAAATTCAGTAAAAACTGATGGACATTTTTTTTTTTTAAGTGTAAATACATTCCATTGCATCCAGCTCTCCTAACTTTCACAGTGTGCTTTCCTGATGCCTTGAAGGTTTGGTCATCTCCTTGATTCTGCTGTTTTACCAGTTTCTCATCATGACTCCCCTTCACATCATCTGACTACTTGCAGAATAAGATATGGCAGGCAGAAGCAAGGAGCTCCAAATTAATCGTGTCTCTGAGTCCTGGTGGTGGCTCTGGGGTTTCTGTGAGGACTAAAGGGAGGTGGAGGCTATGTGGAGGCTGGTGGTGTGCAGGCCTTAGTGGAACTGGAAAGCAATATGTGGTAGAGCTGAAAGGCTGGCCCTGACTGTCTGATCAAATTTATGATTAAGGGGCGGCACCTGTGGCTCAAGGAGTAGGGCGTGGGCCCCATATACAAGGGTGGGGGGTATGGAGGGGATGGGGGGGTGTGGAGGGGATGGGGGGGTGGGTTCAAGTCTGCCCTGGCCAAACTGCAAAAAAGAAAAAAAAAATTCCTTCTCTTATGGGTGGCACCTGTGGCTCAGTGAGTAGGGCACCAGCCTCATATTCCGAGGGTGGCAGGTTCAAACCTTGTCCCAGCCAAACTGCAACTTAAAAATAGCCAGGCCCTGTGGCTGGCACCTGTAGTCTCAGCTTCCCTACTTGGGAGGCTGAGGCAAGAGAATCGCCTAAGTCCAAGAGCTGGAGGTTGCTGTGAGCTGTGACGCCATGGTGCTCTATCAAGGGTGAACAAAGTGAGGAGGCTCTGTCTCTTTAAAAAAAATTATGATTAAAATTATTAAGCTATATGTGCATGGCAACACAGAGATATTGTTATCTACATTAAAAATGATAATAAAAACACAAACCACCAGTTGTTGGGTACCTAACAAAATGCCAGGAACTCTATATGCATTTTCCATTTATTTATTTATATTTATTACCTTTTTTGAGACAGTCTCATTATGTTGCCCTCGGTAGAGTGCTGTGGTGTCACAGCTCACAGGAACCTCAAACTCTTGGGCTCAAGTGATTCTCTTGCCTCAGCCTCCTGAGTAGCTGGGACTACAGGTGCCCACCACAACACCAGCTATTTTTTGTTGTTGTTGCAGCTGTCATTGTTGTTTAGCTGGCCTGGGCTGGATTCAAACCTGCCAGCCTTGGTGCCTGTTACTGGTGCTGAGCTTGTATTTTCCACTTAATAGTAACAATATCCTTATTTAGCTAGATGCTACTGTTATGCTATAACAGTAAAAAGTGGGGCTTTTTTGTTTGTTTGTTTGAGACAGGGTTTTGCTCTGTTGCTGGGGCTGGAGTGCAGTGGTGTCATGATAGCTCACTGCAACCTCAAACTCCTGGGCTTAAGTGATCCTCCTTCCTTGGCCTCCCTAGGTAAAACCTGTATAAGTTGACTATCCAAGGGATTGTAACAAACTGGTCAACATACAGAGGTGGTCAACATAAGGAACTAGGCCTGCTGTACTGATGCGTACATGCAGGAAATTATGAAATGTCTGAAAATTAGATCAGTATAGGGAGGTGGTCAACTATGGAGCTTCCACTGCTCTGGGATTATAGGCCGAGCCACCACACCTGGCCAAACTGATGCTTTTGCATGTATCAGGAAGGTGGTTCTAGCAGTTAATGATAATCAGACTCAAGAGCCAGGTGCCGTGGCTCATGATGTAATCCTGGTGCCTTGGGAGGCCGAGGCCCACCTCTCTGTGGGAGGATCACTTAAACCCAGGAATCTAGGCTACAATGAGCTATGATTACACCACTGTGCTCCAGCCTAGCCAGCAGAATGAGACCCTGTGTCTAAAATAATCATCTTACCATCATCAGACAAACCGGCTCAAAAAATAATAGTATGTATTTTTGGACCAAATAGGCTATCCAGAGGTGGGCAAACCTTCAGGACTGATTGATTTGCTGGTCCAACAATTT
Source organism: Otolemur garnettii (assembly GCF_000181295.1). Taxonomy (NCBI): domain Eukaryota; kingdom Metazoa; phylum Chordata; class Mammalia; order Primates; family Galagidae; genus Otolemur; species Otolemur garnettii. Next base: position 255,786 of record NW_003852488.1, on the reverse strand, counting down.
TGTCAGGAAAGTGATTCTCTCTTCTTTGCGAGTCAGTTTCATCCTGTGGCCAGTTTTCCTCAAGGACACAAGATAGCTGCCAGTAGAGATGGGGATGCCGTTCTTATTTGCTGATATGCGACATGCATGAGGGAGAACCATCTTCCCAGTACATGGACTATGTGCACCTCCTGTGTTAGACAGTGCTTATTGTCCTTCAGCTTCTCTCCTGCCCTCCTCACCTCTCTACTGCTTTTTGTTTTTGGTTTTTTGAGATAGAGTCTTAAGCTGTTGCCCTTGGTAGAGTGCCATGGTGTCATAGCTCACAGCAATTCAAACTCTTGGGCTCAAGCTATCCTCTTGCCTCAGTTTTTCCATTTTTAGTAGAGACATATGGGGGGGGTCTTGCTTTTGCTCAGGCTGGTCTTGAACTCATGAGCTCAAGCAATTCATCCACCTCAGCCTCCCAGAGTGCTAGGATTATAGGTGTGAGCCACCTTGCCCGGCTAGTTTTTGGGTTTTTGAGATAGAATCTCACTTTGTTGTCCTGGGTAGATTTCCCTCTGGCATCATATCTCACAGCAACCTCAAATTCTGTGGCTCAGGAGATTGTCTTGCCATGGCCTCCCAAGTACAGGCACCCACCACAACGCCTGGCTATTTTTAGAGACAGGGTCTCACTCTTGCTCAGGCTGATCTCGAACTCATGAGTTCAGGCAATCCACCTGCCTCAGCCTCCCAAAATTCTAGGATTACAGGTGTGAGCCACCATCCCTGGCCTTGACCCTCTCTACTGTTTTACTGATGGCCTGTCTTCTCTGACCCCCAGCTTCCATTTATATTTCACCCATGGGGGACACTGGCAAGAGGTTGGAAGATGGAAGGAAAGGAGAAGACTGCCTTACTTCCAGCTCCTGGTGGGGTCTTGGGAAGTGGGTGGTGAGCACAGGCCCCTGCATCCTGCTGGGAGATCCACCCCAGTAGCAGCGGCAGCAGTGGGCACCGTGGCTGCCTTCCTGGCACAGGAACCATGGGCTCTGCTTGTGAGTATTTCCCCTTTGGTTCCCCTAGCACAGGGGGGCTACAATCTTGTGATAAACTCACCTTCTCTTTTATATTCCTCCTCCACCCCACAGCCTTGGAACTAATTTATCAGTTTAACCAGTATTCAGTCTCCCTACTGTAGATGCCTGGAGTGGTTTTGTTTCCTTTTTTTGAACACTGAATTATATACTCCAATTAGATTAGGTCAATTTAGGTCACATGCTCCTTCCTTGGAGAAAAAAAGTTGTCATATTTCCTGGATGAATTTTAGACCATTCAAGATGCACTTCCCTAGAAAAGTCTCCTCTAAGTCACATGGAATGCATGGAGGAGAGGCAGATTCATGAATAAAGTCAGGATTCTATTAAAAAGCTGGATAGGTGAAAAGATGTCTAATATCACCCAAAAGAGATGAAGTTAGGGTACATGTCCAAGTGCATAAACTTGTGAGGTTTGCTTCACCTCACAGCACTGCAGTACACGGTGTGGCACAGGGCAGGGTGGCTAGGGCCATGCTCCAAGTATGTTTATTGCCAGTCTGTACCACAGTGTGTAATTGTGTATGTCGGGAGGGCAGGTCCTAGTTGTTGAGGAGGTCAATGAAGGTGGCATGTCACTAAGGAAACAGGGGTGATAAAGTCTACTTTTCCCAGTTCCTTTCCCCCCATAGAGCTATCCAATTTTAGTTTTGTATATATTCACATGTGTGTGCCAGCCCCTGGCTCCTGATCATCAGCTTATGTAGAAGCTTACAGACCTTCCACTAGCAGCAACAGTTTCACCACTGATGTTCAGGTTGTGCTCAACAAAAGATATATTGACCCATATGTTCAGATTCTTCACTTTGCTGTATGACATAATATTAATTAAGTCTAGAGTCAGGTTTGACTTTCTCCAATGTTCCAGCTAATTGACTGGAAAGAGTCTAAATTAAAGAAACAGTGTTTGGCTATAATAGCAATTTATCACTTAATATTTTTCTCTTTCAGTATCGAACAGACTTAGTGTATCTTTTGTTATGTTCAAAGACATTCTAAATCAAGGACAGAATCTAGAGTGTTTTTCATAGAACTATTCTTAGTGGTGAATTCTGGATTCAAGGGCTACCCACATAGGCTGATCTCCCACATACCCCTCGAATACATTTCTTCCTTAGATTTCCCACGTTCCTCTTTTCTTCCTCCCTCACTCTCTCCCTCCCTCTTTTCCTTCCTTCCTTTCTTCCTTCTTGCTGGAATTCCTAAGTGGTTACATGAGATTTAAATAGCTTATCACATAGATTTTACTTGTTTCCTGAAGAGTATCCCATTCTGTATGCACTGTGTAACTACTAAAGTTATTCATTTGGGGATGGGGTGGGGAAGAAGGTAGAAATTTGAACAGTAAATTATTACTGTTATTATGAGTAAATTATCCTATTACTGTTATTAACAGTAAATTATCCTTTTATTGGGGTGTTACAATAATGATGACTGTTATTAACCTTACATGACCCTGACAGGAAGAACAATTCACTTTTTTCCTCTCCTACAGCAGTGAACATTCTCATAGATTTTCTAATTCTGATCTAGAGGGCTGAAAGGGTGATAGAGCATAAATAAGGAGTGATTCCAAGAAAGCCCAGTTTATATCTCTAATGTAGAAATGAACATGGTGTGTATGAGGCAAAAGCCAGGGAGGTGCATGTCAAAGAGTCATGGATAGAGGCCGGGCATGATGGCCCAATTTAGGTCACATGGTGGGATCACATGATGGCTGTATTCCCAGCATTGTGGGAGGGTGAGGCAGTGGATCGCCTGAGCTTAGGACTTGGAGACCAGCCTGAGCGAGAGCAAGATCCTGTCTCTAAAAAACAGCTGGTAGTTGTGGCAGGCACAACTACAGTAGTAGTCACAACTACTCAGGAGGCTGAGGCAATAGAATTGCCTGAGCCCAAGAGTTTGAGGTTGTTGTGAGCTATGATGCTACAGCACTCTACTGGGGGCAACAAAGTGAGACTCTGTCTCAAAATAAACAAACAAACAAAAAATAAAAGAGTCATGGATAATCTGACTGGGATATTTCTGAGCCATTAGGGTCACCAGGATCATTGGAGATCGTCAGACCCTGACAAGCTGGGACAGAGTGTCCTAGAACCTGGAAGCTTTTGTGAATATGGGCTTCATCTCCAGTGCATGGGTGCTTTAAGAAATATACCATCTAATCAAACTCCATCTATGTGTAATTCAATTTTTATGGCCCTCAGCACCTGAGAAGGTGTGCAGTTACCTAAGAATCCAGTCTTACTCATCAAGTTAACAACACATTCCAAGTCCAGAACCTGGTGTGAAACATTTCTTCCATTTGGGACGGGATCATGTCAGGCCAAATTGAGTCAACCTTAGAAAGGTACCTTGAACTCTCATGTTCTCTAGTTTCCCAATCACCCTACCTTACTCATGCTGTCACCCTGTAAGTGCCCCCCAAAAGTAAGTCCAGGAAGGATTGTGACTATAAATTTTTACAGCCCTTTCTGGGTGCCTTCTTTGGCATTTAGGCTGTTTAGAGAAGCACATTTACAAGCCAAATAAGTTTTTCTATTGTCACTGTTAAGCATTTCTTATATATACTGGTAATGCTTGAATCTGGTCAGTGCCCTTTTTCCTATCAGAGATGAGGGTGGGAAGAACAAAGCAGGTGAAAAAGGGAGCGGAACCCTATCTTGCAGTGCACCACTGAGGTCCACAGGGTAGGATCTTAGGCAGCCCTGGGGTACCATCCAATTGTTTTGGGAAGGAGATTGAGGAGATGAAAGATGTGTGAAGTTTGACTCCAAGTGGGGAAGGAGCCATGCTGTGTTAAGTGGCAACCCGTGTGGGTTCACCCTGTGGGCAGTGGGGCAGGATTGTAGTGACATAGCTCCCCCTCCACCTTACCTGTTTGTGCATCATGAGGGCTCAGCTCACTTTTCAGCTGCTGGAACCAGACAAGTTCTTATATCTGGTAAGTGTCCTTTCTGCCTTTTAAAACGTTCAGTTTTTCTTTCTGTGGATTTCCACTAATGTGCATCTTTAGGGAGAGAAAGGTTGCACCTTATTTCTAAGGAGTCATTTATATACTACCAACCGAAGCTCAGACCATCTTATGAGGTGTATAAAACAACCAGAGGCTAAAAATCATAGGGGAACATCTACTAAATGTACTTTGTTATTCTTTGTGGCAATAATATTATTTTAAATACAAATTCTGTGGAGAGTGAATATGAGGATTTATTAGTTAATATTTATAAATCCGTTTAAGCCACTTGGATAAATGGATAATCTAAATAGTTACCGTTGGGAAGGCTGAAATGGGTTTGAGCTTGGCTACATAAAACCCTCATCCCTCAGTCCCTTTCCCCAGCTTTCTTCGGGCAAACCCTGGCTCATTTGAAGCTTTGATATTCAAGATGCCAAAGGTAGGAGCCAAGATGTCCGTAAGTAGAAGATATGTGTCTTCTGAAATTTGTTTCTTTTTAGTTTGACAGTCAACAGAAAAAAATATGATCATTAATTAGGTGGTCATACAAGAAAAGTGTACTTTTCTCATGAGGGAGGATATCATGGGGGTGGGAGTGCAGGCTCCAGAGCCAGACTCCCTGGGTTCACATCCCAGTACTGCCACTTGCTAGCAGTGTGGCCTTGAGCAGGTCATTTAACCTCCCTCTATTTCAATTTCCATCCCTCCTTGGCTTGGATATCTGTATAGCAATGTGTCAAATGGCATCTGCCTTTTCTATCAAACACCTTGTTTTTAAAAAAGTATTCTTTGTCTTAAAGCTAGTCAAACTTAGCAGTGGGGGGGTTGTATTACCAACTTTACTGATACTGCTATGAATATGTTCTGATAGCCCACTACCATCACATCAGCCCACCTTGTGGATCAAGAGTACATAAGATGTGCACAGCGTGTAAGTAATGCTTTCTTTATGTGTCTGCATTCTCATTTGCAAACTGTCGCTAACCACTTTGCAAAGCCACATTAAGCCTTCCTGGAAAACCAGTGGAAGCTTACAAAAGGGACCTCATTTGAGAAAGGGCCAGGAGTTGAGGGTGCTGCTGAAGCAGGCAGAGAAGGCTATGCCCAGTCAGTGCCAGGACTGGACTGGCCCTCCAAGAGCCCCTGCAACTGGGATGCACCTGGGCCCCAAACATTCCTCTTGTTCAGTCAGTTCCCAAGCTTCAAAGTCCTGGAATCAAGGACATTTGTCAAAGTTTCTGGCATGGCTCTTCCTGCCCTCTTCTCTACACTGTAGCAAGAGTGGGTAAAAGATATATTTGATTCCCTGGGTTTCCATAATGGGAGGTGGCAATGGAAAGTAGACACTGGGTCCTGTCCTCTTGCAAAGATTATATACAATGGAGAATTCTACCAGTACGAACGAACATGTGGTACTGAGAGTGGAGGAGTATGGATTCTGGTCAGTAAAAAAAATGACAAATCTCTACTAAACTTGGACAAGCCTTCAATTTTTTCCAATAACTCCACCAGCAGTGGTATGTTGGTTAACATAACAATTGCCAGATTCATAACATGCAAATATCTTTCCCCATTCTGAAGATTGTTTGTTTGCTTTAATTATTGTGTCCTTAGCTGTGCAGAAGCTTTTTAGATTAAGTCCCATTTATTTATCATTGTTGTGATTGCCATTGAAGTCTTCTTCATAAAATCTTTCTCTAGGCCAATGTTATCATGAGTTTTTCCCTCATTTTCTTCTAGGATTTTTATCATTTTGTGTCTTAGATTTAAATCTTTTATGCATCAGGAATCAATTTTTATAAATGGTGAGAGATGCAGGTCCAGTTTCAGTCTTTTACATGTGGTTATCCAGTTCTCCCAGCACCATTTGTTGAATAGGTATTCTTGCCCCTGTGTATATTTTTATTTCATTTGTTGAAGATCAGATGGTGATATGAGGCTGGTTTTATCTCTATATTTTCTATTCTGTTTCGCAGATTTGTGTCTCTTTTTTCTGTGCCAATACCATGCTGTTTTGATCTCTGTGGACTTGGAGTATAACCCAAAGTCTGGTAAAATGATGCCTCTTGATTTGTTTTTATTGTTAAGAATTGCATGGTCACATGGGATTTTTTTTCTGGTTCCATACAAAATGAAGAACTCAAATCTGATGAAGACTTGATAACCAGAATCTACAGAGAACTCAAACAGGAAAAGAACAAACAACCTCGTTTATCATTGTGCAAGAGATATGAACAGAACTTTCTCCAAAGAGGATGGATAAATGGCCAACAAACACATGAAAAAATGCCCAGAGTCTCTAATCATCAGAGACATGCAAATCAAAACTACCTTACCTAACTCTAGTGAGAATAGCCTACATCACTAAGTCCCAAAGCTGCAGGTGCTAGTGTGGGTACAGAGAGAAGTCCTACTGGTGGTGGGACTGCAGACTGACATAGCCTTTTGGAAAGAAGTATGAAGAATTCTTAAAGAACTAAAAGTAGATCTTCCATTTGATCCTGCCATCCCATTACTAGGTATCTTCCCAGAAGAAAAAAAAATCATTTTACCATCTAATGACATTTGCACTAGGATGTTTATTGTAGCTCAATACACAATCACCAAAATGTGGAAACAACCTAGTGTCCATCAGCATGAGTGGATTAATAAACTATCGTATATGTATACCATGGAATACTATTCAGCCATAAAAGATGGAGACTTTACATCTTTTATATTAACCTGGATGGAGTTAAAGAACATTCTCCTTAGTAAAGTATCACAAGAATTGAAAAAACAAGTATCCAATGAACTCCATACTAATATGAAACCCGTAGATGGACAAATAACACGCTCACAATTCAAAAACACAAGTAAACTCACGTGGGAGGGAAGAGGGGGGAGAAAGGAGGATTGGTGTGCTCTCACCTAATAGGCACAATGTAAGGGTGGGGCACACCTTCTGGGGAGGGGCACAACTACAACATGGACTTTAACTAACAAATGCAAACAATGTAACCTAATTCTAATTGTACCCTCATATTAATTTGAAATAATAATAATTAAAAAAGTAACAGCTGCCACTCTGTTCTGAGCTGCTCACATCTGTCCATTCCTCAGGACAAACACTCTCATCACCGCCAATTTCAAACTATCAACATGACATTGGATTGAAGATGGGAAGAGATGTGCAGTAACATATCTTTATCTAGAATTTCAACCATATGGCTATGACAGATGTGTTAATAATCTCAAGTGCATAGATAATACACGTAGCAACACGTAGTAAATAATTAGGAAGTGATGAGTTTGGAGAATTGCCTTTATTGTTAACATAGTTTAGTTCACTGTGAGGTTATATCATTTTATTTTTAATAATAGCTGTATTTTGATAATTGATTTACAAAACTTAACAATCAGCTCTTGTGAGTCATTATGAGCCAGCTCTAGTATACCACTGCCTATGGATTGGATTAATACAGTGTTATTTGGAAAGAGACGAAAAGAGAGAGGGAATGATTCCTTACATAGTAAGATAATTTGTGGAAAAGTCTAGGGCCTGGAAATTTTGTATAGTACCCTGAATCATTGTACATAATACAGTAATAATGGTATCTGACAGTTACATAGCAAAACACATTCTTATTTAACATCCACTCATTGTTGATCCTCACAAACAAATTGACTGGAAAGCTAAGCAAGATATGTTACAGGTGAGCAGTCTGAGAGTCACACAGGAAAAATAACCCCTGACAGGTAGAGCTGAGTCTGCAGTTCTGTCCACAAGACTTCCACCCTGTCTCTTTGAACCCCTGCCTTTAACGGAGCAGCCATCTATTACAGACAGCCAAATACAGAATCTGGGATGTTGTCTCATCCCATGAATTCAGTCTAGGGGGGCTATCAAGTATCTTCATAAAGAATGAATGAAGTTGGAGGCCCACAACATGAGCAGTGAGAATCAGCTCTATGCTCTATCAGCAGCCGGGACAGCCAGTCTCTAAGATGGCCCCCAGGGATCTTCACCCTCATGTTCATGTCCTGGACTCCACACTGAACCAGGATGACCTGTGCAACCAGAAGGATGTTGCAAAAGCTGATGTGTGGCTTTGAAAGCTAGTGGTGAAGGGCACTGCAGCTTCTGCTTTGTTTTCTGAGATGACTTGTTCTGGGGGAAGCCAGGGGCTGTGTGGGGAGCACTCAAGTAGCCCTGTGGAGAAGCCTCCTGGGCGGAATGCAGGTCTCCCTCCAAGAGCCAGCATTACTTGACCGCTGTGGGAGGGAGCCACCCTGGAAGTGGTTCCTCCACCTCCAGACAAGCCTTCAGATGACTTCATTCCTGGCTGACATCTGTCTACAACCTCATGTGTGACCCCAACCTGTAATTACCCAGCTAAGTGATCCCAAATCTCTGACCCATAGAAACCATGAGAGATAACCAATGTCGTCTCTTTAAGCTACCAAGTATGGAGTCTATTTGTTACAGTAACAGATAAACCAAATTTCCTTTAAAGCTGCCCCATATGGGTGATGTCAGACAAACACAGAGAGGTATTACGGAGAGTAGCTTTGAGTAAAGTGTTTGTCTCTTTTCACCAAGGGAATTGAATTTCAAGGCAACATTTGAAAGCTTTGCACAATATAATTTTCGAAGTGCATTTTAATTGTAATGCTTTTCCGAATGACCTGTTGTTGGTAGGAAAGCACTCTTAGTACTGAGTGCGTCTGCGTATTTGAAGAGCAAGGCAGCTCGCAGTGGAATTCACTCAGGCTCGAAGTTATCTAATAGCACTTCAGACACCATCTTCACTGTCGCCTTTAATTCCTGTGGGTCCCTGGGCCTTGGCCGCACCTGCACTTTCGGAAAGCCACTGAAGTCAATAACGAAAATCAGTTAGAAAGGGAAGGACCAGGGGACCTACAGGTTGTTGGGGTAAGAATTTTAAAATCATTTGCAACCCCCCCCTCCCCGGGAAACGGAGTAGTTTTCTCTTGTCCTGGTGTCCCCGCCCGCTCTAGTTCGCTCCTAGGAAATCCGCCGGCGTCCTCACGAGCCCAAGATCTCAGGGAAGCGGAAGGCTCTCGTGACTGGCACCAAGTGTAGAATCCGGATCTCATCAGCTTCTTGGCGCATGTCCCCGGAGCTGCGGCTGGGGGGCCGAGCGCGGACCCCGGAGTCGGCACCCGACGCTGGGCGCCCTCGCGTGGGGCCGGCGGAGAGCGCGGGGTGGGTGTGCGGGCGGCGCGCCTTGTCCTCCAGCCGCAGCCCGCGCCAAGCGCGCACGGCCGCCGAGCGCCCGCGCCTCCAGCATGGAGTGGGAACTCAACTTGCTGCTCTACCTGGCGCTCTTCTTCTTCCTGCTCTTCCTACTTTTCCTCCTCCTCTTCGTGGTCATCAAGCAGCTGAAGAACTCTGTGGCCAGCACGGCCGGGGCGCTCCAGCCCGGGCGCCTCTCGCTGCACCGCGAGCCCTGGGGCTTCTCCCGCGAGCAAGCGGTGTGACCCGAGGTGCGGGCGCCGAGCCGCCCGGGCACCGGGTCGAGCGTCCGCCGCGATTCTCCGTCAGCGCGGCCGCCCAGCGCCCAGGTAGGGGGCTCCGCGGCTCTGGCCAGTCGGTTCAGGGGTGAGAGGGAGCCACAGAGGGACGAGTGTCTCCGCTCTTTGGCATGCTTGGGGCTCGCGGCAAGCTCAGGAGCCAGGGTCGCCAGGTCCATGGGATCGGGGCTGGCGCTGGGCTATTTGGGAGTTTTCCTGGGACTCTGAGAAATGGAGGGAAGAGGGGGTCACCCTTTGCACCCAGAACGGCTTTGAACACTTGCAAGCTCTTCTTTCCAGTCCAGATGCATTTTAGCCAAGGGGTGGGAAACGAAATTATTCAGCTAACTCGTTCCAGCCACTTCCAAACAAAAATCAAATGTCAAACCAAATATTCCCATTTTTTGGGAAAGACTGTGGGCTTTGGGACAGGTGGCAGGAGGACGGCATACTTGAAATGTTTCAGACCGGAGACGGTAAGTAGAGTTCGACTGGAGACGCACAGGCAGGTGGGGAGAATTCGGTGGCCCACTGCGGGGAGAAATCCTTGATCCTTACTCCTATTGCAGCCACCAACCTCATTAGTACCTGCGTATTGCCACTCTGGGTGGGTTTAGAATTTGGGGCAACCGAAGATGAACGTTACAGTGAGAGTTATTTGCAAGACACCTTTGGGTTGGCTGTAAGTGACCTTTTGGGTGATGGTAGGGAGGGCCGGCGACGAGAGGTACTGGTTTGTAAGGGAAAAAGAAGACGGGGGCGGAGGAGCGGTTCTGTGGTTGCAGGTTAAATGATTAGAGCAGCTTTTGCAGAGGGATTGATCGGCAGGAGTAAACTCACTAGCTTGCCCTAAGCACCCTCCGAGCAACGTTAGTTTGGGAAGTAACTTCATCTTCCAGATGCTTTTTCCTAGGTTTATGTCGCCTCGCCTTCTGGAGCGAGCTGCTGCCCTTGGCGGGCGCGCAGAGGACCGCAGCTGCAGTGACCGCTTGGGAGCCCTGCAAGGAGAAGGCAGGAATAATGGGAGATGGAAGCTTTGGTAGGCAAAGATGCAAACGGTGAGTTGGGACCACCCATGGTTTCATGTTGCCCCTAGTTAGGGCTAAACTTCTGAAGACCCAGAGCCTAAAAAGGTGAGGGGCCACGAAGGGGCAAATGGGTACCGTGAAGTAAAGGGCTTTCCCCCAACTCGGAACTGTGAACTTCTGCTGGAACCAGGAAGACAAACTAATTCCTATCTCTTTGCAAGAATCAGTGTCTAGGTAAAAGATTACGAAAATTAAAGATGTCAGTGTTTGCAATTTTAATAATCATTCTGCTGTTTTGGAAAACAATGCAGGGGTTCATGGAGTGAAATACGTGATGGAGATAAAACTTCTCTTCAATAGAGAAAAATTTGGGGTTTTATCATGTTAGGGTGAGATAAACTGTTGGTGTCATGAATGTAGTATTGAAAATACTTGTTAATTTTAAACATAAAGAAAGACCAGATAGAGAAGCTAAAAACAATGAAATACTAGATTTTGCCCAAGTTGACATTCTAAAAATGAAGTGTGAGGCAGTTATTTTGATACTTCAAAGGAAGGAAAAATAGTCTCAGGTGAATAATTATGGTAAGAGTTTTTGGCCTGAGACATTCAGGTAATTTTCCATATTTCCTATTTCACTTTGCCAGAATAGACCTGTTCTTAATTGAGTGCTTTATTTTAATTGTTAAGTCATGAGCGAATTCTCACCTCTTTACTGGAGTTATAGTAAGCAACTATTTAAAACCCCAGTTTGAATTTCCTGAATCAGCTGCAGTGATTCTGTATTGTGCTAAGAACAATAGTTCTCTAATTGGTTGATGCCTCCGCAGTGGCACTTAGTTAAAGGGTTGTGTGGTTAATATGAGCATTGAAGATGAATTAGGAGTAATTATTTAAAAATTACAGCCTTTCATAAGGATAGAAAACAATCATTTCATACTTTATAATAAACAGAGTACAAATGACTTTAGCCACCTGCTTGGCTTCTTGATTATGTAATCCTTTAATCTTCCTAGCAGTGCCACTGGTGTTCAGAAGTTTTACCGGCCCATGATTCTTTCTAGACAGAAGAACTCTCTGTCAGTTCTACTGACTTAGGTTCCCTAAGAAAGTCAGGGTTGCCTTTTTATCTTGTGTCCAGTGCCATTTTATAACCTCCTTATAATTGAACTCATTAATTACTAAGTTCCTTTTTATCTGGGCAAAAAAAAAGAAAGCAAATGTTTTTCCTATTAGTCAAACTCTGTTCAAAACTTGGCCCTAGGCTCGTTGCCCATAGCTCAGTGAATAGGGTGCCAGCCACATACACTGAGGCTGGTAGGTTCAAGCCCAGCCTGGGCCTGCTGAACAACAATGAGAACTACAACCCAAAATGGCTGGGCTTTGGGGCAGGTGCCTGTAGTCTCAACTACTTGGGAGGCTGAGGCAAGAGAATCGCTTAAGCCCAAGAATTTGAGGTTGCTGTGAGCTGTGATGCCACAGCACTCTACCAAGAGTGACATAGTGACACTCTGTCTCAAAATAACCCCCCCAAACAAACAAACAAACAAACAAAAAAACTTAACCCTAAACTCTGGGAGACTTAAGGTTGCTCATATTCACTCTTTGAATTTACTGCTGTTGGTCTCCTGCCCTGCCCTTGCTTTGTCAGAGATTTTCTTTTGGATCTTTGACACCTGTATAGATGAGCTGCCTTGTTTTACTCATTTATTCAATCATCATTTTTCCATGACCCTGCATAGACTGATCTCCCAAATTAGAACTACTTTGAACTCACATTTTTTTGCTACCTGTATACATTTTTAGCTTAGATTAAATACTTGGACACCCACAATGGTCTAGGTTCCAGGTTTCTATGTGTGGGGTACTCCATTCACTGACCTCCTGCTGGTTCAGACAGATGCTATGCCAAGTCTATTTGTAAAGGTTGTATACATATGAGCTAGATATTAAACATTTAAAAGTCAGGGCATTTAAAATGACTGCTCATTATGTAAGTGTAACTTGATTATAGAAGATTTTTGTGTTTTATTTTCAATTAAAGGTTTTTAGTGACTCTTAAGCAATGTTAGTAGTCGAGTTGAATTTCTTATAAGAAAATGAGCTATAATTCTATCATTCAATGTTCATATTTTATTTCGAGTGCTATTATTTCATTACTGTTTCTAAATTTCAGCTGTTCTAAATGTCTTCGAATCTTATTAGGATGATCTTGATCTTTGCACCAATTTCCAAACTTGGAAGTAAGTGCAGTGGATCTACAGTTCCACTCGGCAAGATAACCATTTTGAATGGTTTGAATGAGAATGACATCACACTCACACCTGCAAAATCTAAAATGTCTAATAAAGTAGATTCCTATGTCTGAACTTCAATTTTAGGGCACAGCTGTAGATGCAGAACTGATGCCATCTGGTGTGATTCTACAGAATAAGAGAGAAAATTTACCCAGAGTGTGCCATGCACTGGCTTTTCTGGGAATGACAAGGTGCCAGGATTTGTTTTTGGTTCACTTGCAGGGGTGGAAACTTGGAACTAGGTGAGTAAAAAATATGTGATATCCTATTTTTAGCTTGACATTCCATGTTGCCAATTTTGTCTATAGTTTTGAAATAAGTGCAATAGAGTTAAATTTTAAACAGCTAAAATTTTAGAGATTGTAAATGGTTAAGCAATTTCAGATAGTGGGGAATACTTATTTTTTCTAAGTCATATTTACTCATCTAGGGGCTTTTAGAATGCTGAAGATAATGAATGTGGTACATAGAAAGTCTACAGTGTATTGTCCTTAAAAAGTTGGTAGCCACTCTGAGGTATTTGTGCATATTTTGACTAATAAACCACAATGAACTTTCTAGGATCACTAGAATATCACTGTCAGATGTCTATGTCACATGCATGGGAAAGTTAAGAATTTAACTGTAGATCTTTGATACAGCCTTTTTTTGGTTTGAATCAGTGAAATAAATTTCTCAATTCTCCATTTTAATTTTGTCTACAGAAAATAATAAAGTGATAGGTTAGTAAGATCTGATCTGATTAGTTGTCTGAGTAGTGAGTATCTTTCCACACAGGAGGTTAGGTAATCAGAAGGGCAGACCCATGTTTGGACCAGTAATCAGAACCCAATAGGCACTTGGAAATAGCTTCCTGTTGGATTGAAGTTAAACGACCCTCTTATTTTCCTTAGTAGCAGCTTCTCAGCTTGATCATTTCTGCCATTCTTGGTCTGTAGACACATCCTGTGGACACAAGTGGGTTCAAATTAAAACTTTTATATTCAACCTTTGTTTTATTAGTATGATTCTGAAGTTAGTTGGATTTATTGAGTAGATATAGTCTTTAGGAAGACATTTTTGACTTTCAGTTGAAAATATCATTTCCCTACTGGGAGTCAAGATGGATTGCTAACTTGATAATAGAATAAGTTACCAGTCTGAATAGTGGCTTAAACAAATGGGAGGTTTTGTTCTTTTCTCATGTAACAAGGAGGCTTGAGGTAGGTAGCTGCTTGTGCTGGTTAAGCAAATTATAGGCGTCAGGCTGAATGGAGGTGGCTGCTGAGGTTCCTTTGGCTTCTTCCTCTAGGTTCCACGATGGTCCCTATAGCTCCCTACAAGAAGAAGGAGGAAACCCAGAGGGAAAAGAGGGCATCCCAGTCTGAATCTCTATCCTTTTCAAGAGCTTTCTCAGTAGCCTGAAAACTTTTGCTTACGTCTCATTGGCCAGAACTGTGTCATTGGCTACTGCTATCTGCAAGATTGCCTGAGAAATGTAGTTTATGTAGCTAGACATATAACTGCCTTCAACAAAAATCTAAGTTCTCTTCATAGGAACAAGATGGTTGTGGATCTTGGGTGGAAAACTAGTAGTTTATCCCCTAGTTACGAAACACAGTGGTAAAGGAATGTAATGTTTGAAAAAGATGAAAATTGTAGCTCTTTCACAACTGGAAAAACTCCAAGCAACACTTCTCAACTGTGACAGAGGGAACAGAGTGAAGACATGTCAGGTTTTCCCAAGAAACACTCGACAGAACTGACCTTTTCTCTCAGTCTATTTGTCTCACATCAGGATTTTCTAGAGGCGGTCTGTGGGGACCTGCACACTTCCTTGGTGGGCATAATCTCTTTGTGGAGTGTTGGTATAGGAAAAAAAATGTTCTACTTTGATGCTTCCTTATAAAAAAAGGCCACCTCTTTTATGCATGGAGGAGAGTAATCTATGCAAAGAAGAGTGATCATACTCCCTCTGTGACTCCACCACCAATCTAGGAATATCCTGGGAGAAGAACTGCCTCTCAGAGCTGCTTCCATTAGCAGCCTACATCCTGGCTAAGCAAAGGGAGAAGAAACACTTCCCACATCCAGGGCTGTCTAAAAGAACTTTGTGTGATGACAGAAATGTTCTATCTCTGCGGTGTCCAGTATGGTAACCACCAGCCGCATGTGGCTAGTGAATACTTGAAATGTGGCTAGTGTGCCTGAGAAAGTCAAATTTAGATTTTATTTAATCATAATTCATTTAAATAGCCACATGGGTCTCGTGGCCATTGTACCAGACAACATAGTATACATTCCTCTCTTGCTTGTGTTTTAGAACCTACTGAGAGAAATGTGGACCTGTCATGAGCTTGTTTTCCCATGGTCTTTACCATTCCACCTTTCCCTCGGACGTGTCCCCCAGAGGAAAAGAAAAAAATGATATTTTGAAACTCATTTAAGATGCTAACTTGACATCTGTATATTGCACGCATTCTTGTAGTGAACGGAATGGTCTCCTGGAAACTGGTTCTGTTATTGATTTTAGTGATAATGGTGAATGAAAAAATGGCTTTGTTGGTCCACTTAACCTTCCTAGTGACTATTGTATGTTCCTAGTCAGGGATTCAGCAGAGGTTATTTCATTCTGCTGTCCAATTTATCCTATGTTATTTTATTTTTGTAATAATGTGGCTACTAAATGATTATCCTGTGTATGTTTTTTAGTGTTTATATTTTTTAAAGGCTGTGAAATAAAAATAAACTATATGTAACTCAGTTTTTTTTAATGTGATTTTTTTTGGTGAATTATTGTTACCCAAACTTTGTTAAGAGTTAATTAGGATGAGATTAATAGGTAGAAATATTTATTTTTATATTACATCTCCTTTTTAATGGGCAAATCTATATGCTAATTAATGTTAAATTTTTGAAATATTAAATGATTCTTCCATTATATTTAGAGTTTCAGTAAAGTAAGAAGGGTTTAGCATTATTGGATTTAATTCTATTCTCAGGTATTTGGTTTTGTCCCTGAGCATCACTTGGACCTTGCTTCTCCAAAAGTGCCTGTTTTGGAGTTTTTGTCTTTTATTATTGATTTGTAGAAATTCTTGATATTTCTTGACATTGCACCATTATTAGATATGTGCTTTGCAAATGTGTTCTCTCAGTTTGTGCCTAGTTTATTCATTTTATTAACAGTGTATTTAAAATATATATTTTTTAATTTGAAGTTTAATTTATTTGCTTTTTTCTTTAATGTTTATTGGTTTCTGTGGTCTAAGAGACTTTTGCCTATCCCTTAGGTCACCAAATAGATTCTCCTATATTTTCTTCTAAGCTAAAAACTTTACAGTTTTAACTTCTACTGGGTCCATGATCATCTTCAACTTGTTCTTATGTATGGTGTGAAGTAAGGATTCTTTCCACCCAGAGAAACAGGATTTAAAAAAACACATATATATATATGTTATTTTTTAATTGATTGAAAAGACTTTCCTTTCCCCACTGGATTAGTTTGGCATCTTTGTTAAAATCAAACAACCATATCAGGGTGGGTCTGTTTTGGGTTCTCTGTTCTGTGGCACAGGAAGTCCTGATGCTGTTCCTATGTTACCTTGATTACTGTAAGTTTTATAGTAAGTCTTGGTATTCACTTATAAAATGTAGGGGATCTGAACTTTATTAATAAACTATTACTTAAAGGCTGAGTCTATACCTTCTAACAGGATTGAGTAATTTCAGTTGAAAATGGTTAAATTTCAATAAGAAAACCCCATCCAACACCATGTGGCCTTTATTCCTGTTCCAGGTGCCACCCAGAATATGAGTCCAAATCTGGGGCAGCTCTCGGTCAAGACCATCAGTACCAATGTCCTCTTTTCTGTTATTATAGTCAAGAGTAAACTGTACTTTTTAAAAGGGAAATTTACTAGAAGGCTGAAGTGATAATACAACAAAGCACAAGACTCATGAGTTCCAGCTTCTTTACCAACTTGAGTCTAGCTGCAGATTGGACTGCCTGGCTCAAGTATCCCAATGTTGTCCATTTTGCCTTTTTCCTCTCATCTGGGCAGTGTCTGACTTTTGAGTGGTTGGATACTGAATTGTGCTTTTTATAAATGTTTCTGGAGGTGGCTCGATGGACACTAAGTTACATCTCAAGCCCCATTTTTACTTGAACGCTGTTTTTACATCTCAAGCCCCATTTTTACTTGAACGCTGTTTCCCAGGCACACTGCTGCTTGTCCTTTATGCATCTCAACTTGGAACTCATTGCAAAGTTTTGACCCATAGTGGGAAAGTGAGAGGTCTCCTCCATGTCACACTACTGTAATCTCATTCTCCTCCTCGGAGCTAACCGGTGGTACTGGCTTGGTGTAAATCTTTTGAAATAATTTTCTGGGCATTTGCCACACATATTGTCACATTTATCCATATCTGCGTACATGTACACCAAAAGTTTTTTCTTTTTTATACAGATGGCATCAGATTACAAATATTGTGCTAGATGCTTTCTTCTCTAATATGTTATGGCAGGTTGTATTTTCAGAAAATGGTCACTGCAGTATCCTCCCCTCTCCCCATAATCTCACAATGTGACCTTGACATCCTGACATTTTGAGACAGAGTCTAGTCCCCTCCCCTTGCTTCTGGGCAGGCTTGGTGATAACAGAATGTGGCAGAAGTGACCCTGTATGACTTATGAGCTCAATCAGGAAAGGCAATGCATTTTCTCCATTGTTGGGTGGATTACTCACTTGTGAAGCCCTGAGTCACCATGTAAGATTGGCGTATCCTGAGGTCATCATCATTCTCTGAGGAGGCCCAGGCAGAGGAGAGGCCTCATGTGAGTGCTCTAGTAGAGAGCCCCAGCTGAGATCTCAGCTAGCAGATTCCAACCTCTACATTCCTCTACCTCCTTAGCTCCCAGCTATTGAATCCTCCTAGATGAGGGCCCAGACATCATGGGGCAGAGACAAGCCAGTCTCATTCTGCTCTGTCTGATCCTGGTTGTTGTTTTAGCTCACTAACATATGAATAAGTTTGTTATAGTGATAGTAACTGGAACATGGATCTTAAAGAGTTGTAGTGAAAACAGAATCATTCTTATTATTTTAAATTATTGTATGGTACACTCATCAATTTATTTAAAAAGTACAATGAACTTATTGCCCATTTTTCTGTAGGTTGTACTTATAGAAGTATGATTGCTGGGCTATCCGATTTAGAAATCACAAGAATTAGGAGAAATGGACAATCTGTATCCTAAATGACTGTGTCAGTATATGAGGGCTATCCAGAAAGTATCCAGCCATGTAACATGAAACATACACACATACATGGCTGGGTATTTTATGGACAGCTTTTATATATTCATCTACTTCCCTATTTGACGTAGGGGTCTTTAAAAAATTTGTCATTTCTTAAAGAAAAACACATAAAAAACCTTAGTGGTATGATTTGAAAAATCATGAGGAAGTTTGATACTCTTGTTTCATATTTATTAATCATTTATGTTTTCTCTTCTCTAATTCTTTATTTATATCCTTTTTTTTTT
>NW_003852488.1:233117-237208 GCF_000181295.1 Otolemur garnettii | reverse complement strand
CCCGCCACTTTAGGTGTATATGGCTGGCGCCTTAGCCGCTTGAGCCACAGGCACCGAGCCTCTTTATTTATATCCTTTATATAACTTACCTATTTTTCTAGTAGGTTGTTTATCTCTTTATAAGCAATTTATACATAATGACAATACATGTAATGAATAGATACATATAATGAATATGTGAATGTATATATATGTAAAATCACTAAATATGTATGCATACATACATATAATTCATTTTTTGTTAGTTGAAAGTTGAAACTTTCTCCTGGTCAGGTGTCTGTGTTTTAACTTTGTTTGTATTTTATCATACTGGAGTTTAAAATTATACATAGTATATATACACTGTTTAGTACCATAACTATATTCTATGGTAGGGCAATTATCCAACCTCACTTGATCTTCATTTTCAAATTGTCTTGGTTATTCTTGTGGAGTATGTATATGTTCCACACAAAAAGTTAAGAATAAATTTGTTACTGGGCATGGTAGCTCATGCCTGTAATCCTAGCACTGTGGGAGGCTGAGGCGGGTGGATCACCTGAGCTCAGGAGTTCAAGACCAGCCTTCATAAAAGTGAGACCCTGTTTCTAAAAAAATAGCCAGGTGTTATGTCAGGGGCCTGTAGTCCCAGGAGGCTGAGGCAAGAGAACCATTTGAGCCCAAGAGCTGGAGGTTGCTGTAAGCTATGACTCCATGGCATTCTACTGATGGTGACAAAGTGAGACTCTGTCTCAGAGAAAAAAAAAGAATAAATTTGTCTTTTTTCATTAAGTAAAACTAGTTTGGATTTTGATTGGGATTGTATTGAATTTATACATTTATTTGGAGGAAGAACTGACATTTTCTTTTATGTCTTTTAGTGATGCTTAGATTATTTATCTTATATGAGCAATCTTAATCTTAGTTTATGCTTAACTATGTTATAGTTTTGGTTGATATAGGGAATATTTAGTGGTTATTGCTTATATAAGAAAGGAATTGGTTTTATACATTCATCTTATATTTAGCCCCTTATTAAACTTCTATTCATTGTAATAAATTCTCTAGGTAGTTAATCATATTGTACAAACAGGTATCTTTCCAACCTGTATTTATGCAATTTATTTCTTTTATTTCATATAACAATGATCAGAACACTAGTGCAATGTTGAATATTACTGATAACAATAGGCATTCTTGTTTTTTTTTTCTTATTTCTAATTTTAGTGGTTAAACTTCTAATATTTAGCCTTAGGTATGATATTTGCTGCAGGTTCAGGTTCAGATTTTTTTTTTTTTTGAGACAGAATCTCACTCCATTGCCCAGGCTAGAGTGCCATGGTGTCAGTCCAGCTCACAGCAAACTCAAACTCCTGAGTTCTAGCCATCCTCCTGCCTCAGCCTCCTCAGTAACTGGCACTACAGGTGCCTACCACTACACCCAGCTAACTTTCCTATTTTTAGTAGGGATGGGATCTTGCTCTTGCTCTTGCTCAGACTGGTCTTGCTCTCTCAAGTGCAAGTGATCCTCCTGCCTTGGCCTCCTGCAGTACTAGGATTACAGGTGTGAGCCACTGTGCCCTGTCTCTTTTCATTCTTTGGGTAAAAATGCTTATTGATTTCTTTTGTAATCTGTTTTCTATTACTCAATAATATGTGGTGGACAAATTTCCAAATCCAGAGGCATTGAGCTAGATAATTAAAATTATCTGCATAATATTTCATTGAATATTCATATACTAGAATGTACTTACCTAATCTACTTGTGAAAGGTTTTCCATCTGTATCTATATCTAATCTACACTGCTTTGAATCTCTTTGCAAACCATTTTTTATATTTATTTGATTTCTGGCAGTTGGATACCTTTGGTTAAAGGTAAAGGGGGTATCAAACTTTATTATACACTTTGTTACAGATTGTTGAGGGCTGAATACCTCTGCAGGAAGGATATACCTCTTTACACTTCCATCAACAGGGTATGTGTGCCCATTTCCTTCTATCCTTGCCAATTCTGCACTTTGAGGATTTTCCATCTATAAATTTTTTATTTAAATTTTTTCATGTGACCTTTGGAGAGAAGTATCATCTGTAAATTTGATAGGTAAAATGTGATAATTTATTGCTTTTATTGGTATTCATTTTATTGTTAGTTTGATCATCAATAATTTCTCTTTCTTCTTTTGTGAGTTGCCTATTTATATCTTGCCCATTTTTCTATTGGGATATTATTTAATTCCTTATTGGTTTTTTTTCTGTGGTTGTTGTTGATATTTTCTTGCCTTGCCTTAGAGAGTTTTATTTATAAATAGGAACATAATGAGATTACATCTTTGTCCATTTCCTAATTCCCAGTCTCTAGTCCTTTAACATAGATATCAGATTCTTATGTATCTTTCTAGATTTACTATATATACGTGTATGTTTTTTCAAAATACGAATGCATGCATATATATTTTATCTTTTTTATGTAAGAAAAGGGAAACTATATGTACATTATTTTGTAGCTTATTTTTAAAAATGAATAATTATTCTCTATTCAACAAATCTTTCTTGAAGGCCTACTGTGTGCCAGGTACAACTCCAATTGCTTACGCTATATTAATGAACAACAAAGTGACACTAACTCCTTCCTTCATGAGTTCACTTACATTCTGTAAATATGGCTGCCTCCTTTAAATTGCTCTTTAGTATTCCATGTGTAAAAGAAGTATCATTTACTTAACTAATTCTTTCTTAATGGATATTTATTTGTTTATAGGCTTTTTCTACCATTGACAACAGTACATAACCCTTTGACATAAAGCTTTGATCAATATGTGCATATATTTATAAGATAAAATACTAGATGTAGAATTTCTGGGTACATGCATTTTATAAAAATTTATTATAGAAACTTGAAATGTATATAGAAGTAGAAGGAATGTTGCTTCAAATTCATTCTCATTTAAAAATTTTATGTATTTTTTATTTATTTGTTCTTTAATAGATTTTTATAATGTGGAGGGGGCAGTTGTAGGGTTATAGAAATATTGAGTGGAAAATACAGAGT
The DNA here is from genome assembly GCF_000181295.1 of Otolemur garnettii. NCBI lineage: Eukaryota > Metazoa > Chordata > Mammalia > Primates > Galagidae > Otolemur > Otolemur garnettii. The sequence continues at coordinate 234,179 of NW_003852488.1, read as the reverse complement.
TCCCACATACCCCTCTCCCTGACCACATAGAGTTTCCTCTGTAATTATTAAAATTTTATATTAGTGTATTATACTTGTTACAATTGATGAGACAAATAGATACATTATTATTAACTTAAGTTTACAGAGTTTGCATTAGGTTCAGTTTTGGTGTATATTCTAACAAATGTATTATGATAGGTTTCCACCATTACTGTATCATACAGAACAGCGTCACTGCCCTGAGTTTCACCCCTTCTCCATTTACTCGTCTCTCTTCTCCTTTCTCCAATCCCCTGGCACCCACTGATCTTTTTAGCCTCCACAGTTTTGCCTCTGCCTGAGTGTCATATATTTGGAACCAAATAGTAAGCCAACCATTCTGATTGGCACCTTTCAATTAGCAATGTGCATTTAAGTTTCCACCATGTCTTTTAGTGGCTTGATAGAATATTTCTTTTTATCTCTGAGTAATATTCCATTGTATAGGTGGACCACACAATTTCTTATTTATTTACCCTATTGAAGGATATTTTGATTGATTCCAAGTTTTGGCGATTGTGAATAAAGCTGCCAAACGTTCTTATGTAAGTTTTTGTGTGGACATACGTTTTCTACCCTTTTGGGTAAATACCAAGGACTATGCTTGCTGGATCATAGGGTAACATTATGTTTAGTTTTGTAAGAACTGCCAAATTGTCTCCTAAAATGTCGGTATGATTTTGCATTTGCACCAGCAATGAATAAGAGCTCGGGCTCAACAGCATTTGATGTTACCAGTGCTTTGGATTTTAGCCATTCTAATAAATCTGGAATGATTTTATTGTTTTTTTCTTTTTTCCTTATTGTTTTATTTGAAGTTCCCTGGTGACATTTGATGCTGAATGTTTTTTTCATATGCTTACTAGTCATGTGTATATCTTCTTTGGTGGGATTTCTCTTCTTTAAAAATTGGGTTTTTATTGTGGATTTTAAGAGTTCATTGAATATTTTTAATATCAGTTCTTTATCAGATCAATAGTTTGCAGATATTTTCTCTCAGACTGTGGCTTGTCTTTTTATTCTCTTTTTTTTTTTTTTTTT
>NW_003852488.1:224353-232817 GCF_000181295.1 Otolemur garnettii | reverse complement strand
GTGTCTTTTGCCGAGAAGTTTTTAATTTTAGTGAAGTCCAACTCATCAATTTTTTTCTCTCATGGATAACGATTTTGGTGTTGTAGCTGAAAGTCACTGCCAAATCCAAGATCACCTAGATTTTCTCCTAAGTCATCTTCTAGGGGTTTTATAGTTTTGCATTTTACATTTACGTCTGTCACCTGTTTTAAGCTAGTTTGTGTGAAGGGTGTAAAGTCCTGTCAAGATTCATTTTTTGCATGTGGATGTACAGTTGTTCCAGTACTGTTTATTGAAAATATTTTTTTTTATTTTGGGTTAATATGAGGGTACATACGATTAGGTTACACATTTGCATTTTTAAGGTAACGTCCAAAGTCTGAATCGTGGTTGAGTCCTGCACACAGGGAGTGTGCCATATCCCCTACGTTGTACGTGATAGGTGGAGACTTACTGAGCACCCTTGCTGCTCCCCCATCTTTAATTGATTGTGTTTTTCTTTCATGTGGGTCTGTAGTTGTTGATCTACTATTTTCAGATTAGTAGTGAGTACATGAGATAGATACTTGCTTTTCCATTCTTGAGATGATTTACTTAGGAGAATGTTATCCATATCCATCCAAGTAAATACAAAAATGTAAAGTAACTTTTTTTATGGTTGAATGATATTCCATGATATACATATACCACAGTTTTTTAATCTATTCATGAGTTGTTGGGCACTTGGGTTGTTTCCACATCTTTGCAATTTTGAATTGAGTTGCTATAAACTCAATTGAGTGCAAATGTCCTTATAGTAAAATGATTTTTTTTGTCTTCTGGTTAGATACCAGTAATAGGATTACAGGGTCAAATGGGAGGTCTACTTTTTCTTCTTTCAGGATTCTTTACTTCTTTCCAAAAGTGTTGTACCATCTGATCTTCAACAAACCAAACATAACCATGCACTAGGGAAAAGAACCCCTGTTTAATAAATGGTGCTGAGACCACATCTAAAAGATGGAAACTGGATCCACACCTCTTAGCACTTACAAAAATTGACTCATACTGGATAAAAGATTTAAATCTGAGACATGAAACTATAAAAATTCCAGGGTTTTTCAACCTTTTTTTTGTTTTAATCTCATGACACACTTCAACCTATAGTTTAAGTTCTATGGCAAACTTAAATTATGTTGAACCAAAAAAAAAAAAGAGTTAAAAAAAGAATGAACTTAATGTATGTTGAACTTCTTTTGAAAATAATTTAATTAATGATCTTTAAAAATTTTTGTGCTGCACCTAAGATCTTCTCATGGTACACTGGTTGAAAGTCACTGCCCTGGAGGAAAGTATAGGAAAAACTCTTAATGATATAGGCTTGGGAAAGAATTCAGGCAGCAGCAACAAAAATAAATAAATGGGACCTGATCAAGTTAAAAAGTTTCTGCATAGCTAAGGACACAATCAACAAAGCAAATAGATCATCTTCAGAATGAGAGAAGATACTCACATGTTATGAATCAGACAAAGGGCCAGTGATCAGAATATACAAAAAACTCCATCCCTAGGACTTGGGAGGGATCTGCACTTGGAACACACAGGTAAGGTTCAAGGTTGTTGAGAAAAGGCAGAATGGATGCTGAAAGCCAATGACAAGCAAATCAACAAGAAAAGACTGATTTATGAAAAGAAAATTTGTCATTAGAAGGCAAATTTTCATCTCTCCTTATTTCATAGACCTGGTTATTAAATTTTTCTGTATTTAGTTCTTTTGCTCAATAGAAATAAATATTAACATATTTTGAACCAAATAAATTCTGAAGCCCTTGCTGGTTTAGACTGCTGGTCCTGCCAACTTCTCTATTACCTTGTGGTTCCAAGTAAGATAAATTAAAACCCAAATTGGTTTAAGCAAAGAGAATTTGTTGAATTAGTAACTAAACAATCCAAGGATGGATTCAGTCAAGGTACATAGAGACAGATTCAAAACTGCATCAAAAATCCAGTTTTTATTTCATTTTTTACCTCCATTTTTAGGTATTTAACAATCATATTTATTAAACACCTACTTTGTTCCAGAACATTACTATACTGATGCTGAGGAAGCCATAGAAACCACACAGGTAAGGTCCCTGCTTTTTTACTGAATTTACATTCTAGTCAAAGTCTTCCATTCATTCTGACTGACTTAGATCATGTGCTTACCCTTGAAACCATCGCTTGACCCGCAGGATACAGCATGCTAATGAGGATCAGGTCTGGCTCAGGGACACAGTCCCTAGGACTTGGGAGGGGCCTGCACTGGAACACACAGGCAAGGGTCAATGTTGTTGAGAGAAGGCAGAATGGATGCTGGAAGGCCAACGACAAACTTCCCCTTCAATTAATTTCTTTGAGATAGTTGACTGGAGAAAATTCTGCAAGAAAGTGTTTCTTTAATGGTGGTTGTCAAGGGGTTAAACCAGATGCATTAGATCACCTGGCAAATTAAGACACAGATATGTACAGAGGAAAGACCATGTGTAGAGGGTGGCTGTATTAGGGTTCTCCAGAGAAAACAGAACTATATATGTGTGTATATATACACATATACACTTTTATACATATATTGTTATATGTGTGGTGCATATGTATCTATAAAGGCGATTTATTGTGAGGAATTGGCTCACACCGTTTATGGAGTCTGCAGAGTCCCACAATCTGCTGTCTGTAAGCTGTCTGTAAGCTGTCTGTCTGGAGATCCATGGAAGCTGGTGGTAGTTCAAGTCCAGAGGCCTGAGAACCAGGGGGTGGGTGGTACAAGTCCTAGTCCCTCTCCAAGGGGTGGGGAAGATGAGATGAGATATTCCAGCTCAAACAGTGGGTCAGGAAAAAAGGGGCAAATTTGTCTTTTACTCCACCTTTTGTTCTGTTCAGGTCCTCAGTGGTTTGGAAGATGCCCACCCACATTGGGGAGGGTCATCTGCCTTAGTCACCAATTGCAATGCAAATCTTCTGGAAACAGAAGGCAATAACTGTAAGAGATGTCTGGGAATGCAAATTAGGCAATATCATAAAATCTTCTTTTAAAAATGTTTTTCCTTTGATGTTTCAATATGAGATTTTAAATACTGTATTATTTGATTATCTAGCCATTTCAGTTTTTGTTGCCCTACGTTATTCTAGTTGCTCTTATTTCTATTTCTATTTCTATTTCATAGATCTGAAAGTACTTAAAAAGTCGAAATTGTCCTCACAAATGTAAGGACAATTTTATTGATTTCATGATCATATCATTATCTTGCTTGGTTTTTTTTTGGTCTGAGGCAGTATTATAAAGGGAGTAAATTTCAAAGCAGAACAAATAAAAATATCAATTTTCTATATCCTAAAGGTTAATATGTTTGGATAACTTAATAATCTCAGTAACATCTACTGCTATGGATGGCATTAGCTCCTAAAGTTATTAATTTTATGTGGATCATAAATTTATTTCAGCTGCTTCCCACTTTCTTAACAGGTGTGTGGTGTCTCCTTTGGTTAAAATTCTAACAAAAGGGATACAAATTCAGAAGGCTTTGCTCTAACTCTGTGTATATTTTTTGTGTATGTATTTTGTGTGTGTGGTTGTGTGTCTATGTGTGTGTGTATGGTTGTACGTGTGTGGTTGTGAGCAGTTGTGTTTGTGGGTATTTGTAGTTTTGTGTGTGTGTACACATGTGTATGCAGTGAGAGGTGAGGACTGTGCTTAGCTGAATGGTAGCTGCTCTAACTTTAGGTGATTTTATTCACAGATTTATAAAATAACCACACTGGCTGAATAAAACACCACAGGAAACATGGCTTTATGCTTAGATTCTAAAATGTCTCAGTAGCACAAGGTTAAGTTGTCCTTTGTTTCAAATGAAAAAATTTTTTAAAGTGCATCATAGAAAATTGGCTTTCCTTAGGATTTGATGTTAAATCTGGGCTGTGATTTTGCTGCTTAGCATTTATGCCCTTCATCGGTCTATTTTTTTAAAATAGAGATGATTAGCCTGATGCTGCAGGGTTAGTTTGAGGATAAGATGAAAGAAAATATGTAAAAATATCTTGTCCAGTGCTTGAAATATGTTCTCAAGACATTTTTTTATTACGAAATTAAAGGAGAAAGTTTTCACAAAGATTTTGCATATTCTCTTATATAGATAAGATTATAGATTCCATTTCTACTTAGATTGTAGGCACTATAGAAATCTTCAATACTGAACACATTTATTCTAGTAATTGAGGAATGATTAAATACATGATATTTATTAAATGAAATAATACACAAACATTTAAAAATGAGACATGAAACCTATGTAGCAACAAGAATTTTATATGATTACAAAATTTCACATTTACCGTGGTGGTAATCACATGAAGCAGCATAAAAGATACAGTAGAACCTCCATTGTTGACCACCTCCTTAAGTTGACCTAATTCCCACAGACCAGAAATGCAGCACATGTACATATCAGTACAATCAGCCTAGTTCCTTATGTTGACCACCTCCATATGTTGACCAGTTTGTTACAGTACTTTGGGTGGTCATCTTATAGAAGTTCTGCTATATATAAAAATGAGAATATTTAAATAGTAAGGTTTGGGATTCCCACACCTAGTTTTTTAGACTTTAAACATGTTGCTTTACTGCTTTTATAATTAAAAAGTAAATTTATTAAAATTTAAGAAAACCACATGCAAAACTGTATTCAAACGTAATGTCCGTATTTCTGATACACCTCTGTAGGATGAGGCCTTCCCAGCTTGGCCCAGCTGCAGTGTTTAAAGGCTGAACTTGCCTGGTTCTAGAAAATCTGGATCTCAGGAACTCTCGAGATGGAGGGCTTCTGTATGAGTTTTCACTTCCTTTTTTGAAAAATACCTCAACTGTATCTTTTTTTCTGAAAATAAAAGTAATACATATTCAGTACAAATATTCAAACATTTCATATATTCCATAACCTCATACACTTTAATAGAGTCCCCTTGTATTTTCATGGACACAACAACACATACATTACTTTTTGAGCCATAAATTGGAATCTACACTGTATGTTTTTTTTTTTTTTTGGACTTGCTTTTCTCAAATGACAATATATCTTTGACAATTTTTATCTATACTTCTTTTTAACTTGGACTATGTTGTTGGCAATAACATCAGATATTTCTTGACAGCAATTTTATGAACAGTTCTCCTCGAGAAATATCAGAAAAGGTAAATTACTGGTTGTGCAATATAGCTATTCACCTACCGTTCTCACTCTGATACAGAGGTTACAGCTAATGCCGTTATAGCCGTGACACTTCAGTAGCACGCGTTTTATCAGCCTGCAGATTCCTTTTAGGATAATAGCACTAAAAATGTTCTCGACACAAACACACTTGCTGTAAATTTGTTCTGTTTTGATCTTCACCTTTCCTTTGGGCTGCTGCCTTTTTTAGTTGTACTCAACCTTGGCTGAAAGCAGTAAAATTATTACAGAAGTTACCACAGGCTACAGCAGAGGCTTTTGAACGGTTTTAACCAAGACTCATAGTAACAAATGCATTTTGCCTTGTGTCCTGGTACGCAGATGTACACATGAAAACAAGTGAAATGCAGGTTTTGTTATGTACAGTGGACTTAAGTGAAATGTGCCTTGATATCTTCTGTTTTATTCTAATTCTATTCTGGTCTATTTTATGTCACTAAAAAGTACTGCTTGACCTCCCATCCCCCAAATTGACTTCAGGACCCACTCATGGGCCTTGAGCTATATTTAATTAAGCTGTATTTAACTTGAGACAGAATCTCACTGTCCGCCTGGGTAGAGTGCTGTGGCGTCATAACTCACAGCAACCTCAGACTATCATGTACAAGACATATTCTTGCCTCAGCCTCCCAGGTGCCTGGAATTATACAGGCACTTGCCACAATGTCCAGCTAGTTTTTCTATCTTTAATAGAGACTGAGAGTCTTGCTCTTGCTGAGGCTGGTCTTGAATTATCTCTGTTATCCTGTCCAGTCCATTTTGGATTGCTGAGTCCAAGCAGTCCACCTGCCTCAGCCTCCCACAGTGCTAGGATTATAGGCTTGAGCCACCATGCCTGGCTTCCTTGAGCTATATTTTATAAAACAGATTTAGAAGGTAACCTCTGCCTCGTAGCTGGAGGAAACCCCTATTACCTGTAAAAGTAAAAACAGATGCTGCTTACAGATTATCTCTATCCTAGATAAAATCTAAATCTTTAATGTTTAAAAGGTAATCTTAAGAACTTACATATTTAGAAAGTTTTAAGTGAAATGTAAGATAATGTATGATAAATACATCTTGATATTGAGAAAAATGCTATTCCCATTATTTTAAAATCTTCGGGGAGTTTTAAAATTAGGGCTGAGCCCCTTATGTATTTTATTTTTAAAGTATATTGGAGAAAGTAATCATGCGATTGATTAGGTAGCTGGCATTTCTCCTCTCACTGGGATTCTTATTGCTGAATTTAAGTCCCTGCTGTCTGTGGGTCTTTACTCTCACCGTGGCTCTTCAGGACACGTTCCCATTCGATTGTAATAGTGTCTTTGTAATGGATTACTTTTTATTCTTCACTTCTCAGCTTGCTAGTCTTTCTTTTTAAATAACACTTTCAAAATCAGCTAACACAGAAAGGTGCAATTTGGGGGCATTTTAAATTCCACATGCAATTGAATTTTACTGTGTCCCCTCTATGACCTATGTTATCCTGTCCAATCCATTCTTGTTATACAATTTTGGAATGGAAATAATGAACAGGCAGAACCAAAATTGATACATTATGTCTGTCTCTCTATTCCTTTGTCTTTGAACTTGCAATAATGGTGGCGAAGGTTAAAGTTGCATTACAGGACTTGAGGGTTGAGGGGCCAGGACAAAGACTGGTTAAGCACTGTAAGGACCACCGTGTTGGGGAACTGGAGACCTTACCATCCCTAGGTCTAGAGGGTGAGGGGAAGGTGTGGCTGCCAGGCCCCAGGAGAGTGGTGGTGAACAAGGGCCTCTCAACAGGACTCAGTCTTTGGAAGACAAGCCAGCCCACTTGTGGTGACTCAGAAGGGAGGAAAGAGAGGGAAGGATTATCCAGACTCTTCTTCCTTTCAAACTATTCATTTTCCACCAGTGCTCCTCAGTGGCCAAACCTAGCCAGAAGCCAGAGGATGATGAGGGAACCCACTGACACCCATCCTGGGGTACAAGGCAGGGTGGAAAAGAGTGAAAGATGGCTCCGGAAGATCAGATGGGAAATAACCAGTGCACAGATCTCCTAGAAGACTTAAATGGCTGCACATATTCCATTATGCTTAATAATATAATTCACATAACAAACCTCGCTTAGATAGATATTTAGATAGTCTCTAATTTTTTTTCATTAGTATATGAATGACTTTGGAAGTCCTTATGAGCTAAGTTATTGTGCATGTCCATAATTATTTCTTAGGATAACTCCCAGAAATAGAATTATTGACTGGAAGCATGAGCACATTTTGTGATTCTGTCATTGTTAGATTGATTTCCAGAAAGGTTATAACCACTTATGCTCTACCTGACAGTGCATGAAGGTACTAATTTCCTTAGACATCTGCAAGAAGCTTGTATCAGTCTTTTATATCTTTTCCAGTCTGTTACATTTTTTAAAAACTTTACTTGTAGTTAAAATTATTAATGAGATTGAAAATACTTTCAGAAATTAATTGGATTTTAGAACATTTTGGTCTAGTACACGTTATATCTTAATATTGGGGTTCAAGCAAAAAATGAGAAGAAATGACTACATTGTTAATAATTATCTAATGAGATGCCAGCTCCTTTGCTAACATGATATAAAAGATATTCCTTTGATATTTTGCCCCATGGTCATCACACAAATAATTTAAGTCATTGGAGTCTCGAGGTACTGTCGTGGAATTCAGAGCAGGTATGAGTGAACTTGCCCTGTGGACAGGCATGGGAAGGCAGGGCTTTACCAGCACTAGTAATGACAAAGAATAATTTGAATTCTTCTTTCACATGAGAGCTCTTCAAAATTTTTTCTTCTCTAAGTTAAACATATGAAGTTTCTTTTAGAAAGTGCCAGACTCTACCATTCTGTTTGCTCTTAAAAATGATGCTGCTGGCACAGGCGTGGGTAAACAAGTTATGTCATGCACTGTGGTAGGAATGTGAATCTGAACAGATGTATTGATGGGCAATTTGACAGCATCTATTAACATGTAAATTGCATATAAACAGTAATTCACCTTTTCTATCTTTTACAGAGAAACACATGGAAACCTACATGGAAATATAAGGGTCTGTAGGCTCATTGGATCACTAATAATAACTAGGAAATGGAACAACCTAAATGGCCAACTCTTTTTTTTTTGAGATAGAGACTCAAGCTGTCACCCTGGATAAAGTGCCTTGGCATCATAGCTCACAGTAACCTCCAACTTGGGTTCAAGCTATTCTCTTGCCTCAGTTTTTATATTTTTAGTAGAGATGGG
>NW_003852488.1:222427-223016 GCF_000181295.1 Otolemur garnettii | reverse complement strand
TTTGTAAAGATATGTTAAAATCTTTTTAAAAACATACTTATTGTTTTTTAGCTTTACTGAAGCATATTTCACAAATATGAAGGTGTTAAAATCTCTCGATACAGTTATCTGACATATTATCTCTCCTTGACTGATGTCATCAAAAACTCAGCTAACTTTTCTGCCTTCTGACTTTGGGAAAGATTGTTGTTCCAAGTTAGGGTCGGGGTAGGTGTGTGAGATGCCGGTACCTCCATCTAACAGTCTTGTGTAGGTTCATTACTCAAGATACTTGGAGTTTAATTTTCAACGGGCTTTAAATCCATCTAATTGTTCTATCATCCAGACTATATCTCCTCATCTTATCATCAGAAAATTGTGAGACCTTGTCAGTTACATTTATTATGGCTATGGCATTTATCTGTAGGACTCAAGGGAATCAGTATACGATGCAGGAAGACAATAAACGTTGCCTTATGGGGAGAAGGGGAAGATATATCTGCACACATCTGTGATGTGTAGTAACTGCACAACGCATGTTTGAGTTTCTGTTGGACAAAGTCTGCTCTTCCATTGCTGCAATCTTACTTTTTGTCCCATTTCACATCTT
>NW_003852488.1:210167-222248 GCF_000181295.1 Otolemur garnettii | reverse complement strand
TGCTTTTATGTGTACAGTTTTATCTGGGCATTTTTCCTTCCCTGCAAACGTCAGATTGGCGTTTTTCTGCCAAATATCATCTTTTAAGCCTATGCAAAAAAGTCCAGCCTCCGCAGGAGTCCACTGTCCCAGAAATCTAAATTTGCCCTTACCCGTAGAGAAAGCCGGCTGGTCACTTCTCACATTCTCCTTTATCTTGCAAAGTTGGAGCCTTCTCCTGAAAGGAAAGATAAAAACAGATCCTGGGCCCTGGGGTCCTTCAGCCTCCTGCTTAGAACTTCAAAATGCACAGAGTTCTGACTATGTTCTGTGTGCTCAGATGAATCATTAAAAGTTAGCATTTAGAACAGTAATGGGGTTTGATCAATGTCAGCAGACTTTTGACCTAACTTAAAGATCATCAAGAGCGAAAAATACGTGAGCACGTAGGTAATGAGCGTGTGAGTTGTCAGGAAGGGAGAAGTCAGGCTGGGCTCTACACATGCCCCAAGGTGAGCTCTGATGTTCAGTGGGATCTGAAGGGCTCCACACTCATTGTGAGTGTGAGGTTTCTGCCCAGCGAGGCTGCTGATGAGCGAGAGAGTAGCACTGGGGCGAGGAGGATGCTCTGGGCTCCTTGCTCATCTGCCCTCTCCACAGGGAGAGCTGTGATGAAGAACAAGGGAGCAGGAACTGAAGAGCTTTCCGTGCTCGTTATACTTACGTGTTTTCTGCTGTGTAGAGAGTCTCTGAGTTAGAATAAAAATGTTTTTCCTATATATGATCTTAACTAAGTCCTTTCTGCTGTAGTACTTTTATGATGTATCACAAGATATGATCTCATGCTCTCCATGTGAGCCTCTCTCCATATTTATAGTACTAAACTGCATTCAGTTCATAACCTCACTCTCCATTTTCTTATGTGAAATGTTTTTCCTGGGAGAGGCAGTCTGCCTTTAGTAATTCATCTTACTTCATCTTCATTCTCAGATCCTTAAAAATCACAGTTCTCTTCAAAAGTGGGGTCTTGGGTAGTCTTTTGATTATGTCCACTGATGTACCCACCACAGATCTTCATCTTGGGGTAATGATAATAAAGGGTATAATCAAGACCAGAGGACTCTGAAGAGTTAATTTGGGGAACACATTGTTAATCAGATCTAAACTCAGGACAAGAGCTCTTATGGCCACCAGGTGGGAGTGTTGGGATTGAAAAGAACCCTCCAGAGAAAATACCCAGTGTGAGTGTGAAGAGATCTACCTCTGCCCAGGTCACTTGGGATTTTAAATGGGTGAAAATGCTTCACAAAATCAAAGCTAAACTTCTTTTGTAAAAGCACATCTTAGCTATTCCACCATACTAGAAAGTAGGGTATATATACAAATGCTCTACCCCTTGATTCCTAGACCCATGTCTTCTACCTACTGGGGATCAGCACCATAGAGTCATTTGATGTAGAAAGTTTACTGCCTCTTGGAGGATGGGGCCACACCTTTGTACAGCTCTAGATCGTGATATGTGCTATTGAGAAAATATAAAGCCAGGAAGGGCATAGGGAGTAGAGGATGGGATGGTTAACGTTTTAGATAGGAGCTCCAGGAACAGCTTCACTAAGGAGGTGACATTTAAGTAAAGATCTAAAGAAAGGGAAATATTGGGCGAAACCATTTCTGGCAGGGTGAACAGAAAGTGCAAAGGCCCTGTGGTAGGAGCATTCCTAGCATGCCCAATGAACAGTGAAGCACTCAGTATGCCAAGAATGCAGCGAGGAAGGGGTATATATGGGTAGAAGATGAGGTAAAAGTGGTGATAGGCACCATCTCATGTAAAGGCAAACAGGGCAAAAATTGAGCAATCATTAGAAAGTTTTAAGGAAAGAAGTGATATGATTCAATTTGTGCTTTAGCAGAATCTCTGTGGTATCATGTTGATGATAGACTGGGGTGGGGGGGGATAGGGAAGCAGAGATACCAAATAGGAGGCTGTTGCACGACTAGGCAGGAGATGATGGTTGGACCCAGAAGGAGGTGGTGGAGGTGGTGAGACTCACAGATCCTGAGCTTCCAGAGGCACTGTTCACTGCATATTCAGTGTCAGAGGGACCTCTTAGTACAATATGGAAGTACTGGCTGAGTCAAATTCTGGCTGCATTTTGAGGCATAGACAACCAGACTTGCTGATGCAGAATGTGAGAGGAAGAGACGTGTCAAGGGTGACTCCCAGGTTTTGGCCTGAGCAACCAAGCAGTTGGGGTTGCCGTTAATTAAGATGGAGACAACCAAAGGAGCAGGCAGGGGTGGGAACGATAATAGGAGCTCAGTTGTAGACACATTAAGCTTGTGTTCAGAATTATACATTTGGGAGTCATTAACATATGACGGCATTTGAGGCCATGAGAATGAATGAGATTGCTTAGCAAGTGAGTGTAGTGAGAATGAATGAGATCACCTAAGGAGTGAGTGTGGGAAGGAAAAAATGAGATGCCAAGGACTAATCCTGTGCACTGTGATGTTCAGAGTTTGGGCAAATGGGGAGCACTCAGCAGAAGAGACGAAGCAGGAAGTCAGAGAGGAGGGACAAAAGCAGGCCAGAGAGCTAGCCTGGAAGCCGGGTGAGGAAAGCGTGTAAAGAAGTGATAGATGCAGGAGAAATAAAGTAGCTAGGCATAAGGTCAAAGAAATTTTTACCAGCGTTTGTTCCCTGGACTGTTTGATTTGATCCACATTTACCAACATTTCAGCCAAAGCCAGTGGAGTATTAGAGAACACTCGTCCTTGAAGCCCTCTTGAGCTTTGACAATAAAGACTCAGTTTACTCTTTGCAAAGAGAATCTGGTATTCTAAAGGGGCTTCTACTGGCTTAAAAGACATTTCAAAGTTTTCTGTCTGAACGATACTTCTTTATTTTAACAACTTGCTTTGGGCTCTTGCCTAGAAAGCTAAAAAAAGTCAGAAGCTGTCTGTTGCCTTAAGCCCACAGCTTTGCACAGTACATGAGAAGTGTGTGTGAATACACATTGCTGGGCTCACGCTGTGGCAGAGCTAAAGCCATGCTCAGAAGCAGCAGCAGATAAAAATAACCTGGAAATTCCATTAATTACCAAATGACTTTGAGAGTAGGAATACTTTTCGGTTTTCTTGATACTGGAAGAGGGAAGTGGTAATAGGAATTTTAAAACATATTTTCAAAAGACAAAAAGATTGAAATACTTTGCCATTAGTCGTTTCAAGATGAAATGTGAAAATCACTGTATTATTTTGTTTTCTATTGTTTACAATACCTGGAACTGGGTAATTTACGAAGAAATGAATTTATATTTTACAGTTCCAGAGGCTGAGAAGTTCAAGGTCAAGGGGCCACATCTGGTGAGACTCTGTTCCTGGTGAGGACTCTCTTCAGAGTTCCAAGGTGGCACAGGCCATCACATGTCAAGGGGACCGAGCAGGCTGGCTTAGGTCTCTCTTCCTCTTCTTATAAACCCACCAATTCCCCTCCCATAACAATCTATTAGTCCATTAATCCATGAATGGGAATAATCCATTCATGAGGATTCTGCCGTCATAACCCAATCAATCACCTCTTAAAGGTCCTACCTCTCAATACTGCCATTTTGGGAATTAAATTTCAGTATAAATTTTGGAGGAGACATTCAAACCATAGCAATGACTTTTCAAAAATTAACAAAAAATTACCCTTCTCTTGGTAAGAACAAAATATTTGAAGAGAATATGGGTCAATCCTCTTTTCAAATATTTCCTTCTGAATTGCAGCTTTTTAAACAAATTTTATGTGATTTTACTCATTTCAAACATATTTAAGACAGGGGAAATGTCAAAAAGGATTTAAATAAATGAATATCTGGAGCAGTTTAAAGTGATTAAAATTTCCCTTTTCCATAGGGAAAAAATTCAAAAATATTTAATGCTGTTGGTTTCAAATTTAAATGTTATTCACAGGAAAGCTATTGAAAGTTTTGTACTTCTGAATAAATTTTTCTTTAAGTTAAAGGGAATGAAGACTTTTTATTAACTTTTGAATAACTTATATGAATAAGCAACTTGGTTAAGTAACTGTCATTTATTCCTAGTAAATTTTGGTTAGCAGACATTTATGAAAATTAATTGTAAATAATTTTTTCAAATTCTGGGTTTAAACATTGTCAGTAATAACTTGATGTCATCAGCTTATTGTTTGCACCTACTTAGTATAGTATGGGCCCAAATTCCTTAACAAGCTCCATGCACTCAGTCCCTGGACTGAAACCACGATACTTCATAAGGTTCGGCTGAAAAACCAGGTGGGGGCGACATCTCACTGCTGTCTGAGTCCTGGTTCCCCTGCAGGGGCACTCAACACGGGCCGGTCTCATCCCTCCTTCACCTGTTGCTTGAAGCGTCTTTCTCCACAGCAGGATTTTTTCAAATCTGAGCTCATAGGTTGTGAAATCAATTGGGTGCCTAAGGTGGGGGGGGCGTTAATTATTGAACAGGGCAACATGCATCAGCTGGGACTGTGCTGGGTGGCCACTCATTCAAGACCAGCACTAGAAAAAATGAAATGGGATAAGACAGACCCAAACAGAAAATACTCACATATCAAACAGAGAATGTGTAAATAGTGTTTTGTGAAACCTTTTGTGGGGGCGAGAAAAACATATTTCTTATTGGAATCGGAGACAAAAGCATTTGAAAATTGCTTGTCTATAGGGCTAAAACCTACTCTGCAGAAGCTTGGGAACGTTCGGGCACCATGTCCTTTGGGTGGCTTTTCCCCACACCAGCCTCCTTTCACCTCTAACCAGAGCTCTCAAAGCAACTCTTACAACTAACCTCCCACCAGTTAATGGGCCTGAACCCTGGCCTTGGGACCAAGTTCCTTGAACATAATGTCTTTGCTTAAAGGATAATACTTTTCTTGTCTGGAATCATTTAGGGAAATGGGATATTCAAATCAATCTATCATCAGGGCATCTAAATGTGAACTTCTGTGGAATAAAAGCTGATGTAAGTTTGTTTTGCTTTGTTTTGTTTTTTCTATCTTTGCAAGCCCTTTGAGGGTAAGAACATTCTGAGAAAACAAAACCAGTTTAACAGATGGAAGCCCTGAGGGCTTATTGAACTCTGCTGGTCTGATGACTGAATTTTTCTCTGCCTCTTTTGTGGAACCGCTTCTGTATTTTCTGTCATAAGGATGAGTTTTCAGCAGGAGAACATGTACAGTCTGGAAATAATATTGTAATGGAGAAGATTGAGCAAGATAATTGTCAGAGGACAAAAGAATCGAAATATTTTGCTCTCAGTCCCCTCAAGTAAGAGGTTGGTCCTCAGTAATGTCAACTGTTGCCATTAGGCTATTAAGTAAACAGAGTAAAGACAGAATCACTTGGAAAAATATATTAATTGCTGGCCCTCATGTCCCTTTGCAGAAGGAGGCTGGGTCTGTGACACTTGGCTTGGGGTTCTTATTAAGTAAAGCATTAGCAAATTGATTTTTAAGTGATACCATCGGTTCTCAGGACCCTGACCTGTCTGCTTTTTATGTTGTCTCTATGGTGTGTGTCTCTTTACCCAGATAGCACAGAGAGACTTCTGCCAGGTTGTGAGGCAAGAACAAGGTCATTGGTCTCGGTGCTGATTCCTCTGAAAATGAAACATCTGTGCCTTGGGTTTTTTGCAGAAGCTCTATCTCTGTGCTTTGGTGGTCGTCTGATGGGTCCTCTTTCCAAGAGGAAGCAGGGTTTCTCAGCCTTGCATTTTGGGGCTGAATAATGTTTCCTGTGTATTGTGGGATGATTGGCAGCATCATCCTGATGCCTGAATGCCAGCGGGCACATTTCTCACACTGTTAACACCCCCTGTGGTAACAAATAAAAATGTCCTCAGACATACAAATACAAATGTTCTTTGGGGTCAGAATGGTCCCTTGTCCAGAAACACTGAGATAGATAAAGGACAGAAGCCAGGGTAATGGTCCTAAAATACATCAGTCTTAAATGACTTCAATGAAGTGCCATATATACAGCACAAGTAAACAAGTTTAAGGAGTACTTTTGCCTGGTTTGTTACTGTTATGTCATGACTAAGACAATGCAAATGGTCTCATTTTCAAAATGTAGCAAGATTCAAGTGATCACTCCACACAAGGGTGCCTTGAGCTTAGGGGAGTGTGGCAAGTACCCATCCATCTCCAACACCCAGTCAAAAGTCACATCCCTTTTAAGGAATTCCACATGTCCCAGGGGCATTGTATACATATGGCCGATTGCCATGCTTGTATTTTACCATCATTGGAGTCAAAGACAAAAGCATTGGTTACAGGTCTTCCCACTGTAACAAGCTTGGCCACTCTGCCTTACTCACTTTCTAACTTTCAGTCCTTAGCACAACATTTGTCCCAAAGCTTTTCCCACAATTTTCAGCTCAGGGCTGATTGCCAGAGAGGCAGTGTGGAAGCTGAAAATCTGGGTTTCAGCCCTGCTGTATTCCTTATTAACTGTAAGACCTTAGACAAGTCATTTAACATCTTGAAAATCAGCTTCTTCACCCATGAAATGGAGATAATAATAAAACTTGATGGGCGGCGCTGTGATTTAAAGACACCCCATTATATTAGCGCCTCTTTGGGAAATGAGTTTTGGCTCACAAGGGCTAAAATGGAATATGTGAAATCCATCCTTAGAGTTTTGTAATTGGGCATAGCAGAGTTTTGACAGAGAACTTCCAGGGGAAATTTTGCATTATTAATTATGTACTTCAACTTCCAGAAACACATCCAGGAGATAATACATTCAGGCTAGAGAAAGACTTTGGAACTACTATTATTTGGAAATTACTGTTCTTGGGAACAAGAACCGTAGGCATCATTAGCACCGAAGGCTGAGGAGGCCTGGTGATACTGGCCTCATCCTCGTATATTGGGCACTGTCATAGGGAACATGTAACAACATTCCTGTGTTTCAGCTCTTCTCTGCAAGCTGCTTTGGAGGCAACTTGAAAGAGAAAGCTAATGGGCTCTGGGGCCAGATGATTCAACCACTGGAGTCCAATCTTTAGCAAATTGGTTAAGCTTTCTGATCCTCATTTTCCTCATCTTTAATAAATGAAAATGATAATAATAAACCTTTTTCATAACTTTTCAAAATGAAATATGGTATAAAGGTATAAAGCATCTAACACATGCCTGGCACAGAATGCATATTTGCCCAATTTCAGCTACATTTTTTTCATAAAGAAAAAAGCACATTTTGAACATCATTCTCCTGTCTCTCCACCGTGGGGTATAGCTAGCTTGCTCTGGTGTAAGGAACTATGAACTCAGGTAGAAATTCTTCCAGTGTCATTAAAAGGGCTATTATATTTGCCTAGTAGTAATGATGAGATTAATGACAATAACAAACACATTGAACACATACTGAACATTAGCGTGCCTGCATTTTTCTGTGTGCAGAAATATATATTAACTCAACAACCCTATAAAGGAAGTTCTACTATTAAACTCACTTAACAGATTGACTGTTGTGCAAATGCGTTAGGTAATTGTGCAATGTCACACAGCTGGAAAGTGGGGAGCCAGAAATTAAAAACATGGAGCCCCAGAGCCCATCTTCTTAACCACCAGGCCTCACCGCCTGACGGCTGCTTATGGTCTACTCACTTGAGTAATTGCATATTGAGCAATTGTTTTGTTCCAGGCATTGAAACTCTGAAGATGAATAAGATACACTTCCAGTCTTAAAAGAGCTCACAATCGGGTAGGCCAGGTTGACAGGTAGATAAATGGTTTCCACGTAATATGACAATTATAGAGGTTGGGTGGCAGACAGAGTGGAAGCAATAATGTGGCCGCTCATTTCTTTGGTTGATTTCTCCTTGAGAGGTAAAAGACCCCTTGAATGAACTAAACAAGTGAATGGCCCTGCTATAGAAATGAGCCCCCAGCAGCTGATGTGGCTGGTCAGATGTAGGTAATCATGGACCAACTTCTTGTGAAACCTGTGTGCGGATAATATAGGTTGTCCTTACTCAGTCAGCCCATTATTTTACCACCTGAGTTATCTTTGTCTGCGAAAAGATAGATAATAAAATTCCAGATGACTAAGAAGCCAGGCGTTTGCTTATATGTATTCTCATTGTCAATGAAACTGATAAACCGTGAAGCAGACACTCAACTCGTCCTATAAAAAGAATAAAAAGTGCCATTCTTTGACATTTGTCTTTTATGATAAGAACCTGTTTTGAGTGCTGGACTTCAAGATGGTGATCTCAAGGTTTGTTCTGAGCAGGGAGAAATAAGAAAGAAATGTTTTAGATTACGTCTTTCTTCTTGAAGCCACTTTGTTGAGTGCTTGTTTTCTGAGTTGTTAGGGAAAATGTGAAAGGGCGGGGCTCCTCCTCAGGCAGACTGCCCACCAAGCATATGTCTGTGCACTTTTCATTTCCACTGATGGCCTGGAAGAGAGCCGTGGTCTCAGAGAAAAAGCTGTTGTTCCAGGAACACTGACCTGTAACACTTTGTGCCTTTCAACCAATTCATCACTGAAGGGATGGAAAATCAGTGTATCTACTCAGCGCCTGTGGCTTTCTAGCTGAGGGGAGAAATGAGCTCCCTTAGATTCCAGTGTTGCAGTTGGTAAAACACACCTTCCTCCTTCCAAAAAGGTTGTGAGTTGGAGAGAGACTTCTTACACAGATCTTTTAGGTACCCAGGTTAAAATGCATAGGAGGAGATTTAAGCGTTTAAGAAGCCAATAAAAGGCTTCTTAAAAGTCATTCCAAGCCTGGTGAAACTGCCTTCGTTATGCAGCAATGTCTTGTGTTCTGAAAGATGTTATTATACAGGATGTGAAGATGAGACTGGAAAGAGGACGGGCTGCAGGGGACATGAGGACACATGAGGACAGCAGGGGTGGGGTTGCCCAGAGCCGACCCTGTCTGTTGTACTCACAGACTCTTAGCCTTGCACAGGGAGTTTAAATGACCTAGATCAGTGCTTCTCAACTTTTTCCCTCTGCACCAAACATCTGACAGACACAGAATAGTTGTACTGAGAACAATTGCAGGGCTGTGTGTCAGATACTCAGGGTGGGATGGGGTTAGCAGGAAAGGGGATGAGGTGAGGACGGGAGGAGAGGGAAGAACTTATGCGCTTTAAAAACAGACCGACAATCTATGACGTCACCGCCAGACCTGTAAGCCACTCTCTGGTCATCGCTGATGACAACACTGCCCCTCACAGGATGGGTTACACCAGTTCAGATGTAGGTCATCCCTAGGCATCTGTTTGCCCTGAGTTTGTTCTCTGGAATTTCCCAGAACATGTGTGTTATCTCTTCCCATGAGACTTGCCTTCAGATACCTGGAGTCAGGGCCTTTCTAAGACTTCTCTCTTCCAAATTAAACTTCAGTTGTTCTTTTCTTGCCCATCCTGCCTTTTTGCACCTCAGAACCCCACCCTGGACCAGGTGACACCAGCTAATCTGAAGAGCAGACCCATGACACTGTATCAGGCGGTGGTAATAAGTTACTCTCACGTCTGCAATCACAAAACTGGAAGAAACCTTTGAGGTTAGCTCAAGCCAATTCTATATTTGTTCATGAAAAAAAAAATAGAAGTTCGGTGTTACACAATCACTGGTGGATAAATTAGGAGGAGAAGGCCAGTCTCTGCATTCTGTATGCAGCAGGTCATGTGCCAGCCATGAAGAATCCAGCCTGCTACTCTGTCTATCACTTCATTTTATAGGATAAGATCATTTCCAAACTAGTGGGGTTTCAAAGGATGTTTGATTCTTATCATTAAGGTGATCATTTGTTACTGTTTTGTTGATGAAATGCTCACACACAAAAAGTGCACCACTGTGTTCCTTAGTTCTGGTGGGTGATATTATACCTTCAAAGACGTAATTAAATGGAGGTGACTTATTTCCAAAATTGAAGGATCCTTGGAGAACCAAATAAAGCGTGGGGTTACATTTCACAGCAATTATATCGTTTAGTATGAATAAGAGGAAATAATATTAATATGAACATTTTACCTGGAAGTATACAAACAAATTCTGATATTTAAAAAACAAACTTTAAATTTTAGAATAATTTTATATTTTCAAAATAATTGCAGTGATAGTACAGACAGTC
Organism: Otolemur garnettii; assembly: GCF_000181295.1. Lineage (NCBI taxonomy): Eukaryota > Metazoa > Chordata > Mammalia > Primates > Galagidae > Otolemur > Otolemur garnettii. The sequence goes on along the minus strand of NW_003852488.1, from coordinate 212,135 downwards.
CCATGAACCTCACGTCCTGTTTCCTCTAACATTTAACATCTTACCTTAGTATAGTATGTATGACATAAATAATGAACTAATAATACATTATTATTAACTAAAGTCCATTTTTATTCAGAATTAATTTTTGTGAAATGTTTATGGTCTACATCTAAGTTCGTCTTGTGGCACTCTCTGTTGCAAAGAATATCCTTTCTCCATTGAATTACCTTTGTACTTTTGTCAAAAATCAGTTGACTGTGTTTATGGGGCACATACAAATATATTTGAAGGTATGCTTCAAAATGATTCGAGAAAATGAGTTGACTTTCATTTTATTTCCACTAGTTTGTGTAATTTAATTTTATTAAAATACCTTTCAATATATAGCTACCATCTTAGCCTTTGAAAGTGATACCTCTTGATAAAAAGCAAAAACTCTTCAACTTCAATTTTCTCTTCCAGAGGTAAGATTGATAAAATAAGAATATTGTTCATACCACGAGGAAAGCTGAAATGCAGGTGAATGACTTATTCAAGGTCAAATAGCTGGTAAGTGACAGGGCCACTAACAACCAGTGACTCATCAAAGACTCCAGCCAGGTGGCCTCCTGGTTCAAACAGATACTTTGGCCTTTTCAGATTTCTCTCCAAGTCCCACTAATACATACATACACATCCTTCTCAGGTAACAGTAAAAGTTGATATCATACACACGGCTAATCAGAACACTAGCCCAGGGGAAATCATTCCGAGAGGCCAGGCTGGTTAAAGCACAGTGCTAATGAGGCCAACTCCCCATGTTCTTGCATCCCAGGAAACAATTAGATTATTTTTGATCGGTAGCCAAACTCCAGCTATAAAACCTCTTCACAAGCTGGCTTCTGGTTGCAAAAGAAACTCAGTGAGAAAATGCTAGCATATGTGTAATCTAGTGTTGTTATTGGAAAAATAGTGCAATGGATATATCCTGCTGATACTGAGTCAAAAAGATAATTTTCGTATCAGAAAAATAATAGTGCACCTAATCCTGAGTGGATGGGCACCATGTTAGGTGATGATTGTCTCAGTTTGTTCCTGTTGCTGTAACATACCTTAAACTGGTAACTTATGAACAATAAATTTATTTATTTCTCTCTAGCTGGAGGTTGGAAAGACTAAGATCAAAGTGCTGGCAGGTTCGGTGTCTAATAAGGACCTTCTCTTTGGTTCCGTGATGGTGCCTTATTGCTCCAGAGGGAATAATGCTGCGTCTCACATGCTGGAAGGGTTGACATGGGCAAAAAGTGCCTCAGCTGGTTTCTATAGACCCTTCATAAAGTGGCGAATCCCATTGATAAGACTCTTGATTTAATCACTTCCTGAGGGCCCCACATTGTAATACTGTTGCATTACGTAATATTGTTGCAGGGATTTAGTTTCAACAGGAATTTTGGAGGGGAAATTCCTCTAAACATTTAAGTCATAGCAATGATGTTACTTTGTTCACAAGTAAATAGAGATATGAAGAGATTATGTGTCACTCAATAGAGAATCTTAACCATCAATTTGACATTCTGAGTCCACAAAATTTCTTAGATTAGATCTGTAAATTCAGGAATCTTTAGGCCTGTATGCTGAACAATTCGGTCACAGGATTTTTCTACGTCTTTCACATGTCACTCAAAGCAGCAAAAAATGATGTTGGATAATAAAAACTAATTCTGTAAATTGAGGGATTATTTTATTTCTTTTATTAAAGTTTATTCAGAACCACTACCACAATCATCTTGCCAGTTCTTTTAAAATATATTTGATTCCTTGAAAATTTTCCATCACTGTCAAAGTCATTATAATTAATTATAAAGGTTATTATCTACTGAGCACCTACTGGGTGCCTAATACTGTCTTAACCATTTTTATGCTTCTTATTCTCTCAATAATCCTCAGAAGTAGTTTTTCTAAGAAGACTGTTATCTTCATTTTGCAGTGATTAAAAAAAAAAAAAAA
>NW_003852488.1:208057-210110 GCF_000181295.1 Otolemur garnettii | reverse complement strand
CTGGCCACAGCTAGCTTCCCATGATATCAAGTCAATTCATCAATTCACAGTAAGGCAAGAATGATGGCAAATGTTTGGTTTATCTACATAGAACAGAATTAGAGAAATCAAATCAAACAGTAGATTTTTCTGGCAGTGAAAAGACATTAGAGATGGGAGTGGGGACATGACAAGAAGGCAATTCCTGCTTTGGAGTCCACAGTCCCTTGAAATACATTTCTTCTTTTCTCTTTTGTTCTGAGCCAGAGTCTCACTCTGTCATCCAGGCTACAGTGTAGTGGCATCATCACAGCACATTGCAACCTCAAATTTCTGGGCTCAAGCCATCTTCCTGCCTCTACCTCCCAAGTAGTTGAGACCACAGGGATGAGCATCATGGTCAGCCTCAAACACGTTTCTTTAAATGTTTACCTGGTAAAATGACAAACCACGTATTTGTGTCAACAAGAACTGTGTGTATCAGAGAGGGAAGACTGTTTATTCAGGGAGACACGCTGGGCAGGATAGAAAACCATGTATGGTGGGATTCTCTGTCAAATGAATCAACTGTTTAGTTTTGCAGCTAAAAATCCACAGTTGGCAATTATAATAATTAGTGTGTCTGGGAAAACATTTATAAAAGTAACTGAGGGGTGGTTAATACTGAGTACTATTTCTGGTCAAATTTCACATGTATGCTTTTATTTTCTATCTTAAAATTCAATACATTTCTTCTCAGTCTTTTAGACCCTCAGAGAAACATTATTGGGTGATATAAATTAAAAATATGTATTTCTATGCAATTTAGGCCAAATTTGGACTCTTCTATTCTTATGGTTGGGTAAAGAAGAAAACAAAACATTTTAGTGACTAACACGATTTTAACTGGCAGGCTTTCTACATCTGATTAACATGATCTATCTTTGGCTGTCGGCACTGCACAGCTCTGTGATTAAAAGTGAGGGCTCTGGGATTGGACCTTCTAAGTTCAAATCCATCTCTGTCATTTATTAGTCACTTGACCATAAACATTTATTTAAGCATCTTGTAGCACAGTTTCCTCATTTGTAAAGTGGGAACAATAGTAGCACTTATTTCACAGGGTTGTTATAGGAAATCAGAATCACTTAGAACAATGCCTGGCACAACATAAGCTTTCAATAAAGGGGAAATACTGTCATTATTACATTTTTTATATGCAAGGGCAGACAATTAAGTTCACCAATTCATCCTTTGAAGTATGCCCCCTAGAAAGCTGTGCACTAATGCCAGTGCCTCGTCCACACTTCAAAGAGTCCCCATTTGGGGACTCGTCATCCAGAATGGCCATCAGAGCTGTCATCATACTAGGTCTGATAATTAAGTTCTTGGATTCATCCTACAAAAAGTGCTACATACCTCATTGCTGAAGATCACTGTAGTCACCAGATGGCCAAGGGGAGTACTTTTGTTGTTGTTTTTGTTTTTTGGAAATTTATCTTAGAGTTGAAAATATTTATTGGAGAAAATGTAAATAAAAGTCCGAACAAAAAGCACATGACATTACCGCATTACTGAAGTGTCATTTTCCCTAATCAATATCATTATTAAGTGATCAGTTGCTTCTTTAGACAAAGCAGAAGAGTCCTTGTCTCTGATCATGAGCCCAAGGGGATTCCTGTAGCTATGCCTCTGGGCTCACAGGTTATGCCCTTGTTCAGGATGGTCTGGAGGAAAGGCAATTCTTGGATTCCTCACAGGACACTCAGGGAGCCTTGAATAACATTCACCACATCTACTCTGCTGAGAACTCCCACGGTGAACCTTTCTTAGGATGGTTGGGCTCGGCGCCTATAGCACAGTGGTTACAGCATCAGCCACATGCACCGAGGCTGGAGGGTTTGAACTCAGCCCGGGCCTGCTAAACAATGACAAATGCAACAAAAAAATAGCCATGCATTGTGGTGGGTGCCTGTAGTCCCAGCTACTTGGGAAGCTGAAGCAAGAGAATCCCCCCCAAGAGTTGGAGGTTGCTGTGAGCTGTGACACCAGGATGACATAGTAAAACTCTGTCTCAAAAAAAAAAAAAAAAAAA
>NW_003852488.1:201625-208037 GCF_000181295.1 Otolemur garnettii | reverse complement strand
AAAAGAAAAGAAAAAAAATGAGATGGTCATTGAGTTGTGTCCACATCCAAGGTCACATCCACTTGAGACTTCATTCTGGGGTTAATCTGCAGCACATCTCTCGGCTGGTTTTCCAGGGCCTTGACCTGGGACTCCAGCTCCCCCAGCTGGGCAGTGGGCTTGATATTACTCTTCTGAGAGACCTCTGGACTGAGGGGACACAGCCAACCTGCCCCGTGGTGCTCCTTCTGCAGTGAGTACATGAATTGGAGGAAGAAGGGGTATCCCTAGTTCAGGTGCTCAAGATTATCAACATAGTCCAGGCAGATAGAACATCTGCTTGCTTCTTTAAGGTGTTCACCTGTCTTTCTTCCACTTGGCTCCCTCTGGTTTCCAGCTATGTCCAAGAATAGCTCATATCTGCAAAGGGAGTACTTTGAAGATGACTAGTGATATTCAGCAATGAGGTATGACACACTTTTTTCTAGGATCAGTTCATGAAGTTAATTGTCTGACCTCATATATTGGACCCCACAATTCCTATGTATATATACTTCTACATAATGACCTACATTCTTTACATTTGTATTTCCTGAACATATTGATTATACTAATTTTAAGTATTTTTTTGTAACTTAAATATCTGGATTAGTGTGTCTGCTTCTACGTTTATCCTCTTGGTTTTGGTTTTTATCTCTTAGAATGCTTGGTGAATTTTGATCCAGTGCTAGACATTGTAATTTTAAAATTATAAAGGCTATAGGGTAATGCCTTTTTCCAGAGATGTTTTTACTCCTTCCTCTGATGGGGAGCTGATCACCTTAATTTAATCAGAGATAGAACCAACTCCAGGCTGCACAACAGGTTTTTTCTTTTCTTTTTTTTTTAAGAGACAGAGTCTCAACTTTGCTGCCCTCAGTAGAGTGCTATGGTGTCACCGCTCACAGCAACCTCCAGCTCTTGGGATTAGGTGATTCTCTTGCCTCAGCCTCCCAAGTATCTGAGACTACAGGTGCCCACCATGGTGTCCGGCTATTTTTTTTTTGTTGTTATTGCAATTTGTCCAGGGCTGGGTTTGAACTCGCCACCCTTGGTATATGGGGCCGGCTCCTTCCTCACTGAGCCACAGGTGCCATCCTTCTCTTCTTTTCTTTTTCTTTCTCTACTTTCTTCTTCTTATTATTCTTTTTTTAAATAGACTTTATTGTTTAGAGTAGTTCTAGGCTCACAGCAAAATTGGGCAGAAACTAGAGAGATCAAAAGTCCATAGTCTACATTAGGGTTCACTGTTGGGGTTGCACACTTTATGGGTTTGGACAAATGTATAGTGACATGTATCTACCACCATAATATCAAACAGAGGGGTTTCATCTGTTCATTGCTCCCTGCCCCAAACCCCTGGCAACTACTGACCTTTTTACTGTCTCCATAGCTTTGCCTTTTCCAATACCCTGTAGTGCACTATGTTTTTGTGAGGCCCTTTCCCCTCTCTGCTTCATCCCTGTTCTTAGACAGCAGACCTCCTCGGGCTCTGCCTGAGCACCAGGGTTGTTCACTGTGGCCCTTTCCTCCTAGTGAATCTTTTGAGACTGGAAAAAACTCTCTCTACATTTCACTGTCTTTCTGCTTAGTTTCCTAATATCTTGCTTCATGTAGCACCAGCACTTGGCAAAAGTTTTGACAGGAAAACAGGTCAAGTGTCACACTCAGTTTTCTACACATCCTTCTCACTGGGATTCCAGACTCACAAGATTCTGTTTTTCCAGCCCCCACCCCCACCCCCAAATTACTCTCTGCCCCTTGGAGGAGACAATCCCCTGCCCGTCTATTGCCTGAATTCTTTTCCCCTTGCCGAGGACTCAGAACTAGCAACTCCAAAGGAAAAATTGGTTGTCAAATGTCAGCTCTTTTCAGGGTTCCTATTTCTCCAGAATCTTGCCACTCAAGATGTGAAACTCAAGTGTGAGTTTCCTTATTAGGTTTTCACTGCCTTCACACAGATGCTATTTTGCATATTTTATCCAGCTTTTTCTGTCTTCTTGAAGGCATTGGCTTTTGTCTCAGCTGGAAGTGGGGGTCCTAACATACATTACTGACAGGGGTTTCTGTATTTTCTTGATTATTTTGTTAAGATTGCAAATAATATAAATAGTTTAGGCAGGAAATCCACCTACTCTGCCCATGCTTTTTGGATGATTTGTCATTCACAAATACAAATCTCTACTTTAACTTAGCATATTGTTAAGTTGAGCGAGTGCACAAGTAGGGATGTCTCCAAGGGAAAATGCATGCATGCACATGTGTGTGTATGTGTGTGTATATCACCTGGTGCATTTGAATGTATTAAAGAAATTCTTCTTTTAGGGGAGAGTTTAGAGGTAAATAGTAAGCATATAGGAAATGGTCTAAGCACAGTGGCTCACACTGTAATTCTAGCACTTTGGGAGGCTGAAGCAGGAGGATTGTTTGAGGCCAAGAATTCCAGAACCTGTCTGAGCAAAACTGAGATCTTAACTCCACAGAAAATAGAAAAATTAGCCAGATGTGGTGTCACTGTCTTTATCTCAGTTGGGTGGCTGTGGCAGAAGGATGGCTTGGGCTTATGAATTTGAGGTTAATGAGGCCCCTTCACTGTAGCCTGGGTGACAAAGTGAGACTCAGTTTCAAAACACAAAAACCACAAAAATGCCAAGCCAAACCAAAACAAAACAGCATACAGGTAGTGAAACTAATGAAGGCAGTGGTGACAACAGGGTAAACAAAAAGTTATAGATGAAAGAGAGTGAAAATAGAGGACACTAACGTGGCTCTTACATGGCTTTTATGTGAATTGCATTTATGAGGTATGACAATTAAGTTCAAGAACTCATCCTAGAAAAAAAGCTACATACATTACTGCTGAATATCACGTCTGCTGAAATCATCTTTGGAGTACCTCCCTTAGGAATCTATGTATCAATGCCAATACCTAGTTCACCCTTCCAAGCAGTTTTGGAACTATTTTTTCTGGAATGACCATTAATGCTGTTGTCAAACTTGTCATTATGCAAGTACATTGGCAGCACTGTACAGACAACTCAGTAAGGTTTCATAACCTTGGTATATCAGTGTCTCACAGCTGTGTTCATGTCAACATGTGGTGGTGTCTTGCTGAGTGGTGTTCATTATTGTTGTGTTTTTTTATGCTGTACAAGGACAGCTTTGAGGAGTTCTTTGAAGGTGACCATAGTGACATTCAACAGTGAGGTAGGTAGCACTTTTTCTAAGATGAGTTTTCAAACTTAATTGTTGTACACAAATATGTAAGCCCTGAGTATCATTCCAGTCAGAAATTATGAACATATAACTACTGAAATAGTTGGGAGGAGGGAAGGTAGGAGGAAGAGAGAGAGAGAGAGAGAGAGGAGCTAAATTATTATTTTCAATGGTATGGAGTCAATAGGTACTATGCTAAAAAAATCCCCAGCATGATCATGTTATTTAAAAACATGTAAGGCAAGAGATTTTTTAAAAAATCATAAACATAGTAAAAAAATTTTGAGTTTTAAAATTATGAACATAAATATCTCTGATAGTATAATTTATTTATTTATTTTTATTCATTGCCCAGATCAGAGAGTCATGGCATCAATCTACCTCACAACAACCTCTAATGCCTAGGTTTAAGCAATCCTCCTGCCTCAGCCTTCCATGTAGCTGAGCCTACAGGCACCTGCCTAGCTTATTTTTCTGTTTTTAGTAAAGACAGGCTTCACTCAGGCTTAACTTCTGAGCTCAAGCAATCCTCCCTCATTGGCCTCCCAGCTTGCTAGGATTATGGGCGTAAGCCATCACGTCTGGCCTATTTCTCTATTTTAAATTAACAAGATGTTTAATTGTAATAAGGTTTAATTTGTAACAAAATATACTTACTTTTCTATCATTTTTAATATCCCATAGTTAAGAAGAAAATCAGTAGGCAATCGCAATACACTGTGGCAAAGCTTACCATAGAGGGAGGAACTTGGTGCTGAGTAACCCGTAGCAAGATACGTCATCCAGACTAGAGGGCTTGTTTAGGAAAGGCTTCCCAAGAAGATGGTCACCTGTAACCTACAACCTGAGAGAAACATACAGGGCCTGGTGGTGGTGGAGATGTATTTCTCTGAGAATGTAAGCTGCACTGGCATGTGAAAGTTTTGTCAGAATCAGAATGGAGCCACCTGTGTCAAACTCCGACAAATAAACAAAACCAGGATGCCGAGAAGGGAGAAGGGAGGGCCCTCACGCACACCTGCCTGTGATAAGAACTATCAACAAAGACTTTCTGTGAGCTCTTATGCACAGATGTAACATGAACTTCTGCCAAGGACTCCTCAAACTGCAGCTTGCTACATGAGTCACAGGACAGCAAGCTGGACGCGTAACACTTGCTGGACACACTGTCTCCACTACAAGACTGGCTTCAACTCCTGCCGTCAGCCTCTTCAGCCCTCTCTTTGTCTCAGAGCACATTCCACATACTTCGCTTCTGCCTTGGTATGCTTTCCCACCGTGATCTCGTTGATATGCCTGTGGTCCCCTCAGCCCTCACATCCTGGTTTGCAGATCCCCGGCACATTCCCAAATAAGCTCAGTACCCTTGCAGACCCTCTTCACTTGCAGTTTAGGTTGACAGATGATATACGTGTTGGGGTAAAGTAATAAAGGACCAAGAGCTGTGTCTGTGATTGTAGACCTCACCCTGAGGTAAGGGCCCAAAAGGATCCCAGAGGCCAGGTGAGGCATCAGTGTCAGTATTTAATGTTTTTACAAAACAATGCCCACCCCCATTCCCTATCCCCACCAGAATGCTTTTCTGTCTCACTGAGCAATTTTACTTTTTTACCCTTTTCACTTTTTCTACCCTCCACACCATTTATTCCCCTGTCTCCAAACGCTTTCCCCGCCCTGGTTTTTCTCCCTGTGAATTGCTCCCTTTCAGTTTCAGCAGCAGCTCACATCTGCCACTCAGCAGTCCCAGAGCACGAAGCCACGGGGAAGGCCTCGTCAGTGGGCTTCTCCCTCTAGCCTCCTTGCTGTGCCAAACCACCTTCCTCTGGGCTTGTGGGATTCCTGGGGGCTGAGTCACAGGCAGAACTTCTGACTGTCACTGTCATTTACTCACTCACTGGGGCTCTGGCCAGCCTGGCCTTTCCTTAGCATGGAGAGTCCCTGTGCAGCCAGTCTGCTACGTTCAGAGCAGAGTCTCAGAAGAGAGGAGAGGGGGATGTTGATTTTGCTACTCTAGTCCAGCTTGAGAGAGAAGACAGGGCTTGTGCTAAAAATCAGTGGGTATTTATCAGGACTCTAGCAGCCAAGGTTTACATTTCTCAGTGGTACTTTGTGAAAACTATTTGGAAATACCGACTTGGTTTCGCTTGTGTGATGTGAAAGTTTTCTATCTGGTGTTCTGATTGCCCTGTTCATGCCTTCTAAAAGAGTGATTATCTTTCCAGAAGGGAAACAAGATCTGATTTTTGTATTGTACACTATTTTTTATGTCATCTTTTTAAGATTGAGGTAAAATTTACATAAGGTGAAATGAACATAAGTATATTAATTAGATGAGTTTTGAAAAAGATATTACACTCAAGTAAACATCACCCAAATCAAGATATAGATGCTTTCTGTTATTCCAGAAAATTCTCCCATTCCCCTTTTCAGTGAACCTCACCCTGAGAACACCCCCTCAAACTCAACAACCTCAGCACACCCACAACAGCTATTCTGATTTCTGTCACCATAGTTTAGTTTTCTTTGTTCTGAACTTCATATAAATGAAGTCATATAACTTTTCACAGATATCTCTTTCTTCTGTCTTGCTTCTTTTGTTTGACATGTTTTTGAGATTATTCCATGTTGCCATGTTCTATTTTGATTCTTGATGGCCACTTTATTATATGAATAAAACATTATTTATCTGGTCTCCTGTGATGGACATTTCAGTTGTTCCTACACACTAATTTTTAAAATATTTAAACTATGTAGGCAGGTTTAGAACTTTTCTTTATAGCGGAGGATTTTAGGAAATCAAAATTACATTCCTAGCATACTGTCCACAAAATTAGAATTAGGTTCTCTGTTTATACTCTGTAGATTCTTAATTCTTAGACGGGTCATGAGTATAACTCAAGACCCAGATGAAGCTTGACTTAGAAAGACTGAGAACCCTAAATTTGAAACTAGAATTGCAGTCATATTGACCTCTGTAAGTAAACTATTTGGGTTGGTCATCCATTGCTTTGTTACCAATTACCCCTAAATTGGTGGCTTAAAAGAGAGAGAGAGGATAGAGAAAGTGGAAAAGGTATCTGCAGTTTGTTTGTCTTGAAGGAGCAGTGGAGTTCATCAGGTGAACTAAGAGAATGAAGGGGAAACGTTTGAGGAGCCTAGGGAGATAACAAACACTAAA
>NW_003852488.1:178595-201135 GCF_000181295.1 Otolemur garnettii | reverse complement strand
GGAGAGAGGTCTGGCCTGGATATGGGGGTTTGGAAGTGTGGTTTGTTGTAGTCAGGACTGTTGCTGGCTGGGTGACACAGTAAGAAATAGACTATGGAGCTGTGGCTCAGCACAGAATCCCCTATATAGGTCAGAGGTTTCCAAATACAGGTGATTTTGCTCGGCAGAGTACATTTGGCAACATCAAGAGATACTTTTGTTATAAAGCTCTGGGCGGTGCCTGTGGCTCAAGGAGTAGGGCACTGGCCCCATATGTTGGAGGTGGCAGGTTCAAACCCAGCCCTGGCCAAAAACTGCAAAAAAAACACATGAGCTCTGGGCAGGTCATCAGTCATCCTTTCCATTTACTGGCATTTCCATTGTTGGCTTATTTTTATTTCTATAAATTTAATGTGGGATTCTCAACATCAGTGGTGCCAGTTGTGGCTTCTTCACTGGGGAGGCTGGAGGTGTGATTGTCTGACCTACATTGCCACCAAGCCAGATTTTCTTATTCTGCTGGACATTGCACAAGCTACCTCTAGTCCTTAAATAAGGTTTTCTGAAATTATCAAGAATGGGTTCTGCTGTTTACAGTTAAGGGCCCTGTCACACATACTTTCCAAAAATAAAAATTCCCTCTTTATACCTAAGTTAGCTTGAGTGGGGTTTCTGTTACTTGCGCTAAGAGAGTCCTGGCTTAAATGGGTTTGTTGATTTGGGCTGGGAGGAAAAAGCTAGAGAAGGGAAAAGATTTAAATATAGATGCTAGGATGCTAGGAAGATCGCAATCCTGGAGGATAAACCTTCAACCTTAGGCAGGAAGAAAGGCCTCTCACTGTCTGAGCAGGAAAGAAGGAGGCAGGAATGGGTGTGGGCAAAGACGAATTTGTAGGTGTAGAATGAAGAGTCAGGGCCAATTAGCATGTTAAGTCAGAGCTAAGGCCATCTGCTAGGAGAAAAGGTGGGGGCTAGGATCTTATAGAGAATAGTAGAGGGTTAAAATAAATGTCATGAGCGATGGGGAAAGAGCTGAGTAGGGACAGATTAGAGGCTTGATAAGAAATGCTGATGATTGACAGATACCTCACTTGGCCTAATTTAGCCAGGCTTCTGAACTTCCTCCTAGGCCCACATGTGCCTTTTTTGGTAAAATTTGCTTTTAGAAAGTAACACTGCTGAGGCAGTTTAGCAAGAATCCCCCACCCTTAACAGCCCTCTGATCAAAGCTCCCTCCTTCCAGTCTTGGCATATGATCACCCTGGGCTGCCTTCAGCAGGAATCCTGTTAGGCTAGTTCAGCCTGAAGTCCCCCAGCCTTGGTGTTTTCCTCTTAGCAAATTTCCATGCCCCAATGTCCTGCTCCTTGGCTATAAATCCCCACTGTCCCTGGTGTGTTCAGAATGAGGCCCTGCTCTATATTAAGGTCTCCTGTCCTGAATAAAATTTGTTTTCCACAATTCAACTTCTTTCCAGCTCTGGTTTTCTTTGACAGGACCCCAAATTTGTCACAAGGCCCACCTGTGATATGACATGGTTGTGACCGATTGCCTCTGTGGACGGCACTCAGGGGCAGTGATGGTAGGGTGTGGTCAGCTAGGGGTGGGAAGAGAGCAGACTGGAGAGAGGTGGGTGAGGACAATGGCAAGAGGATGGATAAAAGGGGTTAGTACAGAGGCCTGAGGTTGGAATAGAGAAGAAACTGGAAGCAGGATAAGTGGTGGTAGGCTGGGTGAAAATAGAGAGAGCTGGCAGATTGGATAAAATCAAAGATAGTTATGACAGATGTGGCTGGACAGTGAGAGAACATGGAGGACAGGAGGAACTGGAGAGTGGGAATTAGATGTGAAGATTTCAGAGACGGGATTGTTCAGAGGACAGCTGTGTCCAGAGAATGAGGGGATGACTATTACATAATGCCCTTCGCCTTCTTTCAGAAGGTGGAGTCTCTCCGTCTCCTTTCTCAGGCAAAATGCTTCCTTTCCATTCCCCTCTTCCCAGCATGCTTATTCTCATCTCACCAAAATAATAAGACTACATTGAGGGAAAGGGTTGGCCTTGGGGCCACATGTGGCCTTTTGGATCCTTGAGTGTGGCCTTTTTACTGAGTCCAAATTTTACAGAACAAATCCTTTAATAAAATCCTCCTACAATCTTTGACATTTTAAAGTTGAAAGAATCTTGAGGTCATAGTTTAGGATCTTCAGTTATTAATAAAGAAACAGATCAGAAAAGATTAAAGTATCATGAGCAATGTTACTAAACACATTTTTGGCAGTTCTGAGACAAGAGTGCGGAAATCCGGACTCTCAGGACTAAGTTCTTTCCATCGCTTACATTGATGCTTTTTAGGCTGACTTCTGGGATGGTCACTCACACCCGCTCACACACACATACCTATGAAGGCTTTCCTTGTATGCTTGGAAGTCTGTGGTTTCTAACATCTGCATTAGTGTATTTGTGACATTGTCATATGAAATGTGTATTTGGTCTTGTCCCTTGTTCCTGGCACAGACTTCCTAAACCTTCAGAATATTCTGAGTGTTGGGGGTGAGAAGAGCATTTTTTGTTATTCATAAGCCCCTTTCAACCAGACCTGAGTTTAGTTAATGACATAATTCTTGAACAATGGGGGATGGATCCCAGAGGAACCAATCATATGATCAGAAGGTTGGAACTTTCAGTGCACTCCCTGACATAGGGGGAGGAGAAGGAGAGAGGAGCCAGAAAATGAGTTCAATTACCAGTTGTCAATGATTTAATGTCATGCCCATGTAAAGAAGCCTCTATAAAATCTCTGAACAGCAGGATTTGGAGAGCTCGTGGGTAGGTGAACATATGGAGGAAGAAGGGGGCACACCCTGAGAGGGCCAGTAAGCTTGCTGCTTCTCCCCCATACCTTGTCCTATGGACCTGTTCATCTAGCTGTTTATCTGGATCCTTTATAATAAATAGGTAACATAAGTAAATGTTTTCCTGAGTCTCATAAGCCATTATAGCAAATTATGGAACCTGAGGAGTATCTTGTGGGAAACCCTAATTCAAAACTATAGGTGACAATGTGGTACTTGTGATGAACACCTGAAGTTATGAGGCTAAGCCCTTAACCCGTGGAGTCTGGTGGGATCTGCATTAATTCTGGGTAGTTAGTGTCATAGTTGAATTGTAGGACACTAAGATGGTGTCTGGAGAGTTGGGAAAACATCATACATTTGGTGTCAGAAATGTTGTGTGAGTTGGCAAAATTCCCCACCCCATCAGAAGACTAAAGTCAGGGTTGTCCAGAGTAGCAGACCATTAAGATGCCTGTAAGATTTATTAAATCCATATTAGATTTATTAAAAGAAACTGTTCATGAGATCATTGGGGCAAAGGAGTCCTACTGCCCACATCTGTGAGTTGGAGACTCATGGAAGTTGGTGGTGTATTTACAAGGCCTGAGAGCCTGAAAGCCAGTAATGTGGAGCTTCCAGTCCAAGTCTGAAGGCCTGAGAATCTGAGTGCTGAGGATAGGAAAAGACTGATGTCCCAGCTTAGCACAGAGTAAATTCAACCTTCCTCTGCCTTTGTTGTTCTATTCAGTCCCTCACTCGATTGGAATATGTCCACCCACGTTGGGGAGTACCATCTGTTTTACTCAGTTACTAATTCGGATTCTATTCTCTTCTGGAAACACCTCCACAAATGTACTTGGAAATAACATTTACTCATATACCTGTAGGCTAGTTAGCATATAGCATTGACCATTACAACCAGGACCCTCCTGAATACTTCCTATTCTTTCTCACCTTTTACATTAACAAAATTTTGCTGTTTCATCTCACTTAAGCTGTTAGAGTGAACACTATAATTGAACAGGCTCTCTGTGTGTGTGTGTGTGTGTGTGTGTGCATGCGTGTGTATACACGTATATATGATATATATTTTAAGTCACTATATTTTCATGTCAATGTCAAGGCCTGGCACAATAAATTTGTTTGATATATGAATAAAAACTCAAATAAAAATACCAATGTTGAGAGGACCATCAAACTGGCCCCAGCAGCTGCAGTGGGCTGGGGGATGAGTGTGGGTGCTGAGAAATTGGCTCATGGTAGGTAGGGCCTGCAATAGTACAGCAATAGATTTAGAGGGACTTAATTTTGGTTTTTGAGTGGGATGGGTGGAGACTGAATCATCAGCATGAAACATGAGGGTGGGGTTTAGTGGTGAGAGTTTTTGGAATAAGACAGATGAAAAATTGAAACCAATCTTCTTATTTTTAGGCATTAAACAAGTCAGCCCATTTAACTCTAACCACTATCCCAAATAAGGAAAAATAAAATCATTGATGAAGGTCATACACTAGTAAGATTATAAAGCAAATTTGTACATAAGCAGGGATAAGTCCTCTCTAGAATTCAGATGTCTGAGAATACATTTATTCCTTTGGCAAAGTTTTCTCTTATGAGGTTTCCTTTTAATGTTTTTTCATATCTCCTGATTGTTCTGAAAATCTGTAGTTTACAGTTAACAGCAATGTTTCTCAAAAAAATGAAACAAAACAAACAAAAGACCCTTAGACCACACATTCCTTCATATATTCACTTATTTACTCACAAAACATTCAATGATGGGGCTTAGTAGCGCATGCCTGTAATCCTAGCACTCTGGTAGGCCAATGAGGGTGGATTGTTTGAGCTCACTAGTTTGAGACCAGTCTGAGCAAGAGTGAGACCCTGTCTCTAAAAAAATAGCCAGGCGTTGTGGTGTGTGTCCCAGTCTCAGCTACTTGGGAGGCTGAGGCAAGAGGATCAGTTGAGCCCATGAGTTGAGGTTGCTGTGAGCTATGATGTCACAGCGCACCCTACCCAGGGCAACACAGTGAGACTCTGTCTCAAAAAAAAACAAAACAATATTCAGTGAGCAGTGCTGGGCACTGTATTAGGTACTGGGAGTTCAGCAATAAATAAAAGAGATAGGGTAGTTGTTCTTTTATGAGTATACTTTGTATCGTATTGCTTCTTTACTTTTACTTTATTGCTCTGAGATTCTTGATCAAGCCTAAAACATTCTATCTGACAGATTCCGACAAGACATGTTAATAATTTACCCAAGATCTAAATTCCAGTCTCCTTCTAGAGAAGTCTATTTACACTTTACTCAAAAAATAGAAATATTTTGAATAAAAACAGTGGGAAGAAATCTAAAGCTAAAAATCTCCTAAGGAGTCTGCTTTTAATTTCTTGGTAAGCACATGGATCTTGTTAAGGGGATAGTTAACAATGTTGGCTCAGGATGAGGTTCCGAAAGTATATCTGGACGTGTTACTATGGTCTGAATGTGTCCCTCCCAAATTTATGTCAAAATCCTGTTCTCCGAGGTGGGAGGTAGGGCCTTTGGGGGTGGGGGGGTTAGGTCATTAAGACTCTGCCTCATGGTTAAGATTAGTGCCTTCTGTGCTTTGAATGTGCCCCCCCTTAATGTTCATGTGTTGGAAACTTAATCTCCAATGCAACATTGGAGGGGGGACCTTTAAGGGGTGATTAGGTCATGAATGGATTAATGCTGTTATTATGGAAGTAGGTTTCTGATAAAAAGGATAAGTTTGGCTCCAGACCCCTTTATCTCTGTCTTGAGTGCTTATGCCCTTCTGCCATAGGATGATGTACCACAAAGGCCCCTGATACCAGTGCCATGGTATTGAACTTCTCACCCTCCCCGTGGGCTAAATAAATATCTATTCTTTATAAATTATCCGGTCTATTGTATTCTGTTATAGTAGCTGAACAGATTGAGACAGTGCCCTTATAAAGAGACTCCAGAGAGCCAGCTTCTCTGGAACTACTATGTGAAGTTATAGGGAGAAGACAGCTGTCTATGAGGAAGCAGTCCCTTACCTGACCCCAAATCTTCAGTCTTGATTTTGGACTTGCGAGCCTCCTGTGCTGTAAGAGAAAAATTTCTGTTGTTTATAAGCTACCCACAGTATAGTATTTTTTTATAGCAGCCTGAAAGGACTAAGACACCTGTTTTCCCCAAAGATACTACAACCACTTTAAATCTAAAGGGAAAGGATGGTGAGCCACTAGAATAAAGCCACACTTAGTAATCATTGCTTGATGTAGAAGTGATGGTGCAAACAGACTCGGCAGAGCCTGTAGAAGAATGCAATATCACCTTCCTTCTCATCCTGAGACTTTCAGGCATGGATGAGATGGAGCTAGGTATCTCATCTATGAACTAAATTCCAGTGATGCTTATGGAGTTCTTGGTACCGCAAATTGAGCTGAGGGCCTTTGCACATGGAGAGCTATGTAGAGGATGGGGGTCTAGGCTAGCTGTGTGTTGATAGGGGCCGTCGATGGAAGGCCCTGGTTGAAGATAAATAGGAGGGAAGAACAGAAATGGCCACAGGAAACCTCAGGTTGGCATCCCCAAGTTGGGCCTACCAGCTCTGAGAGACTGGTTGGAGATGGGATAGGTCCTGCGACAGGGGAACAGCTAGTCCAGAGGAGGTTACTTGCTTTTTATCTGAGGGTGGATTAAGAATCATAATTGGAGCTGAGAGTGGTAGTGAGAGTTTTTGGAAGGAGGAAGAGCTATGGAGGAATGAAACCCATCTTCCTACGATTTGTTACACATTTTCACAAATTAGCTAACCACTACTTTAGATAGGGAAAGTGAAGGACAGAGAAGTCACACAGTTTGTCCAAACCACATGTCTGGTTGTAATCAAAGTGGAGATTAAAACTCAATTCCCTCTCCCTTCAGAGGTCGTGCTTTCTAGCTCTTGTCTGGAAGGCAGGATGTTCCTTTTTTTCTTTGTATCTATCCTCTACCTTAAGCCTCAGCCACTCTCCTTTTTCTTCTGTCTTTTGCAATTTACTTCTGTGTCTTCTTTCCTACTTCTTTAACTAACTACAATTTGCAATAAATATGTTTATCAAATAAAATAGATTTAAAAACCAAACTAGTCAAAAATTTTACATTTCTCTAAAATACAGGAGTCAGACTCTTCTGAATATTCTGAATGCCCCACTTAAATGACATAGGCTGGCTGAATGGATGAAAAAACACAACCCCAGTATTTGTTGTCTCCAGGAAACATATCTAAACCACAAGGACACACACACAGACACACACAGACTCAATACTAATGGAAGGAAGGAAAAATATTCCGTGCAATTGGAAATCAAAAGAGAGCAGAAGGAGCCATTCTCATATCAGATAAAAATGACTTTAAGCCAGCAAAGGTAAACAATGACAATTCTAAGGTAAAGAGGGTCATTGTATAATGGCTATTTATATCACAAAACAGGTCTCATCAAATTCAAAATAATTGAAACCATACCTGTACTTTCTAAGACCACAGCAGAATAAAACTAGAAATCAATAACAAGAGAAACATTCAAAACTACATAAAGTCATGGAAATGAAATGATCTTCTGATGAATAATTATTGGGTCGAGAATGAAATGAAGAAGGAAATCAAAAAATTCTTTGAGCTGACTGCCAAAAAAGACATAAATTACCAGAATCCTTGGGACAGAGCTATAGCATTCCTCAGGGGAAAATTCATGGCCTTTAATACCTACATCAAAAAGACAGAAAGATCACAAATTAGCAACCTAGTGTCATACTTCAAGGAACTAGAAAGGGAAGAACAAACCAAACCCAAAGCTAGAAGAAGAAAAGAAATAATAAAAATCAGAGCACAACAAAATGAATTAGAGAACAACAAGAACAACAACAACAAAATACAAAGGATTAACAAAACAAAAAGCTGGTTCTTTGAAAAGACAAATGAAATCTATCTACAAATGAAATCTGTACCCATAATATAGAAATCATTTTTCTGAAATTAGAGGTAAGTTATCTTTTACTTATTCAAAGATCACTACTCATTTTTTTTTTTTTTTTACCTATTTATGGATCAGTATAATTAAAAGAAACAGCAGGGCAATGAAGATATGATCAAAACATTAGACTTGAGAGATGTAGAAACTGCCACATGAAGCAGCTGAGTGACTTGTTTGGAGTAAATTAGCTGGCTCCTGAATGAAACAAATAATTGAGGGAAAGACTGAGATACAGAAAATCCCGAGTTTATAAATAAATTTCAAAAGCGTGTTTGTAAGTTAGTTGTCTGACATTTGTTATATTTTTCCAATTAAAAAAAATTGATGTGACCTGATTGCTGAAATCTATTTTGTTACTCGAGAACAATACACCAAACAAACCAAAATTATCACGTGATACTTATAATTAACACCACACAAAGACAGGGCATTAAGATGAACTTTCATTTTAAATGCATAGGAAGAAAAAGTTTAGTTAGGAGAATAAAAGAGTTAATTAGATAAGCTGGTGAGATTGTGAAGATGACATTTGGATACTGATTAGATACATCCGAGGATGAATTACAGACACTTGTATTTAAATGTGCAAAAGTTTTCAGAATTAAAATAGAGTTATTTATGTTCAAAAATAAAACAAAACCTTGACAAGTGGCCTGGGAAGACCATGAAGGGTATGGTCTCATGCACAAATGCCTGATATCAAGAACTACCATAAAAGACTTTTGCAGAAACCACAACTTTGGACAATGGCCATCACAACCTTACACAAAAAAGTACTTTTGGGAAGACAACTGCCAGCCAACCTTGGACTAGTGCCACCTTTGTTATTGATCCCTCTACCAAGGATAATTATCTCAAAGTAATGAGGTAATTTTTCTCATTGTTCCTTTGAAAACCTTTATCTTCCTTTACCTGCACCAATACACACATGATTTACTATAACATACGTATTCCCACTGCAATATCCATTCCCATATAAATATCATTTTCTTTCTTATGTAAGTTGACAAGAGTTAGTAAAGAGACTTCTGGAATGGCTGTTATGTATATAACTCAGTATTTAAAACGCATCAGTTGCTCAAAAATCCATCAATTACATAACCGGTTCAAAGCAGAATCTTTATGTGGTAATCTCCCTTTAAGTACCTTCCACTTCAAGCATTTTAGAAAGTTCAATTCACACAGACACAAAAAGGTGCTTTTCCTTTTTTGGTTTTGTAGTTCACTTAACCAGATCACCCTTTCTCCCCTTCACTGTCTGATAAAAGATCCTCTCTCAATACCTAATTCAAATGCCACATCAATTTTCTTTCAGAGAGTCAATCAATCTTTTTTTAATCCCTTGGAAAAATAGCAACTATTTTTCTTCTGAAACCAATTGCATTTTGATTGCATTTAATGTATTTTCGCCATGAATTATGGTCTGTCTCTCATTCTAGTGTCTGTAAACGGTCTTTATCTGTAATATTAAAGTGCAAACTCTTAGGTATGGTTCTTCCACAGGTGCTCAATAGTTGTCAGATACAATTAAATTATACCAATCCAGGTTTCTGTTAAAGTCTTTTTAGAAATGCCTCAGACCACCTTTTGCAGAATAGTGTTCCATTCATTCCCGTTTCCTAGTGATACAGGTCGAGTGGCGGCCCAGCCAGCTTGGCTGACCAAGGCGGGAGGACCCACTGCCTCCCCTTAGCAGTGTTGGTATGGCGGCAGGTGGCAGAGGAACCAGCGGGCTGGAGCGTAGGCAAGGAGGGGGAGCCTCCGTCCCCCCACCAGAAGCTCCAGTAGCCAAAGGGACGGGAAAACTTCTGGCGAGACCCTGGCACCTTGGTGTCTCCTTCCCTTTACACTTACGACTAAATAGGAACCCCCATTTCCTATGCCTAGGTCAATTTCATGTAAGTTTCCTAGGTCTCAATTCCACATTAGACTATGTCCATTCATTAATACATTCATTCACCTTGCCCCAAGGGAAGGGACTGTGTCCATTCATTAGTACATTCATTCACCTTGCCCCAGCCGAAGGGACTGTGTACATTTATTTCCTGGCCTCATATAGAAGGAACCCATGCACCTATATATACCCCTAGATGGAGAGAAAAACAGAAAGAGCTTTTCTCTCCTTACTGGGAACTTTAGTGTTTTTGTATTCTTTTTCTGTAAATGAATTCTGTCTTGCCACTGATCTGTGGTCCCTGGATTTATTCTTCAAATCACCGAGACCAAGAACCTGAAAGTCAGGTATCAGATTTGGCGAGCCAGCCAGGAGAGAAGTCGAAATTCCGGTATCCCTAGCACTCCTTTCCTTTCTTTACAGCACACATCACATAATAGAGGCACATTAAAAATCTATTTATGGTCTGAAGACAGCCCTGTCTTCAATGCTTTTTCACTTTCTGCCTGTCACCAATAGTAGCTCCTTTGATATGGCCTAGCAGGAGTCCTCAAACCTTTTAAACAGGGGGCCAGTTCACTGTCCCTCAGACTGTTGGAGGGCCGGACTGCGGGCAGGATGAGTCAGCTGCTAAGCAGGAGGGCTGTCTGTGGATGCATGGGCCTGAGGAAGATGCCCCAGGAGAAGCGCAGAGGCCACGAAGAGACACCGGGCTGGTGGAGGGGAGGCTCTCAGAAGAAAGGCAACCAGACACAAGCACCTGGAGGGCAGGGTGTGTGTGTGTGTGGGGGGGGGGGGCAAGCTCCACATGCTTTGCGATTTTGTCTCCCTTTCTAGAGAACAACTGCTCCGCTATGACTTTGTCAGAGTCAGATTGAGCATGTGGTTCACATGTGAAAGCAAATCAGAACTTCTATCCAAAGAACCACATTTGTTCTCTGTTTAATTTATTCTTTCTCGTTCTCAAAGAAGACTAGATCTTTATCTCGTCTCTTGACTCTCCACAGCACTTCGCATTTCTCATCCTAAAATATGTGTCGGGAACACCACATCTAGTGTAGAAAGCTTTTGTCCTCTCGTCTTATCTTGTCGCCCCGGTTCTGACGCCTCTCTTCTGCCACACCAGTAAGGCTGAGAAGGGCACCATCTTTCTTCTGTTTCTTTTTCCAGCATATTCCTGCTACAATACCCTGTAGACTCTTCTCTCTCATTTTATGTTGAACCTATATAGGCCATCGTTTAAACTTAAGTCAAATATTAAGTCTCAGCTACTGGGGAGGCTGAGGCAGGAGGACAGCGTAAACCTAGAAGTTTGAGGTGAGCTATGACTGACGTCATTAAACTCCAGCTGGAGCGACCAGTTTGGAGAGAGACCCTGTCTCCAAACGAAACAAAACAAAAAAATTAAACTGGAGCAAAGGCTTTGAAGTACTACTCCTACTCGGCTCGTCTATAAATTTAAGAGGGGGGCCATCTAGGAAGCAATCACTGACTCTTAAAAAGAAACACCGAGATACAAAACCAATTTGGGAAGTGATCCCCAAAGCTTCACGCTTTTTTAATACCACGCTCAGAGACGCTCTGCGCTTGGCTGAAACGACTTTCTTTTGCCTCCCAAAGACGCCCACTCACTGACACAGCAAAGTCGGGGCCGGCTGGGCCAAGCGCGGCCACACCCGAGTCCTGGACAGCTCCCCAGCCCTTCCCGCCGCGCGGAGAGGCGCCCCCTCCCGGTCCCGACAGAGCTGCGGCCGCGCCCCACCCAGGCCCGCTGCGCCCACGGGACACCGGCGCGGCCACCAGACGCCTCGGAGGAGCCTCGCCCCACGCAGGCGCGCTGAGGCCGGGGCAGGGGCGGGCCGGGCCGGCGGGGCCCGGGCAGGGGCGGGCCGGGAGGAGCGGGGCCGGGGCGGGGCCGCTGGCGTTTCCGTTGCTTGGAGCAGTCGGGGTGCAGCTGCCTAGGTCCTTCTCTACCCGCATCCCTGCCTTTCCCTGCGCTCCGCCGCTCTGCGGGAGGTTCGGGCACTTGAGTCGCACAGTCTGGGTGAGTGGCCCCCCAACCTGGGAGAGGACTCCCTGCAGAGAGGGGAGCCGACTCGGGACTCTCTGAGCGCCCAGGTTTCTCCCCGGACTTGCACTATGGGCGGGGCCAGGGGCGGCGAGTGTCTCGCTTACGAGCGGTGTCTCCTTTCTTGCAGTCCTGCATCACCTTCCCCTGACCTGACAAGTCGCCATGGAACAGGTAAGGCCGTGCGTCCCGCGGCGGCGCTCCGATTTGCCCACAAGGTAAAGCAAGGATTGGGGACTTACAGAATTTGAAAGCCAAAAAGTTTAACTGTAAGCTGAATCTGCCTCCGCGAACTCTTGCACACCTTTGTAGTTCTCCCTTTCCTGTGGTCCCTCTTCCTCCCGCGGAGTGTCCCCGGAACGAGCCCCGCGCGCAGCTGCTGGTGACGTGGCGGGTTTTTGCGCACTCCCTTTTCTTGAGTGAATGTGTAAAAGTGGGCCTTTCCCCAAATCCAAAATCGCTAAAATTAGATCAGAGCAGGAACAGCTCATCGTGGTCATGTGAGCCCAAAGCATACTTTTTTTCCTCTTAGTTTCCTTTCTTTTTCTTTTTTTTTCCTGCAAAGTTTCCTGTATTTTCATATTGTGATTGAGCTTTGGCTTTTTCCAGTTGCTCAGCCCAGTTTTACTGAAAGGAACTGTTGGTCATAGGCTCCGATTTTTTTCATGCAAAAGATTAACACAGCAGAGCTGTTTTTCTTAAGCAAAGAACTTGTAGAGTTCGGAATTGAATTTGCCTTGGGACTGTTTCAGAAGTCGGTTGGCGAATATGAGCTTTTTTTGACTGCTATTATTTCTCAAAAATGTAGGAAAGAGAAAATTGTTGAATATATATAGCAGTCTTTAAAAACTCATGGTATTACACAGTCTTTTGTAAATAAGATAATTACCCCCCAAACTAATTTCTCAGATCTTGCCAATCTTCTTGGCTTGTCGAAGTCCAGATAGTTTTTAAAACAAGTGTTTTAACTGCTCAACAATGGTGTCCCTTAGTTGTAGTTCACTTTTCATCAGATTGACTTATCAATCTTGATAAGGTTTCAGGGTCCTTTCCAAGTGAAAATGGGAGGATTAAGATGAGTTAGTAGCTTTATTAAATTTATACAGTGCTCCCATTCTTCCTCTTTTGCACTTAGTTACATGTAACGATAAACCAATTCTTATATTACTTCAAGTGGAAAGTTTAGGTTCTCTGTGCAAAGGATAGTTTTATGTGGAATTAATTTCCTTTATCTGAGGAATTTTTTCCCTATCTTGATATGCTGGTGTGGTGATGTACATGAGGATTTAGCAAGCATCAAAAAATAATTCCCTTTATCCTTGCTCATTTGGCTGTTTTTTGAATCTCTTTTGTAAGTTTCCCAGTGATGTCAGCCAATTCTTTCCATTATGTAGACTCTTTACCCAAGATATTATAAATGAACACATTTTCCAATTGTAGACATTAATTTTGATAATTTCAAAGAATGCTAATAGTATAGAGGCCATTATATATAAAACCTAGGAGACCAGTGGCTTGCATTATAAAATTATGTGTGTGATCTCTATCACAGTATAACGCTAAGACTGTTTGCTATCAAAACCACAGTTTTTTAATTCATGGTAAAGTTGTAAGTGCCGTTAGAAAAAGATACAGAGTGTTGAATCTTGCTGTAGCTTTATAGTTATCCTTGGAAACCATGGCAGTAAAACAGTTTGTTAAAATATTTAGGATTAAAGCCAGACATGGTGGTGTATACTTGTAGCCCCAGCTACTGGGGAGGCTGAGATGGGAGGATCCCTTGAACCCCAGAGTTTGAGGTTGAGGCTTGACTGAGCAGCATAGCATAACTCTGTCTCTAAAAAACCTAAAAACCAAAAAAGTGCATTGGCTTGTACTCTTCCATTGAAAAATATCAAGAGTTGACTGTATTTCACAGATGAATAATCCACTTAATACATTTTAATTCAATTTAAGGTTTTCATAGCTCTTATTTCTAAGATAACCAACCTTTGAAATTTAGATTTTGGACAATCTGAACTTAATTTTATTTATAATGTTGTTTATAAAGAGTTATTTGGGGCCAACCCTGGTGGCTCACACATTTAATCCTAGCACTCTGGGGGGCTGAGGCAGGTGGATTGCCTGAGCTCACAGGTTTGAGACCAGCCTGAGCTAGAGTGAGACCTCTGTCTCTAAAAATAGCTGGGCATTGTGGCGGGCACCTGTAGTCCCACCTACTTGGGAGGCTGAGGCAAGAGAATCACTTGAGCCCTAGAGTTTGAGGTTGCTGTGAGCTATGATGCCATGGTATTCTACTGAGGGTGACAAAGTAAGACTCTTGTCTCAAAAAAAAAAAAAATTAAGAAAAAGTTATTTGGAGCAGTAGAAATGTCATGAAGGCAAGACTAAGCTACATAATTGATCTCTAGAAACTTCATGAACATTACAGCATCACAGTTAGTTCTATGATATATATTTAAAGATTCTTTTTGTTTTTATGAGACTGAGTCTCAAGTAGTAGACTGGGTAGATTGCTGTGGCATCATAGCTCACAGGAACCTCCAACTTGGGCTCAAGTGATCTTCTTGCCTCAGTTTTTCTATTTTTAGTGGAGATGGGGTCTCACTCTTGCTCAGGCTGGTCTCAAACTCGTGAGCTCAAGCAATCCACCTGCCTTGGCCTCCCAGAGGGCTAGAATTACAGGTGTGAGCCACTGTGCCCGGCCTCTACAATATGTATTTAAACTGTATAAGATTTAATCAGAAGCTTTCTGTGTTGATTTGAAATTGTTGCACTGTAATAATTTACAAAGGCCCTGCAGAGCAAGCAAATCATTGTAAAGAAGTAAATTTGCGACGAGGCTCACTGATGGCATCTTTTCATGCCATTCACTTTTAAAGTCAAGTCTCTCTGTGGCTAATGGTTCACTCTTGGGATCTTAGATTAGAGTAACCTGTGTACACATGGCCTAAGCTGCTCTAGGTTAGTCTTTCAGTTCCTGATCCCTTTGATTCTTTTTTTTTTTTTTTTTTCCTTTCTCCTTTGATTCTTGTCTTGGTTTTGGATACTGAAAAAGAACTAGATCCAAAACTGCTTGGCTGCTTTGTGAGCCAGTGAGCAATTCACTGGCATTCAGGAAATCCTAATTCCCTTATCTAGTATTCCGTGCACCTTGGAAGACCTACATAGGTGTTCAAGATAGTTAGAGTTGGGTAGTCTGTGGTTTTCCTTTTTTAATGACTTAGAAGTTCAAAATAGTAGAAACATAACATTGTTTTTACATCATAGATTTATTTCTGAAATAAAATGTATTCATATTACCTTTATACTATTCTAAAATTTCTCAAATATATCAGTTTTTAAAAAAAAATCTAGTGCTCCTAAGACCTTTACTTTGAGTATATTTTTAGATCCAATCTTTGAATTTAGTAGTTTGCATAATATATAAACATATAAACAATCGACTAATAGGGCTGTATATGCCTATTAACTTTATTTCTTTGGAATCTAGTTCTTAACTGTTTTGTTCCTTTTCCTTTTGTGTATGCACTCATGAATGTATGAAGATTTGGCATTCCCACTTATGCCAGGTCTTGTTAGACGTGAAATGTACAATGGGAAATAGAAGTAAGATTTATGGATATAATAGATGCATTGCCAAGTCTTTTATGTACATTATTTAGTCCTCATAATACAGTTTTGGAAATAAGTACTACTATTTCTCTTTCACAGAAGAGGAAATTGAGGTTACTTAGCTGGCATTAGTTGCATAGGATAAAGGAAGGAAGCCATGTACATACAGACGGCAACAAGAAGAAATATAAATGCTTAGGGGTGCAGATGAGTTTGGCGTGACCAGGAACTGCAGGTAGTATGATATTCCTGGAGTGAACCTGCCGTAAAGTGGGGAAATGGAGCCTTGTCTTTGAAAGGGATGCCAGGTGGGTAGATAGGAGCTAGAGCTAAAGCGTATCAACCATTTTGTAGGTAATCACAAACTATTAGTTTCAAGTTGGGATGGGCCATGGTAAGATTTGTATTTGACAAAGATCTCCCTGGTACCAATGTGATGGCTGCATTTCTGAAGGTTGCAGGGGATAATGGAGTAGGATTGGGGGCAGTGAGAGGGATATTAGAAGATGACTTAGGAATCTGTTGCATAATACCTATGGGACTTGAAAGGGCTTAATTTAGGTACTGGCTGAGACTTTGATAGGCAGGGCCTGTGAGAAAGAGTGGGCAAATCTGATGCATGAGTGGGTTGGTGATGGCTGGCAAAGGGTCAGGTGAAGGTCAGGATGACTGACTTGCTCGACCATGGTTGATTGTGTTCCCTTTGAGAAAAAATTGCAGGTTTGAGGTGGCAGAGAGAGAGAGTAGTGAATTTTTTGAATTTGAGTTCCTTATAAAACATTTAGGAGGCATTATCTAATAAGAGTAGGGTAGATATAATCTCTGAATGCTCTTTCATCTCTGTAGGTTCATTTGTTTATATATTATTTATCTCTTCTTACAACTAAAAAGAATTTGAAGCTAACTTATTTCCTACCTTTGCTTATTACAGCCACATTCATTAGATTGGTGCCCCTTGTTTAGACATAAAAGGAAAGACAAGGTGGTGAATCTGTGTAGACTCTCTAATCTGTGTAGAATCTGTGAGAAACTTGATGGATTCTGAAGCGCTGGTGTGAATGAATTGGCTAGAGATCCAGCTTTCAAGTGTTATTCATAGGTGGCCGGTTGAACAATTAAGTAAAATCGCACACTGTCCCCTGAACTCTGACATGAACTCATGGGAGGCTAACGCCACTTGGCCACTTTACCTCAGGGCATCCCTGCCATTCTTGGGCAACCCTGCCATTCTTGGGCAACTTCTAAGAGCACACAATTTAACTTTCCATTTTATTGGTATTTGCCAAGGGAAGACATTCTCATACTGGCTGGGAGATTTATTTATCTATTTTATTAAATCATAACTGTGTACATTAATAAAATTATGGGGTACAATGTGCTGGTTTTATATACAATTTGAAAATACTTTCATGAAACTGGTAACATAGCCTTTGTTGCATTTTCTTAGTTATTGTGCTAAGACATTTATATTCTACCCTTAGTAGATTTAACATGTCCCCTTGTAAAATGCACCACAGGTGTGGTCCCACCAATTACCCTCCCTCCATCCATCCTCCCTCTTCCCCTCCCCCTCCTCTTTCTCCTTCATCTTGGGCTTTAGTTGGGTTATAGCATTCATATGGCAGTGTGGTATTTATAAATTGGTTTCATAGTAGGGCTGAGTACCTTGGATACTTTTTCTTCCATTCTTGAGATAACTTTGCTAAGAAGAATATGTTCCAGCTCCATCCATGTAAACATAAAACAGGTAAAGTTTCCATCTTTTTTAAGGCTGCATAATACTCCATGGTGTACCTATACCACAATTTATTAACCCATTAGTGGGTCGATGGGCACTTGGGCTTCTTCCACAACTTAGCAATTATGAATTGGGCTGTAATAAACATTCTGGTACAAATATCTTTGTTATAAAGTGATTTTTGGTCTTCTGGATATATATCTAAGATTAGCCCACATCACAAAATCCCCAAACCATAGATGTTGGCGTGGATGTGGAGAAAAGGGAACACTTCTGCACTGCTGGTAGGAATGCAAACTAATATGTTCTTTTTGGAAAGATGTTTGGAGATCACTTAGGGATCTAAAAATAGACTCAGATGGGAGATTTAAAGAAGCACATGACATTAAATATCCAGTATTAAAAAAATACACAACACAGATTTTAATCATATTTACAAATCTTTACTTTGTTATCAAAAACCATCACTGTAAAATAGTTTAAATTACTTAAGTTACATAAACTATTTTACAGTGATGCCTGTTTTCCCTTAACACTTGATTTTAAGAAATAGGTTACAGATAGTAAAATAGACAAAATGGGAAAAAGCAAAAACATGTAAGAAAGAGGACAGAAGGGAAAGGAATTTTTGTGAAAACAAGCAATGGGCTAATTTTGAGTTTAAAGCTTTGGACTTGTCTTTTCTGATGGGATTAGAGCAAGAGGGAGGCTTGGGGATTGAGAGTTTATCATTGATTCCTGATGTGCTTGTACCCCTTAGTCCTCTTGGAGTTTCTGTTTTTTTCCTTGATGTTTATTTTACTGTGCACCTCAAAGTACATCACCTCACGCTGACTTTTCACTCTTTTCTTGCTTATCTCATTTCTTTCTTAGAACAATGTTTGTAAAAACATTTTTTTTTTCTCATTAGTGGGATCCATTTTCCCGGGAAATATTAATGGGCCTCTCCTGGGTACAGCAGGTGAACCCTGAAGTGCTCTGATTGGAGTGGGGAGAGTTTTGCCATCTCCCCACTTTTCTGGGTGGCTGCTGAGCCCTTTGGAAGCCTGATCTTCTGAAGAATGACACTCAATCAGGGACTAGCGGCTTGGCACTTGGCCAGCACTAGTGGTTTGCTTTATGGTCTCTGGCTCTGAGTTAGATTACGTGGAGTGGTGGGTGTTTGATGAAATATTGGTTATGTAGAACTGGAAGACAAACTTAAGAGATTTGGTGATTGCTGGGAAAGGGTCAGGCGAAGGTCAGGATGACTGACTTGCTTAAGAGAGCTTAGTGCGCTGTTGTACCTTTGGGAAAGCTTTATTTAAAATGTTCCAGGCAGGTGAATATTTTCTCATCTTTAAACTTGAAATTGGTATTGTGTGTTATTCCTCTGTGTCTAAGTTTTATGTCTAGGAAAGCAACCCTTTACTTGATTTTGGGTTAATTTTATGTATTTTATTTTGCCATACCTAGTCTTTGCAGGTAAAGAACTTTTTCATTTAGAGGAAACAAAAAAGCCAACAAAATTATAGAGCTCAAGAATGGATATTTTTGACAGTGAGAGTTAAAAGAGTGAATTATATGTTTTTGTCAAGAATTGTCTAAGAATATATAGTGATTTTCTTGGTAAGGCATTGGTGGCAGGAGGTAAAGGAAAGTGAGGCTAAACTGAGGATGGTGACGGGAGGGCCCTGCTTAGAGTGGGCATCAGCCTGTGTAGAGCCCAGGGACTCCAGGGAACAGGGGAAGCCCTCTCCTGTGAGTCATGGAAAGCCACATTTGCAGACAGTTTTGTGTGGGGTTTGGGCAGGATGTCCAAACAAGGGTGCTGCCCTTATGACTCATGTCCGTGATTCACATCTGGTTCCTTAATTCCACTACATGGCTTTGCTAACTTTGACTGATGATTCGGATTGTAAGGAATGTAGCAAAGTTGTTTCACAGTTTCTAGAAAGCTCTGAAAAATATGACTGGCAGTGACTTCTTCCTTCATTGCTAGTAGCTGAGATTTTTGAGGATGCTTTTCTTCCTTTCATCGTGTACCTAATTTCCTTCAGTCTTTGGGGTCAGTTTTTTTGCTTCTTTGAGGCGTATTCCTCCCATCTCTTCTGTTTTTAATCTCTCCCCTATTTTCACCTCTCTCTCTGTTTCTTTATCTCCTACAAACTGGATCAAGTCTCTTCTTCTTTTAAAATGTTTCGAGGCTGAGGCTGTGGCACCCCAGCCTGGGGCAGCAGAGTGAGACTCTGTCTCAAAAAAAAAAAAAAAAGTGTGTTTTTACAAGGTGTTATTTGTAAAATGGGGAGTCATCCAAATGTTCTGTCTCTCAGTTAATTCCTGGGTGTCCTATAGTCAGTCTTTTTATCACCACTAGACTTTCCATGTGCCCAGTCTAGGGGACCCTTTTGGGCTCACTCAGCTTCCCTGTGGCATTGGGCAGTGCTGCTTCTCCGTTCCTCTAGGAATGTTTGTCTCCTTAGGCGTCCATGCCGTCACCCTCTGTGGACTTTATTCTTGCCTTGGGGCTTTGCACAGTGTATTTGATGTGTATGAGCCCAGGGCTACAGTCCCACAGCTTTCGTTCAAGTTCCAGCTCTGCCACTTGCTTGTTCCTGGTCACCTGTTGACTTGCCAACCTTTCTAAGTGCGTATGTTTCTTCTGCAAAATGATGTGTCTTAGTTCATTTTCTGTTGCTTATAACAGGATACTTGAACTGTATAAAGTAAAGGAAGTTATTTTATGGAGTCAGGGGGACTGGAAGTCCAATGCTGAGAGCTGCATCTGCTGATGGCCTTCTTGCTGGTGGGGGCCTTTTGCAGAGTTCTGAGGCCATTCAAGGTGGCACTTGGTGAGGGGAGAATTGTTGAGTGTGCTAGTTCAAGTCTCTTCTTTTCTTACAAAGCCACTAGTCCCATTCCCATGATAGCCCATTCATCCATTAATCTGTAATAGTTATCCATTCATGAGGGTCCCTCATGACACAATCACCTGTTGTTACAGGACCCTCCTTTCAAACTACCAGATTGGGGATTAAGTGTCAGCGTGAGGTTCAGAGGAGACAAATACTCTAACCATAGTATGGGGGTTTATTAGAAGATCCATGCGAAGCCCTGAGCACAGTGCCTGTCATTGCTGCACTCAGCGGATAGCTGCCATTCTGACTGTTGAATACCTTCCCTTCCATCTTCTCTGGCTCTTCTTCCCACCACTGTGTCAGTAACTCACAGTCCCACTTCTCTTCTGGTCTACCTACTATGGGGAAATGTAAAACCAGCCATCTTGTTCATCCAAAAATCAGAATCATCTTCAATAGTTCCTTCCTACCCTGGCTCTTGGTTCTGTTTGTCTTTCCTTTCCGTTGCTGTTGCTTCTGCCTTGATCAGATTTTCTTTACCTTCTTTTATGTTAGTTTGAAACAGTCTTCCTGTGCCCACTCCACAGTCCATTCCGTCGTCTCCACTGCTGCCAGCCTTGTCATTACTGCACAGTTGACACTGTTCTTCCCTGTGCCAGTCTCAGCTAATGGCTTCTTGTTGCCCAGAGGATGAAGTCTGCTCTCTGAAGCTTGGCTTTTGTGCCTCACCTCTCCCCTCAGTGTGACCTTCTCCCGGGTTGGTTTTTCTATTCAATTTCACTGCTTGTTCCACTTTGGTGACCCTTTATCCTAAGTATCAGATTGTTTTGTTCCTCCATGCTATAAAATACTCTTTGGAAATTCTCTGCTTTCCTAAACCAGCCTGGCATATTCACAGGCAACCTTCAAGATGTTTTTTTAGAATTTTCTCCCTATTTCTTCTCTTTCTACCCTTCCGAACTCAGTTCCCCTTTATGTGCTCACATGGTACAACCTTGGCATACGTACTCTGCTGCATTTGATTAGTTTATATGCCTATTACTTTCTACTTGACTTTTATTAAATACTTTGCCCAGGGAAGGTATTCAAAAATGGTTGTCAAATGAATAAATAGGGAAAATTCAAGGGCAGCCAGACCTAAGTTCTCACATTAAGAGAGATTGTGGTATTTATTCATTTATACATTGATGTTGATGGTGTCTTTGTAATTCTTTAAATAAAAACTGCAGTTTGATTTCTCTCAGATCTTTCCTAACCTGTGCTAATTTTGGAAGATTATCTTCTCAAATCTTATCCATTTCTCTCCTAGCCTATAGCTCTTCTAAATTATGTTAAATCATATGAAATTGCCAATATTCAACCATTCAAGGACTGAAGCTCCGTAACTAATGGATGGGGATTTATTGGTCTTTATTCATCTGTGCTCCTTAGTCAAGTGGAAGTGGAGACTAGCCTGGCTGTGGGTAGATTTCCCACTTGGTGGAATGAACAGCTCTGGCTTAGTTTCATGACCTTTCCGTGACACAGTGGGAGGGAGGTCCTCCCTCACTCTTTTCCTAGTTGGCCCTTTGTTTGGCGTAGGAACTGGGAAATGAAAATTGCTACTGGTAAACAATCTGGGGCTGAGATATAACCTCAAGAACACCTATTCTTCTCAGAGCTTGTGTCCTTTTGGCCTTATGATCATAACACTTGATCTCGGGAGTTCAGGTCAAGGGGAAAATCGTGAGGTCAAATTTTCCAGTAAGTTTTCTCATCACCAACTTTGTTCATAGGAGAGAGCAATGTGTCTTCCCTTCTTAATAAGAGGAAGGACTTCTGTTAAAGAAAAAATTCTGACAGCAAGGAAAACTTTATTCAAAAATCTTGCAGTACAGGTCATGACTCACAATAGGGGAGAGAGATCAGGTTCAATTCCGAATACAGGGAAGACAACTGGTGATTTACAGTGAATAAGTAGAGTGAGGAGGTCAGTGGATGGACAATTTCTAAGAGGAGACATCAAGTTAGGGAATTTCTCACTAAGTTGACTTAACAGGATTCTTGCTGAAAATAGGCTAAGATGATCAGATGTCAAGGATTGGGAGGGGTTGAGGAAATTGATCAGATATGGAGAGTACTTCAGTTCATTAGAGCAGCTATAACAGATTACTATAGACTAGGTGACTTATAAACATCAGAAATTTATTTCTCACATTCTGGAGGCTGCAAGGCCAAGATCAAGGTACCAGCACAGTCAAATTCTTTCAGCTTCTCTCCTGGGTTGTAGACTACTGCCTTCCTGCATCCTCACAGAGCAGAGAGCAGAGAGAAACAAGTGCTCTTGGGACTCTTACAAGGAGTCTAAATTCATCATGAGGGCTCTGCTCTCATGACTACGTCTAATCCTAATTATCTCCCAAAGGTCCTATCTCCTGATGCATCACATTGTGGTGCAGGGTTTCAACACAGGATTTCAAGGGGCCTAAGGACAAGGCCTAATTGAGAAGAGGGCTCAGAGGAGCCTGTTCAAAGTTTTGTCAAGAAGAGTCTTTGTTGCTGTCTCCTGCCTTTTTTTTTTTTTTTTTTT
>NW_003852488.1:169787-178535 GCF_000181295.1 Otolemur garnettii | reverse complement strand
TTGAGTCACAGACACTACCCTGTCTCCTGCTTTTTTAGGAAGCATAATTTAGTGCCACTAGAAAGAGGTCACTGATCTGACATTTGATGCTGTGTCCTGTGGAAGTTCTTTCCCATGGCTGTCTCTCATATGTCATCTTTTAAAATTTGATTAGTAAAGTAGAATATAAATGTCTTAACACAGTAACTAGGAAAATGACATAAAGGTTATGTTAACCAGTTTGATGAAAATATTTCAAATTGTATATGAAAACACCACACCATACCCCATGATTGCATTACTGTACACAGCTATCATTTAATAAAAAAATAAAATAAAATTTGATTAGTGTTACATTGTTTTTGGCATATATAGCAATTGGAGGCTGAGGTAGAAAAGAAATTTGTCCCCTTAGAGATGATCGTTTCTGTGCATTCATAATAAAACACGTAAGACTGTGAACCAGACAAGCTGTTAGTTTCCCAGTTTTGGATGGTACCTTAATAGGAATTTTAAGGGAATTCAGAAACATTTTTTGGTAAAAATATGTGTTGGCAGCCTCACTTAATCACCTCTTAAAGGTGAGAATTTATGGCTCAATGTTAGTAAAAGCCTTCTGACTCTAAGGGTCTAATGATCCTGCAAACTTCTTTTGAAAATATTAAAATATTTTGATTATTGAACATGCTGTGAGATAATGTGTACCAGGAAGCTTTATAAAGAAGGTCTTCCATTATACCTTTATAAACTTCAAAAGATTTGTATTCTTCTGGCACATGTACTACCAGATATCTTTTCAGGCTTCAATGGGTTCTCTTAAGATCTCTCAGTAAGTCCACAGAAAGAGCACTTAGGTGAAAAATCATGTAATAATACCACCGCTTAGAATTGAGCACTCAGGGTAGGGCATTAAGGTTTAATGTGGGTTCCGCATGCTCCTATTAGAGATCAAAGTGGCGAGAGACTTAATGGGAAGGAAGTGCCCTCTGTGAACCAAGAGGCAATGGTGGGGCTTGATCACAGGGAAGGGGAGCCAGTCTTCCCTCTAATGGGATTGCCTGTTTCAGGGTAGCTCATGCGCTGAATTGGTCCTTCTGATTCCCATTATAAATGGTCTACTTCCCATTTCAAAGGGGATCACAAATCTTATCAAAGGGCAAATTTGTTTAATGACTAAACATGAGATATAGCGAGTGGCTTATTGTTTGTGTTGTTTGCGTTGTTGTATTTGTCATGATATGAATAATACCTCTGTGTTTCCTGTTCTAGGTTCCCAAAGGCACCGTGAGTGACTTCCCTGGATTTGATGAGCGGGCCGATGCAGAAACTCTTCGGAAGGCCATGAAAGGCCTGGGTAAATTTAGCTTCCTTTTTGTTTTTTAAAAATCTACCTTTTGCTTTGTTTTTAAACGAAGTCATTTACTATAGTAAGATAAATTTTAGATTATTGTGTTCTGAAATTCATAGGACAAAAGACACATGAAGGTAACCAAATAATAGACCGTTTCTAATATTTGGTCTCTAGAACTTAACAGGCCATGAAATTCAACCTCTGTGCTTTTGCACCTGTCCCCTTCACTTGTGCTGTGGTGGCCTGAGTAGAGACGCAGCTGTCCCAGAGAGTGAGCAGCTTTGCAGTCTGTTTCCTCTGCTCAGTTGGATATCCAGTTCTCATTTTGTGAGTCTTTTAAATATGGCTCCCTTCTCTTTCTAGCCCCTTTTCTAGACATTTAACAACTTCTCATCTTGAGGATTTCCAGGTGTAACTGGTCTCTCTGTGCTCAGTTTCCAGTACTATATTCATGTGAATTTTGGCCTTTCAAGGCCTTCTGCGTTATCCCTGCCCAGCTGTTCAGACTCATCTCCCTTTATTGCTTGCTTGATACCTTCTCTGATCCAACCATTCTGGGCCATCTGCTATTCACAAAAGCCCCGTATTTTCCCAATGCTGAGCTTTTCCCTTGTTCCCCAAACCTGTCTTTGTTAACATCACTGCCTTTTGCAACCCTTCCATCCTTCAAGACTGGTTGGGTTATCACCTTTCTGTGAAGCTTTCCCTGAGGCTGCCTTCTACCTCTTTTATCAGCTAAAAGCCTCTCTTTTCAACCCATGTAACACCTGGACCTCCCCTGAGGCATTTATCACATTCTGTCTTAGCTCACAGTTATGTTTTTATAATTTTCACCGTAAGTTGTCTATAATTTGAAGCCAGAGTTTTTTATCTTTCTCTTCTCCCAATCCTTTGTAACACACAGCAAATCATGTCTTGTGAGTAGCAGTTATTTGAATAACTATTTGCCTGAAAAACTAGATGCACCCAGTTTTTCAAAGGTGAGGAATACTGACTTCATGATATGTCAGGAATGGGGGGGGGGCAGTATATATTGGAAACCTGACCAATTTTATGTATTGTCCATTTTACATTTTTAAGAAACAAATAAAACATTTTTGTATTCTTAGAGAGAGAACAGGGAAATAAAATGACCAGGGAGCTGGGTACAGGGGTTGCTGGGGAGCAGGCATGTGGGAGTCAGCTGTCTTGGTTCTGTAAATTGCAGGCACCGATGAAGAGAGCATCCTGACTCTGTTGACAGCCCGAAGTAACGCTCAGCGCCAGAACATCTCGGTGGCTTTTAAAACTCTGTTTGGCAGGGTAAGACTACACTTCGTCCCAGTGTAGAATGGGAGAACAGCTATAAGTTTTAAGATTACTTTGAAATACTCTAGTATTTCTCTGTAAGCATCATTTATTTTGTGATTCTGACTTCTCTACTTTTTTCTTTTCCACTTTCTCTAAGTTATCTGATGTTGGTATACAGTACTCACCCAATGTATCCTCACATAATTATTTCTCTCTGCTTGATGTGGGAGAGGGGTCAAAAGATCCCTTCATGATAACTTCCCTCCTTTTTTCCTTCTGTACTCAGAATCATTCATTTCCTAGATGTAAAGCTGTATAACAATATGTTTTTTAATGACATAAAGTCTTGGCTTATTTTGGGATGACTTTAATTGATGGATTTTTAATTTAAAAAAGTAAACAAAATTAAATTTATTACCAAATGAATTAGTGCATGCATAAAAACGTAAGTGTCGTCTTGTTTGTCTGAAAACTTGTATTGTCATTTCATCGAGAACCAAATGCAGAACAGAAAAGGTAGTATTCTCACCACTATTTATGGTTTCCTAGCATGCTGAAACTTATACATTGGAAATCCCTATATTCTTTCTTTTCATAATTATATATACAATATCTCCATAGTTACAGATGTCTCTTAGTAGTCAGGAACATGAAAATAAGATTTGGTTAGTGTAATAATATTGTTGGCGTATGTAGCAATTGGAGGCTGAGGTAGAAAAGAAATTTTTCCCCTTGAAGGTGACTGTGTTTCTGTGCATTCATAATAAAATACATAAATTGTGAACAGATTAGCTGTTAGTTTCCCAGTTTGAGATAGTACTTTAACAGGAGTTTTAAGGGAATTAAAAAACATTTTTTGGTAAAAGTAAGTGCTGGTGGCCTCTCTTAATCATAAGGTGAGAATTTATGGCTCAGTGTTAGTAAAACCTTGTGACTCTGAGGATCTAATGACCCTGCAGACTTCTTTTGAAAATATTGAACGTTACCAACATAGTATGTTCAATACTAACCGTAATATGATACATATATTAAAATGTTATTAGATATTGAGAAAAAAAATTGTTATGTTTGGGTATAATAGGCTAAATTTTATCCTTTGTAAAAATACATTTATGTTTTTATTTGAGAATTTTTTTTTGAGACAGGAGCCTCAAGCTGTCCCCCTGGGTAGAGTGCTATGGCATCACAGCTCACAGCAACCTCCAACTCCTGGGCTCAAGGGAGTCTCCCGCCTCAGCCTCCTGAGTAGCTGGGACCACAGGTGCCCGCCACAATGCCTAGCTATTTTTTGGTTGCAGCCGTCATTGTTGTTTGGCGGGCCTAGGCTGGATTCGAACCTGTCACCTTGGGTGTACGTGGCTGGCACCTTAACCACTTGGGCCACAGGTGCCGAGCCTTTGAGAAGTTTTTTAAAGATACTTGTGTTTCTAGAATAGTATTTTCAGCACATTAACTGCCATGTGAGTTGTCTTTAACTTACACTAGTTTGGGGCCCGGGCCCTTGTGAAATATATAACTCACAAGTCTCTTGACCGATCTTGACTGAAGAAAACACCATGGCACCAAGAGAAAAAATTTGTTTTCTAGTGTGGCAGTCAGTGTGTTAAAATATCTTTAGTCTACTTTTGAAGGTATTCATTTTCTTTCCAGCTCTTCAAGCTAAGAAAAACATTTTGTGAAAATAAATACCTTGATGCTTAAGTGGCTTTGCCTTAGGCTGAGTTTAGTTCATATGTCAAGAGTATATTATTGAAGGTTATGGGGGTTGTTGAGCTCACGTGCCTTCTACTTGAAGCTGGATATATACTATAGAATTCATTAGTGAAAGGGGCTATCATTTAGATTTAAGAAGAATCTCCTTAAAACTTCTGCCTGGTTAACAAGTTTGTGTTTTCTGTGAGTTAGGATCTTTTGGATGACCTTAAATCGGAATTAACTGGAAAATTTGAAAAATTAATTGTGGCTCTGATGAAACCCTCTCGGCTTTATGACGCCTATGAACTGAAGCATGCCCTTAAGGTAAGCAGGAGTGAAAGGAATGCTTCTGTCGTGTGTAATACTATTTTGTTTTGGTAATTACTTCATCTTAATTGTTAGGCATTAAAATTTTTATTTGACTTATTTCAGTGAGAGTTGCTTGGAAGACAGAGCTGTAGGAGGCAAAAGAAGTAAAGGAGGGAGAAAATTACAAGTGTGTCATTTAATCTTTTTCTATGTTTAAACTTGGTAATATTGGCTATTTAAATTTTAAATTTTTTATAGATTTTTATATTTTATTTTCATGTCAGTCTCCTAAATTTTTAAATGTGTTAAAAATTCCAGATGAGATGTTTTATTTTGTCACGTAGCAAGTTGCTTGTGTAATGAGAATATTTCTCATCATTTTAGGTTAAAAAGTAAAGCTTCAAAGAGAATTTTCAAGATAAACATTTTGCAATAGCCTTTCCTTCTTTCCTATACTTTTTATATTTCATTTTTCTTTTATTTTGTCACAAAATCCTTGTATCTAATCTAATATCTTTTCTTTTCATATTTATCTTTTTCCTTTTTTGTTTTTGTTTTTGTTTTGTTTTGGTCACAAAATCTTTCCTATATATCTAAACACTAAAATAGTAGAGCTGGTAAACTTGTTACAATTTCAGTTGTAGCAAAAACTAATATGTGTTCCCTTGACTGGTGTTTGAAATATTGTATTAATATGACTGCCTTGAAACATTTGTTTAGACTTACCAGACAGGAAGAAGTTCAGTCATCAGCAGTTAGATCTTGAATGGGCAAATTGAGATTTAACAACAGGAGAGGATCAGTGATTCTCGCTTATGGAGTAGAGAGGGGAGAAGGTTCACCCAAAGAGGAGCTTCATAATGCTTAGTCTCTTCATTTTCCTACAGTGATTCCTTTGGAATAAACGAAACATTGGTCACTAAGAAAAGTGCTTTTTTTGCAGCGTGCTTCTGAAATGTCAGCAGTAGCTGAAATTCTGCCAGAGGATAAACCTACGTTTTTCAGTGCTTTATTATTTTTTTTTAAGAAACAAATACAAAGATACATATGTTCTTTTTTAAAAATCAAGTTCAACTGTACTGTTACTTCTTTTAATTTAGTGGTGTAGATATGATTTTTATAAGCAGAAAAAGGAAAACCAACTAAAATTATTCTTCAGAAATCCCCAAAGCAAGTCCCGATTCCTTTATTCTGATCTAATTCCTAGTATCTAAGCAGTGCTATGTTTACTGTTACCCTTGATGCACAATTTGCTTATGAATCCAGAGAAATTAACTTGGGGTAAGAGTTTATCAAGGGTTTATGTTTTGAGATACAGATTGTTTAAATATCAGTGCTCCAGACAAATTTAGGTAAAATTTTTATTTTTACTCTTTCACCTTTTAAAAAATTATTTCACCTTTCATTAAAATGTTTTATTTTTAAAATAGACTTAACTGACCAAATTATAAGTTACAAATTTATATAACTGGTTTATGTACATATACGTATACATATACACACAGTTAATAAACATTGTCTTTCATTAGACAGAAATGAATAAAATTGGAGAGAAATTAATTTCAAATTGCTTATTTCTAGAACTAATAGAACTCATATATAAAGGAGCCGATGTTATGTTGGATAATATGTATATAATCATGCCGTTTGGGTAACAGCTATACTAGGAAAATGACTTCCTTTTTAATCTTATTGACATGTTTCTCTATTAAAAACAAATTTACAAATAGGGAGCTGGGACAAATGAAAAAGTCCTGACAGAAATTATTGCTTCAAGGACACCTGAAGAGCTAAAAGCCATAAAACAAGTTTATGAAGAAGGTAAATGTTTCAGGTTAATATTTCTCCTTCATCTCTGCTGTCACTTCTTTCATTTCTCTGCTATGAATGCAGCCCTTCCTTCATACGGTCCTACAGGAGGCAGGCAATACGTGATTATTGAATGAATGAATGAAAAAATGAATGAGTGAGCTACGATGGAGGTCACTTTTCTCTTTCAGTAAGGAAAAGCTGGCCTTTTCCCCTATAACTGTCCTAGTAGTTTATGAGAAGCTACTGATGTAGATGGAGTTTACTTTTTGCCTACAATTTGCAATGAATGTAGGAATATACAAGTTGTCTTTCTTTTACATTAACTGTAAGGCCTAAGTGGCTTTTCTTCTTTTAAAAAAATTTAGTTTTATGTTCCTAAAAATTCAGAGTCGTCTACAAAGTACTTTTGGAACCTTGGAAAAGAAACCTAAATCTTTTTCCAAATCAGAATCAATAAAAACATTTGAGCAAATATGTGTGTTTCAGTTAATGGCAATGCTTAAATGAAATACTCAGCATTTTGATGTTTTTTTGTGTGTGCCTTTTTCATGAAAAAAATCTGTATTTCAGTCTGAAGTATATCCTATGAATGGAATCAAGAAAATGAAATAGAAAGCAAAGATAGAGAGTTCTTTCCTCTTCAGAGTTCCTGTCATGGACTCTTTCCTTCTGCCTGATTGAGAACGGTTAGACCCTCCAGTTTGTCAGTTTGGTCAGCTGACTCCAAGCCTAGTACCTGTAGCTGGGGAAATGGGTGTCCTTCTTGGCATTAGTTTGTTAATTTTAAATGGCTTTGTTAACCCTGCAGGTCAGAGCGGTGTGCTAGTTTAAGCAACTATGTAATTGCCTTTCTGAAATGTTGAGTCTAATAGCTGAAATAGCCATGCATGGTTTGCCCCCCTCACCTGTGTTACTGAGCACCGGGTGTGTGTCCGGCAGCACACTGACTGTCATGAATGATACAAAGGGTGTCCACAACTCATCTCCTGTCCTCAAGTGGTTTGCCTGCAGTCTGTTTAGGGATGACATGCCTTAGAACAACTGCCATAGTTAAGGGATAGTACAATTCAAACCAAGAGTAGAGTAGTGCCCCTTTTCCTTTAACACCAAAAGATGTTTCATGCAGGAATGCATTGAGAGGCAAAGGTCTTCTTAGCTTTGTATGTTAGGGGAGATTTCGTGGTACAAATTGCACATTCAGCAGAGTTGCAGGACTAGATAGGTCTAACTAAGAGTCTATTGACAGATGAATGTATAAAGAAAATGGGATCTACAGAGGATCTCAAAAAATGTATACATAATTTAAGAAAGGAAAAAACTGTATTATAATTATAATGCTCTACTCACATTTGACTTTGATACACCATACAAGGTAACAAATGTTACTGGTCTATATTGAGTATTAGAATTTTAATACAATTCTGTTCTCACTTAAAATGTGTATACTTTTTTTTTTTTTGGCAGCCTTTGTGTGGAATATGATTCAGTCTTAGTGAGGGTAATCTTGTCATAGAAAGATGAGGAGGGCATTGTGCTAAATGAAATAAGCCAGACGCAAACACCTCAGGTGTCACTTATATGTGGCAGCGACACGAGGAGCAGCAAAGAGTCAAATGGCGATTCCTAGAGGCTGGGGTGGGGTGGGGCGAAAGGGAGAAGGCAATGGGGAGATGTCAGCCAAAAGGTACAAAGTTTCAGTGAGGCAGGATGAATAAGTTCTGGAGATCTGGTGGACAGCATAGTGATTGTATTGATAGTACTATGTGGTTGTAGTATACTTGAAATTTGCTAAGAGAGTACATCTTAAATGTTCATGCTGTAAAACAGAAATTGTGTGAAGGGCTGGGTATGCTAGTTCGCTTGAATGTGGTAATTACTCCATAATGTATATGAATATCAAAACATCATGGTGCATACTTTAAATATATACAATTTTTAACCTACCTATCATAACTTAATATAGCTAGAAAGAAAAAGACTAGACTAGGTGGGTTGGGGTGGGACAAACATTTTTGGGTAAGAGGCATGGAGACTGGACCGCCCACAGTGTTTAAGGCGTGGAGAGCCTGCCCCCTGTGGAGGGTATGTGCATGTTCACTATAGAAGAGAAATTGAACAAGCAAGGTCAGGCAAGGCTGTGTAGCAGATGGCTTTACAAGACTGAATTAGGAATTTGGATTGGATTCAAGGGCGCTGTAAATTCCTGAATGGACAATGGAATGTGGAAGGAACAATGCGGGAGGAAGGAGATTGTATCTAGAGGCTGATTAGGCAGCTGTGTATGGCCCAACCTGGGTTTGGGTGGGAGGTGT
>NW_003852488.1:164499-169439 GCF_000181295.1 Otolemur garnettii | reverse complement strand
CAAGGTTTTGTATTTCTGAAAGTGGTTGAAATAAACATTTAACTGTCCTGGGCCTTTTAAAATAGAAGTTTTAGTCTTTTAAAGTTTACTTGCTTTCAAATAGCAATTACATTTGTAAGTACCTTAAAGTAGTGACTCCTTTCCTTTAATAGCAGGGGTCTGAGAAGGACTTGTAGACTCATGTAGATCTCAGCGCTCCCCTTCCTCATGACCTTATGTTGAACAGCTGGACGTAGATGTAGGATGGGGCATACTTTAAGGAATCATTGCTCTCTTTAAGAGTTACTCTTAAAAGGAAGAGGAAGGAGTGGCCTGCCCAAACAAAGAATATTTAGAATATTAGAAAATGGAAGATGTTTGCATACTTATCATGTAAAAGATCTGAAAGGAAGTAAAACAAAGTTTAAACTTATGATTGATTGTGTTTAGGAAGCTTCCCAGTACTATTGTGTGTTTAAAGATTAATAATTACATTGTTCCAGAGTATCGCTAGATGGTTGAGTCATGAGTTAAGCTTGTGGTGAGTACTTTTGGGAACCCTTAATTCATCTTTCTCTTAACCACTCACGTAGAACATTTCCCTTTGTTCTTTAGAGTACTCAGAGATGAAGTAGAGAGAACTTACGTTAACTCAGTATATTTCTTCTTTTATGTTTCTTTCATTTGATTTAAGGGCAGATTTTTTTTTTCCTAGTTGAAAGAAGATGCAAATAAGTATGAAATTATTTTGTTACAGAATATGGCTCCAGCCTGGAGGATGACGTGGTGGGTGACACTTCAGGTTTCTACCAGAGGATGTTGGTGGTTCTCCTTCAGGTACTTGGTGGAGACTAATTCTAGTTTGGTTCGAAAGTCTGAGGTTGGACTGGCCTGAATCTAGTTACGTAAGGTCACTTGAAATTCTTTTAATAATTTCTGGTGCTTGTTAATTCCTACCTGGATGGTTGTGGTTGCATGTTGCCTATGTTTGTGTTTTGGAATATCTGACCTAATCTCTTAATACCTAACTCATAGATTTGTTTGAGATAGTGGTACCCTCTTTCTTCCATAGATTTTAAAATCAGGAGGGTCGTATAGGTTTTGGATAGTGCTGTGTGGTATGTGAAATCTCATGGGATAATCTTAATAAAACCCTATTATTCCTAGAGAAAGAGCTTTATATGCATAAGCATCAGGTGGAACCCTATTTCCTTTTGAATGAAATACTTTATCGTTCAGTAATGTGACATTATCTCTTATAGGCTAATAGAGACCCTGATGCTGGAATTGATGAAGCTCAAGTTGAACAAGATGCTCAGGTGAGTTAGGCCTAATCTGTGATGACTTCTTTATTGTGCTATATATAAATGAAGAAAGAATCCATGGTTAGATACCCCAGAAGTGAGATTACTAAGAGAAAAAAAAGAAAAAAAAGTTCATGGTAGTGAAAAATCACAATGTATGTTGTGCTGGTCTCTAGAAAGAATCTTATTTATGGGATTTTTATAAATCATAAGACCCCCTTATGATTGCTCTCATTCTGATCTAGTCAACAAAATATTTATTTTATTCCAAAGCTAAAATGAAGTAAAATGAATTATTTAGTGAGTTACACCTGGGCATACTGTTTTGGTGATTATAGAACATTTTCAAAATAGAGAATTTTGCCAAAAACTAGCTGTTATTAATTCTACTGCCAATTATGCAGTGGGCCTCTTAGCTGGAAAGGATAAAGAATAAAGTATTTGCTAAGTTGGGCAATGCCTGTGGCTCAGTGGGTAGGGTGCCGGCCCCATATACCCAGGGTGGTGGGTTTGAACCCAGCCCTGGCCAAACTGCAAAAAAAAAGACAGCGGGGTATTGTGGAGGGTGCCTGTAGTCCCAGCTTCTCAGGAGGCTGAGGCAAGAGAATCGCCTAAGCCCAGGAGTTGGAGGTTGCTGTGAGCTATGCAATGCCAGGGCACTCTACTG
The DNA here is from genome assembly GCF_000181295.1 of Otolemur garnettii. Lineage (NCBI taxonomy): Eukaryota > Metazoa > Chordata > Mammalia > Primates > Galagidae > Otolemur > Otolemur garnettii. The sequence continues at coordinate 167,489 of NW_003852488.1, read as the reverse complement.
AGAGAGATAAGGTGAGACTCTGTCTCTACAAAAAAAAAAAAAAAATAGAGATGACAAGTTATTTTAGTATCTGGAAGTTTCTCTACATTTCCTTTGACAAAATTCTAAATAGGACTGGTCTTTTGTCAGATGCTTTTTAGTGACAATGAAAATTTGCAGTTAAGTGACTTTTAAATCCCAGTGTAGCCTCAGAATGGTTTATAAAGTAGTCCAATGTAGGAAATAAGTGTTAGGATATTTTCAAGAGAGCATTGAAAACTGGAATTTTTAATAAAGGAATTACTTGAGTTCTTAGAATCACATAGCTCTTTCTCTCTGGTTGCTTGTTTAAATTAAGAGAATGTATGATTCTTGGTTGTTAGTCATACACCACTGACAAACAGAAAGCCATATTCACATCCCCAGGTGACTGTTCTCTCTGACACAACAAACGGATGTGTGATGTGACTTTGCTAATAGGAAAGAGGAGAGTATCTTATTCTTTTGGGTTGATTGATTTCATAATAGCTTCAGAATGCTGTTATTTCTACCCAGCTAGAGAGACAAAATAAAAGGAACTAAATGTTTACTAAAGGCTCTCTGTGCAGTAGCTGACTCTGTGCCTCACTATCCCTTATAAAATGCAAGCCTATTGTGTCCCGCCCCATCAGGTCAGAACCTTCACCCTTTAGTGGTTCAAATGTAAGCCTATGATGTCATGCCCTGATCAGAACCTTAACACCCTCCCGTGGTTCAAATGTAAGCCTATGATGTCGTGCCCTGATCAGAATCTTAACACCATCCCGTGGTTTGACTGTTCTCAGGGTGAAGTCCTGGCCCCTGAATGGGGCTTCTGAGCCTGGTTTTCTGTACCTTGTCCACTTGTATTCTGGCCTCCCTCTCACTTGTTCTCTTGTCCCTGCCTCCCCCCATCCCCTCCACCTGACTGGTTCCTTTTAGCGGTCAGTTCTCAGCTTAGATACTTTTCATGCAGCCCTGTCTGAAGCCCCCAGTTGTGAGTCAGGTGCCCCTCATGGGGAAAACCCAGGCACCCTAGACCTCCCTGTCATGGTCCTGGCTACCTCAACTGAAGCTGCCTGTTAACTCGATTGCCTTCCCTGGGCTCTCTGGGCTGCCAGTGCAGTCATAGTCTCAGCTCCTTGCATAGCTTAGGCACTCAGAAAACAATAGATGGATGACTTAGAGCGTGACTCTACAGTGGAAGGGGCAGTTTCCCACTTACAGGTAAGGAAAGAAGCCCGTGACCCCACTGAAGAGTGGTGGAGCCGGGCTTCCCAGCCAGGCCTATCTGACTCCAAAGCTTTTCAACTGAATGGTCGCCTCGGTGTTCTCAAATATGTTCCTCCTCCTCGTTTCCTCTGCCACTATACGGGCTTTATTAAGCATAAATTGGAAGCACAGATCTAGCTTAACTCCATCTTCTTGCAGGGAAGGGGCCAGAGTAGCCCTACAAAGTTGTACTCTCCACAGGGAGGGGCTCATTCAGGAGCGAGCTGACCTGATCGCTGTTATCAGTGGCTTTGGTAGGAGCCAGTGCTGATTCTCACAATCTTATGCCCAAGAGTAGGAGTTCTGGAAGCTTTTCAACGGGCATGTTGTAAGCAGCCATCTCTGATAGTCTCAGATGACCCTGGTGAGGCCTGCATTAGTGAGCAGCGGGCCGATTTCCCGGCACAGTTGGTGTTGTAATGAGAGCGTTGCTGCAGCCTCAGCTCCCTGAGGGGAAAGCAGTACATTTTGTTGATTTGTTGATTTCTTCGTTCAGAGCACTCCCTGGATAGCACTGCTTCTTAGACTTCTGTGGGCCTGTGAACCACCTGGGGATCTTGTCAAACTGTATTATTGATTCTGATTCTAATATAATACTATATTATACAGAATCTGATTCTGTAGGTCTCGTGAGCCTGTTTGTTTGCATATCTCACATGTTTTCAGGGGTGCTGAGGCTGAGTCCATGGTACTTTCGAGTACTGAGGCTATGTGGGTGTCACTTACCTGTCACGCAGCAGATGTGGCCATTCAGAGCCCTGAAAGTGAAACTTGGTATATGTGGAAAATTACCTTATGGAGTTACTGAAAAATATCCCTTGAGTCAAATCTGTGATTTCTTTACCCTGCCAGTGACCAGGAGCAAGATAGAACATGTAACTCTGGCTGCTAGTTTTTGAAATGTATTATTATTAATTAATTCAAACTTGTTGAAAACAATTCTTCTTTTAACATTATAAAAAGGGACACACCCATTTATACATTGTAGCAAGGGTAGCGAGACTCTTATCACTAATGAGAATTTAAGATTTCTTAACTGAGAGTAAGCTAAGTCCAACAGGACTCAAAGCGCCCTTTCGTAAGCTTTTGAGATTTTCCCCTACTGATACCCAGCACTAAGAGGATTTCTAGTATTTAAGAGGTTTGGTAAACAATAGTGAATTATTCACTTAGGAATTGAACATTTTGTAGATAATTCTTTTTACATTTTTAATATGTTAAACTGATTTTATTGTTCTTAATGTGTTAAACTGATTTAATATTTTTAATGCATTAAAACTGATTTTATCTTCTTTCTCGCCTAATCTTTGTCATGTGCTTTCTCTGGAGAGAAGCACAAGGAGAAGGGAGTCAGTGTTTACTGAGTACTACTGCTGCCAACATAGTTTGATGCATTATGTAAATTATGTAATCTCCAAAAAATTCATTCCTGTTCTGCATATGAGGACACTGAGGCTTGAGAGGAGATTAAGTAGTTCATATGCGATCTCACAGATCAGGACAAAGACCAGGTGTTTTTTTTTTTTACTCCAAAGCCTCTATCTTTTGTACTGAACCAGACTCCAGGCTCAGGCTGTGCGGTAAAGCTGAGGGAAGGGGCAGGGCGAGGGGGTGTGAGGATACCTTGTCCTGAGCAGCTCCTTTGCTATAAGGCATCTGCCTGTGGAAGAAAGGATGCTTAGATCAAAACAAGATAAAAGCACTATATACCATTGTTTTAT
>NW_003852488.1:158715-163564 GCF_000181295.1 Otolemur garnettii | reverse complement strand
TTATCACCTCCAATCCTTAATTCAGATTCCCACTATGGGCATAGGCCAATTCCAGTGGCTTCAGCAGATTATATTTACCTTGGTGTAACAGGTATACTCAACTTGAAATGAATGACTAAAAGGGAATATAGGCATGATAATGATTGATTCCTTGGGTTTCAATAAATTATTCACATCACAATAAGTGGATTTTTGATGATGTTTGTATACATGTTTATTTTTTCAAGCATTGATGTTATTATTAATGCATATGAACTCTGGAAAGCATATCTTCTCTTCCATGTCAGAAAGGAAATATGAGCTGAATTCAAACCATTCAGCGAGTATTTATTAAGTACCTGATGTATGCCAGGCACTGTCCAACACTCACAACCTTTAAAGCACTTATTATGATCTTTGGAAATGTGAAAATGTTTTGTAGCCACCCTGGGTTAAATCTTAATTATAAAGAAAAATATGAAGTTTACTTTTAATCACGTGCTATTAAACTGCTATAAAACTAGCAAAACAGAAAGTAACTCCTAAATTCTTCTTTGCTGGTCTGTAAATGGATATGTCAAGAGTGAGATAATCAGAACTTTCCCCCTGACCCATAGCACTGCTCCTAAAGATCAAAAGTTATGGTAGACATTTTGGGAGCGTTTAACCTGCTCTGCTGTTAGGCTTTATTGCTTTGACCATTAATCTGTGGCACAGTTCTGTGGCAAGCTCCAAAATAGCTCCAAACCCAGTGAGCTGAGTTTCAGAGTAGGAAACATTAGAAATGAAAACTGTAAAGTGATAAATCAAGTGAATTAATATTCAGAGAGTAAAAAAGGTATGATTAAGAACTTAAAAATGAGATGGAAGAACAATTTATTAATTGACCTTGACATTTTTGTAGGCGCTGTTTCGGGCTGGAGAACTTAAGTGGGGGACAGATGAAGAAAAGTTTATCACCATCCTGGGAACACGAAGTGTGTCTCATCTGAGAAGGGGTGAGTGACAAAAGTCTATGGGGCAGGTATTTTGGCAGATTTTGAAAGTGCATGACACAGTATGCCAGAATAACTGTGACATAGCAGGTACCTACAGAGTGAACTGGTTTTCATATTTCTTCCTTCTAGTGACCTGGGGAAATCTCATAATTCTCTTTGCTGCTATTAAGGTTTTTACAAACTAGAGATCCTTCTTGTGACTCTCTGAGGGTGGCAAGGGAGGGCAGACCTCTAAATTGTTACTGTCATAGTCACAGATTCCTGAGTAGTGGTTCACGACAAGTATTTCCTCCTAGATGTTGTTGGTACCTGAGGCCTCAGCTCTGGGTATTCATCCGTAGTTGTGAGTGAGCAGTGAGTTGAGTGGCAAGTGTCCAAAACCGTAATAGTGGCTTTAAAAGTTGGACTTTATTTCGGTACATAGAATTCCCTGGTTGATTTGAGGGGCCTGAGATCTGTCCATTCTTTCACTCTACTGTCCTTAGTGGTTTGGTTTTCTTATTCCCTCGTTATCACCAGATGGCTGTGGCGGCTCCAAATATAACCATTTTCACAGCAAAGAGACGGATAGACGAGTAGTGTCTCTCTGCCATTTTCTATAAGGAAAGAGAAAGATTTCTCAGAATCCACTCCAGTAGCTTTATCTTTAAGTTTCATTGATAATAACTAGTAAGGGAGCTGAAGGATCAGTGAACAAAGAACACTTGTAATCCATTGCTTAGGGCTTGGCACAAGGAAGCTCTGAATGCGGGGTTCTGTCAGCAAGGAGGAAGGGGAGACTTGTGTTTGGTAGGACAATATTGGTCAAAGTAAGTACCTTCTTTCTGGAGAGAGTCATCCTTATGTAACTGAGAAATCGTTTTTATTTTTTGTAGTGTTTGACAAATACATGACTATATCAGGATTTCAAATTGAGGAAACGATTGACCGCGAGACTTCTGGCAATTTGGAGCAACTACTTCTTGCTGTTGGTAGGTAATTTTTACGTATGTGTAATATTTATGGTGATAAAAGATAAATTATTTTATTCACTTGAGACCATATCTGAAAATAACCACCTAGTTATGAAAGAAGAGTTTGATGTAATATTTGGGTGAAGCAAACTCCTAAATTTCCAATGCAAAAGTTGGTTTTCATGTTGGAAATGCATGATTATACGGTTAGTTAATCCAATCCTATGGAAACGCTAGAAGAGTTGTTTGAAAATCATTTGAAGCTGCATTAAACATGTTACTATTTCATTATGAACCTGAAATGTTGTAGACATTTCTCAGAGGGTTGTAAATACTATTTCTGATATCTGTGAAATTTTAGAATTTTTTTGAATATTGTCCTCACAGTTTTGGGCAGATTCAGACATTGTCATTTGGCTTAAAAAAAAGAATATTTTTGATTTAATAGAATATGTAATGATGGTTGTTTTCAGACTACATAATTGAGAGTTTTGTTTTAACTAAATATTCAGAATCTGGAAAAATTGAGGAACTGAGTTTGTGCAGCTCATTGTAGTATTATACACTCTGCAAATCCAGGAGCAGTCTAGTCTGTGAGATTCCAGGGCTCCTAGTTTTTGTATGGGTCTGGCGTGAGCTTTTATCTGCTGTCTGTTCTCCAAGTATTTGGTAGTGAGCTCAGGTTTTTGTGTTTGTTGTCTTCTGGAAAATAGGCTAAAGATAAAACGAACCATTTCTAAAAGTAGCCTTTCATTTGAGTATGTCATTAATGGACTTTGGCTAGAAAACTTAGCTCCTTCATAATTAGAATACATGTAAAAATTATGACATTTTTAGTTACGGTGGCTATTTTTCTTAAGCACGGGAAAAGGAAGAATTAAGAAAACTCCAGATGCAAAGATTATTTTTGGCGTTTTCATGACAGTTTTTCTAAAGCTAAGCAGACTGAGGTCTGAGCAGTCTTAGACATATACATGTTCACGTCCACGTTCTGAAAGGACATGCCTTTGTGATGTCAGTGTCCCTGGGTGTTGGTGCTGTAATGGACGGTCACATGCTTTGTGTGAACCACAGGTATTAAAGAATATGGAGCACGTGCTGGAATACAGGAAGATAGTCCAAGTGTAATAACCTTATATTATTTGCTTGAATGTCTGGGAATGAAACTTCTAAGGCGTTTTTATAATTTATTGCTTTATCACCAATTAGAAGGTTGTGTGATAACAACCCAGGCTGTCAAAACTGCAGTATGGTATTGTATAGAGCTAGAACTCCAAGGAATACCTGATCCAGTGTCTAGTAAAATACTCGGTGAATGAGGAAATCAGTTTATCTTGCAAATAAGCAACTCTTTAGCCTTTGTTACTTTTATGCTTTTAGAGAAGTAGGGCCATAAGCAAGAGGCAACATTTGATTTTTAATGTCTTACTCCTTTTTATATCAGAATAGTATCTGACCATGGGATTGTTTGTTTTCTCAGTGAAGTCTATTCGAAGTATACCTGCCTACCTTGCTGAGACCCTCTACTATGCTATGAAGGTACATGGATATCTCAGATCTTCCCTCTGATAAATTTCTCTAATTATTATCTTTCTGTATTTCTGATTGTGTATTAGATAATCGACCTTGGGAATTTTTCTCTTCTTAAAACATGCAGTGTAGTTCTACTAAATTGTTTTACTTTATTGATTCATCCCAACTCAGGCACATTTAAAGCCATATTTGAAGTAAACAGTGCACCTCTTTCTCTTTTTTAAAGGGAGCTGGGACAGATGATCATACACTCATCAGAGTCGTGGTGTCCAGGAGTGAGGTTGATCTGTTTAACATTAGAAAGGAGTTTCGGAAGAATTTTGCCACCTCTCTTTATTCCATGATTAAGGTAGTAAACTGTTTCTTTAAATTATGTTTAGAAATCCAAAGTAGACCAATACGTAGAGCATACAAGACATGTGTGGAAGAATCCAATACTGCGTTATGTTTAAAATTGTAGCGGTCTGATTAGAGACCTGTGAGTTACAGAGCTCAGTAGAATGTTTCCTGAAGTGGTGCCGATGGCTTCTTAAGTGGAAGCTTTGGTTGAAGCTCTTGGTGAACCCAAGAAACACAGCCCCTTGCCCATGATAATAATGTGTTCTTTTATCAGTTCCAGCTGTCTTTATTAGTTCTTCCTTTATTTCATATCAGTTTTCTCTTTCTTTATTGTCTGTTATCACCTTGTCTCTGGTGTTGGTTCATAGTTCAGGAGAGAGGCAGACAGGTCTAGAGTAAGCAAGGAGCCTAGGGATTATTATCATTTTTATTCTTTTGAAAGCAATGCACTCTGTGGCCTCTAATTAAATTTGGCTTAGAGTCTTTTGATGTTTTCTTCTTTTTTTGTTTTTTTTTTTTTGATAGAGGTTAATGTGGGCTATATGCAAAGCAGGATTCCACTTGAGCAAAAGCTTTTAATTTAGTATGTGTGTGCTGTGGCTAGAAAGTTTATCCGTGCACTCAGAGCTTAAAACCTTAATTTGTCTGCACATCTGTGTGTGAGACAAGCAAGGCAAAGCATGTCCTGCCCTTTTGTTTCTGAGCCAAAGCCAGAGCAGCCTGGAATTCTCAGCATTGTCCCCTGTAGCAAAATCCTAAATTTTGTGTGATAGAAACTAGAGTCTATTTAGAAAGCTGGATTTTAACATAGTTGTTAAAATTTTCCTGTTCTTTGTGTTATCAGAAGGAAGAACATACTTCACTGTCTGGGAGACCTTTGCCTTTAAGGGGTAAAATTAGAAAGTTAAACATAAGTCCCAGTGGTAGGAAACTCTCTGTCTAACATTCCTGATGAGACAGTCATACACTCACATACACAGAGATTATCCCCTTGGGAGAAAAGTCATATGAATAAAATTTGTTGTCAGATATCTATTAGTTTTTAAA
>NW_003852488.1:155337-157614 GCF_000181295.1 Otolemur garnettii | reverse complement strand
TAAAGTTCGTGTGCCATTTAAAATACTTTAACATAGTAAATGGCACACAAACTCTATGTCCACCCTGTATTTACCTTTCAGTTCTCTGCTTTTAAACTTCCATTTCAGTTGATGTCATTTTTCTTTTTGTACTTACGTTCCTTCTAGTCCTGACTGATTTTGTAAAAGCAAAACGATTGTTATAAATAACGCATTTTTAATAAAATGAACCATTATGCCTTTTGAAAGCTTTTAAGTAGTGATAATGTTCTCAAAACCTTTGATGCTCATCAAAATAACCAGGGGAACCTTAAAAATTGTGTATGGGTACACAGGACATTAGATTTTTGTTTTTGAAAGCTTCATAGGCAATTTTGTTGCAGAGGCAGTTTGAAGATCAAGTCACCTCCACCTTTCATACAGAATATGGTGTGTTTCAGAGAGTTTGTTTTGTTTTCTAAATAGCGCACTGGCTTTACATGTAATCCCTGGATTATTTTGTCATTCTTCAAAAGAAATGAATTAATGAGCTTCAACATTTGTTATATTTAATCTATAAATGCTGTATCTGTTCTGCTACAGTGAACACATTGTGTCTCTTTGTTTTCTGAGACACAATAAGTCAGTTAATAACGCTACAGTCACCTCAAGGGAAAGGAGGAGTTATAGGTCCCTCACATTCAATCAAAAACTAGAAATGATTAAGCTTAGTAAGGAGGGCATGTCCAAAGTTGAGATAAGCTGAAAGCTAGGCCCCTTGTGCCAAATAGTTAGCTAAGTTGTGAATCCAAAGAAAACATTCTTAAAGGAAATTAAGATTGCTAATCCAGCAAACATATGATAAGAAAGTGAAACAGCCTTCTTGCCGACAGTCTTATTGGCTGCTGTAGTACCAACGTGCACTTACGTTACTAAGTCCAACATATGGGTTATTTATATTTTCCTTTAAGAGATCAGATTGCTTTTAGCCTTTTTAAAAACTTCCCTTATATTAAATTGATAACCGTTTTACCTTAATCAGAACCTTAGCTTTGAAATTGTGAATTCCTGAAAGTGTTACTAGTTAAGTTTGTTACTAAAACTAAACCTGCAAAATTATGGTGGTTGTATTCAAAAAAATTAATGAGAAATAAAAATGACCAATATACCTGTCATAGGAGAAAATAGCGGTGCTTACTTCTGATCTTTGGTTAAATGTTATTATCTCTTTTTCTAAACTATAGTCTAGTTTATTAACTAGTCATGATACACATGGAAAAAGTTTCAGTGGTCTCAGAAAATAAAACCAGCCACAACATTTCCTTAAGCCAAAGTCTAATAAAGAGCAAAAGCCTTAACTCATTAATTCTGCGAAGCCTAAGAGAGGTGAGAAAGCTGCAGAAGAAAGGTTAGAAGCTGCGAGTGGTTTGTTATGAAGTTTAAAGAAAGAAACTATCTCCGTAACATGAAGTCAAGGTGAAGCAGCAAGTGCTGGTAGCATCTGTAGCAAGTTCTCCAGAAACCTGATTAAGATAATCCAGGAAGGTGGGTGCACTAAATCACAGATTGTCAGTATAGATGAAATAACCTTCAATTGGCAGAAGACACCATCTGGGACCATCCCAGCTACAGAGGAGAAGTCAGTGCCTGGCCTCAAAGCTTTAAGATAGGCTGACTCTTCCTAGAGGCTAATATAGCTGGTGACTTTAAATGGAAGCCACTGTTCACTTATAATTCCACAAATCCTAGCGTCCTCAAAAATTATGTTAAATTTACTCTGCTTATGCTAAGTGGAACACCACAACCTGAATGACAGTACATTTGTTTATAACCTGGTTTACTGAATATTTTAAGCCCATTGTTGAGACCTAGTTCTCTGAAAAAAAGATTCCTTTTGAAATGTGCTCATTGACAATGCATTTGGTTACCCAGGTGCTCTGATGGAGATGTACAAGGAGATTAATGTTTTCATGTCTGCTAATGCAATTTTCATTGTGCAGCCCATTTATAAAGGAGTAGTTTCAACTTTCAAGTCCTGTTATTTAAGAAATACATTCAACATTACCAGGAGTTAGGAAGAAGTTGATTCCAGCCCTCACGGATAAGTTGAGGTGTTCAAGACTTCAGTGGAGGAAGCAAGTACAGATGTGGTAGAAATAGCAAGAGAATTAGAATTAGAAGGGACCTCTGAGGATGGAACTGAATAGCTGCAATCTCATGAGAAAACTTGAATGGGTAAAGAGCTGTGTTCTATGAAGGAGCAAAGAAACTGGTTTCTTGAGATGAAATCTACTCTTGGTTAAGGTGACCAGACATCCC
>NW_003852488.1:142684-154415 GCF_000181295.1 Otolemur garnettii | reverse complement strand
CTGATTATAGAGAACTGCTTATCAAAGTTTGCATTGTTGTCAGGCCCCTCCCCCTCCCCCCCCATGGTGTCCCACTTTACCAATGTTAAAATCTGGTCACCTTATTCTTGGTGAAGTTGCTGTGAACATGTTGAAATGACAACAAAGGATTCAGAATATTATATAGACTTAGTTGATGAAGCAGCAGCAGGGTCTGAGAGCGACTCCCAATTTTGAAAGTTCTACTATGTGGGGTAAAATGCTAACAAAGAGCTTTTGCATGTGAGAGAGAAATCTTTCCTGAAAAGGCAGAGTCACTGCAGCAAACTATTGTCTTATTTTAAGAAATTGCCATGGCCACCTCAGCCTCAGCAACCACCTGAATCAATAGATGGTCACTAACATTGAGGCAAGACGCTCCACCAGCAGAAAAAAATAAATAAATAAAACCTCAGATGTTTGTTTACATTTTTTAGCAATAAAGTATTTTTAAATTAAATTATGTACATTGCTTTTCATAGACACAATACTATTGCACCCTTAATAGACTACCTTTTAGTGTAAACATAACTTTTATATGCTTTGGGAAACCAAAAAATTTGTGTGATTTGCTCTACTATGATATTTGCTGTATAGCAGTGGTCTGGGACCACACCCACAATATCTGCATGTAATTAATTCCTAGAAAGTGAAAAAGAAAACCAGTTCCACAGTAAAAAAAAAAAGGGCAAAAGAGATAAATAGTTCACAGAGCAAGAAACATGAATGGCCCTTAAACATGAAAAGATGCTTGATCACATAATTAGGGGCATGAAAATTCCAATCACGCTGAGATTCCTTTCTTCCTTCATCATATTGTCAAAAAATCCAAAAATGTTCTTGGCAAGCTCTGGTGAATGAGGACCTCATGTATATGTCTAGTGGCACAACCCCTCTGGATAGTGGTTTAGCAATATTTATCAAAACTGTAATGCGTTTACCTTCTGACCTAGTAATAGCAATCTGAGTATTTATTCTACTCATTACCTACATTTATGAAATGATGTATGCACAGGGTTATTATAATGACATTGTATCCATAAAAGGCTGGAAATAACCCAAGTGTCCATCAGCAGAGGTCTGGTTAAATAAACTATAGTACATGCAAATAATGGAATACACATACTACCACAACTAAAATAGATGAGAAAACTCTTTATGTATCTTACAGAAAAGTCACCAGGATAGGTCTCCCTTCAGTGAAAAAAGCAAGGTCTAGAACAGTGTCTTTGGTTTCCTAACTTTGTATGAACAGTTGGGGCACAGGGATGGGAATAAGAATATACGTTCATGTTAGCTTGTTTCTACATGAAAACATGCTAGAAAGATACTTAGGACATTAAGAAAAGTAGTTCATTATAGATAAGGAGACCATATAACTCAGTTTGCCCAAGACAGATTGTTTATTCCTGTTATCCTAAGTAATTATAAATAGCACCAATTTTTGTTCAAAAGTGCTCTATTTTAGTGATAGATTACACAGTCACCTACTTATAGGGGCTGGACCTAGAGAAAATGGAATTAACATGTGTAGCCATGGCACAAATTTTAAGGTACACTTTACTGAATTTTTGTGATGTCTGAAATGAAATGGATTACCTATTAAAAATAAAACAATTTATCCACTGGAAAAAATTAATTAGGATGAGGGCATTTGTGTCAACTGCTGCCTTCCTATGTGAAAAGAAAACAAAATCTACACGTTATCAAATATATATTTTTCATTAAGACACTTCAGGCAAGGCAAGATAGTTTTCCTTTTCCAAAGGGCCTGAAATTTAATCTTCCAGCAAAACTCTTTACGTGCAAGTTTCAGGAATGGCAGCATTGTTCACACAAGTGGGCTTATGAGCAAACTCTTATTTTTGGAGTGTGCTTGAGGTCCTTTCAGTTGTCGTGAATGTCCTAAGGAGCAAAAGGACATGTGGACAAAGGGAAGGCATGCTGTATTACTGAATAAGATGTCTTGGCATGATAAAGACGCCATTTCTCCCTAAATTCATTTATACACTTAATGTGATCACATTAAAAAGAACATTTTGGGAAGTTTATAAGAAAAAATAGAGAAGTAAGAATGCCAGGGAAATTCTTTTAAATAATCGAAGACCTAGGGGCTAGACTTACTAGATACTAAAGGAAATTTTAAAACTATAGTAATTAAACCATAGTTACTGGCATAGTTGGCGGACATATAGATTACATAGAACAAAATGACAGAGATAGGCCCAAATACACAAAGTAACTTAGTATCAGTTAAAACATCATTTTAAGTCATGGGAGAAAATATAAATCATTGAGTAATGGGACAGGGATCCTCTTCTGGCTAGCCATCTTAAAAAATTATAGCTGGATCCACAACTCTCTTCTCATCAATGATTTACATATATAAAAAGAATGACTTGTAAATTTTGAAAGAAACTCTAATATCCTATGGAAAGACTAGTTAATATGTTATAAAATCTAGAAGCCATAAATTAGAAAGACTGATTGTATTCAACTAAATCTTAAAATTCAAGAATTGAAAAAAAAATTCAAGAATTGAGTTAAATATTTATGAATGGCCAAAGCCACAATAGGCAAATTAAAAGAAAAACAATCACCTGCAGAAAAACATTTGCAACTCGTGTATAATTTCCCCGATATGTGTTATATACTGAGGTTCTTCATATTGAAAGGAAAAGACTCATGAGAAATGAAGGCCAAGGACATTCAAAGATCATTTACAGAGTAAGCAGTACGAGTTCTTCTAAAACATTTGGAAAGATGTTTAACCTCATTCATAATAATAATGCAAAATAATGCTGTGGTGAGGTATAAATTTTCACTCAAAAAGGTGTCCATGATGGTCTTGTGAAACAGTCTGTTATATGTACTATTATGAATTGTTCTATCCTCTTTGGAGGGCATTTGGCATTATAGATCATATTTACAAGTACATATGCTCTTTGATTCAATAGATGTATTTCAAGGAATTCTCTTGCAGATACCACTTATGTGAAATAATGTAGATATAAGGCTATTCACTATAGCACTGCTTCTAATAACAAAATATTGAAACAACCTAAGAGTCTGTTAATAGGGGACTGGGTGAAGTAATAATTTGTACTATGGATACATTGTACAACACAGCTACAAAGAATAAGAAAGGTGCCTATGTATTGGTGTGGAAAAATAATGAGGAGTTGAAGAACATTGAAGACTGTGAAATGAAAACACTAATATAGAGAAAAATAGCCACAATATGGTCGCCATTTGTGTATAAAAAGGAAAAACAAGAATTCATCTATGCATTTGCTGTGCAAGTATAAATACGTTTGAAAGATACCTAAGAAACTGGTAATCATAGTTGTGTGTGGAGAAAGAAACTGGGTAGATAGGGAAACAGGGGAGATATTTCATTGTATGCCTTTTTCTTTTCTTTTTTAACTAAATGTTTAAAATATATTTCTAAACAGGTTGGGCTGACTCAAGTCCATAGCTGAGCAACCCACAAAGACACAGCACTGATTTTCTTTCCATAATCAGAGGTGAAAAATACACAACTTGTTTCTGAACTAACACTGCAATGTCTGCAGTTTAGAATATTTCACTGCTAATATGGCACTGGTAGAAATTATGCAGGTTTTTAAAAATGAAAATGAAAAAATTTTCCTAAGACACTAAATCACTAATCTGGAATGTAGAGTCCAAGCACAAAGCAGCTCAGTTCACCTAAAAAATAAAGAAAAAAATTCCCATCACCTGTCTCAGTAAGGGATGAAAGGAGAGAGAGGGAACCCCTGCTTTGTTAAGGAGAGTCACCGCCCCTTGGCCCAGCCTGAGACTGCGGGTAGACATAGCTGGTGCTTCTCTCAGGACAAACTCTGATGTTGGAAGTGTCACCCCCATGAGGGCGGAACTGGCTACCGTTCAGTTTACGCGGGGCATATTCCACGTCTTCTTTTTTGAGATACTCAGCCATCCCCATTCCATCCTTCTGCACATCTGGATTACAGACACCCCCAGCTTCTCGCGGGTGACTCTTCAGGTCTTGGCCAGCTGCCTGATGAAAGAAGTCTTGTAACAAGAACTCCGAAATCAGATCTTCTCGTAAGAAGTCCATCCTTCTACTACGGGGCCACCCACCCCGACCTCTGTAAGTCGTGGGGAACTCCACGCGAAGCCCCACCGGCCATAATCATAACCATTCCTTCCAAAAATTGCACCCTCAGCCTCTCGGGGGGTCCTCGAAGCGCATGAACGTGAAGGGCATGAGGCCATGCGGGTTCTTGAGCTCGGTCTCGCGGACATGGTCGTACTCATAGAAGGGACCTGCCAAGTCTTTCTCCAGCTCAAAGCGCCCCAGGGTGCTCAGCCTCGCTCCTTGTGCGCAGGCAGAGTGGAAGCCCCTAGTACGCCTTTTAAATACAGCTTTTAAAGCACGTACATACATAAGCCTAAATTTACTAAATAAAATCTTAGGTAGTTTACAATAGAAAAATATGAAGAGAAACATAAGGAATGTTTCCAACATACTTTCAATGTAAGTTGCATCAATGTGTGAGAGCATAATGGTTACTGTTCAGCCCAAGCTTTGCTTAATTTGAGAGCACTCAGTTCTGCGAAGCTCAGCTATTGACGTTCAGGGAAATCCTGAAGGTAACAAACAGCCAGTCCAATTTCAAGTTAAGTCCGGATTCAGGTTACTTGCTTTCTATTTATTTATGTGTAGAGGTAGTGATATTGAGTTTGCCTATGGTAAAATGTATCCATTTTATGTGTATAGGGTCTTGACTTTTGACAAGTGCATACAACTATGCAACCATCACTACGATTAAGATAACGGGGCATTTTCATTCCCCTCCCCTCACTCCTCCCTCAAATGTCTTCTCAAACCCTTTTGTAGTCAATCTTTCCTGCTCATTCCCAAACCCAGACAACTACTAATTTAGTTTTCGTTATTACAGCTTTTCTTTTTCCAGAATATCATATAAATGGAATTATACCATATAGCCTTTTGAGACTGGATTCTTTGATAATGCATTTGAGAGCCAGCCATCTTGTAGCATGTATTAGTAATTTTTTTTCTGATTATTATTGCATTGTATGAACATAACACTGGTTATTCAGCCGTTGAGAGACCAGAGTAGTTTACAATTTTGGGTGAATATGAATAAAGTTACTGTAAACATATATGTACAATTTTTATGTGGACATATGGTATTAGCATTTCTCTTCAGTAAATAAGAATGAGATTGGTGGGTTATATGGTAAGTCTACATGTGACTTGATAAGAAACCACCAAACTGTTTCCCCAGATAATGGAACCACTTTGCTTCTTACAGCAATGTGTGTGTGTGTGTGTGTGCGCACGCATTTATTCATACATATAACTTTTAAAATATATAACTGTATAGATATATATGTATTATATATATACATACATACCCATAATATATATTTACCACAAACTCACTGGCTTAAAATAACATAAATGATTATCTTATGGTTCTGGAAGTCAGAAGTCCAAAATTAGTCTCACTGGGCTAAAATAAAGGTGTTTGCATGGCTGTGTTCCTTTCTATAGGCTCTAGGGGAGAATCAATGTTTTCTCCTGTTCCAGGTTGTAGAGGCTGCCCACATTCCTCAGCTCATGGGCCCAACCTCCGCCTTCCAAGCCAGCAGTCGTATCACTCTGATCTCTGCTTTCTGTTATCGCATCCTCTCTGACTGACTCTCCTGTCTTCCTCTTTCTTTTTCAAGGACTCTTGTGATTATTTCTGGCCCACCTAGGTTACCCAGGATTGTCTCCCTAACTCAAGATCACATCTGAAAAATCCTTTCTGCCATGTGATATCCCATATCCACAGGTTCGGGAGTTAGGGTACGGACATCTTTGGGGGTAGGGAGGGCTTTTCCTGCCTACTATGGATGGTTAAAAAACCCATGATTTTGTAGCATACATACCATTCTCACTTTGTTAGGGTAGCTGTGATGCTCTTTTAAGCTTTCTACATCCTAGGTGGAAGTGGAACTTCCTAATAATATCACTTCAGTTAATTTAGTTGAAATACATGAGAAGAAAACATTTAATTACTTGAGTTTGAACTCATACCCAATTTTAATGATCAAAAATCTCTGGAGATAAGTTTTTCCTTTCTTCTGTGTGTGTGGGGGTGCACTCCTGCCCTTGTGGCCTGTGCTCTGAAGAAACTCCTAGCAAGTCTGGGCAGTCTATTTTGTGCCCAGTGGGTGGTGCTGTTGGCATAAGTAATTTCCATCATTTTCAGACTACTATACCAAACTTTAAAAATTTTTTATCATCACAGGATATATAAAATCTTTCTCACCCCTACACTATGAATTTTATTTTATTTTATTTTATTTGGGACAGAGTCTCACTTTGTCACCCTCGATAGAGTGCTGTGGTGTTACAGTTCACAGCAACCTCAAACTCTTGGGCTTAAGCAATTCTCTAGCCTCAGCCTCCCAAGTAGCTGGAACTACAGACATCTGCTACAACGCCCAGCTATTTTTTGTTTGTTTGTTTTTTTGTTGTTGTAGTTGTCATTGTTGTTTAGCAGGCCCGGGCTGGGTTTGAACCCACCAGCCCTAGTGTATGTGGCCCTAGCCTTAACTACTGAGCTATGGGCACTGAGCCTACACTATGAATTTTAATCTTCTACTTAATTACTCTAGTATCATCTTGTTTTCCAATTTTTCAGTTTTGTTTTCAAAAGCATTGTTTTGTCCTTCCCCCATGGTATTCTGCAGTCTGACGCCCGTCCTCTCCTGCTCCCAGCCCTTCAGTGGAGCACAAAGCACTTCTCTCTCCTTTGTAAAGTCTTTGTATATTATCTACAGATGATGTACACTTCTCTCCATTTTTGTTACCTGACAATTAGATAGACATCCACAGGCACACCTAGGGAAATCTGCAGAATCCATTTGCTGGCTGGTTTTGGTATTTGAAATGAAGAAATGTTTAAAAAAATTATATTCACTTATTGCTACTTTATCTTCTTATACACAAATGACTCAAACTTACACTCATCATATTTCCCACAGATAACTTTGCCCTCCCAAATTACCTATTTTTGCTAGTGGTTCTAAAATCTGGCTCATCCAGATTCAAATCTTTGGGAATATTTTTATATCTGCTCTTTCTCTGTCCTTTTTGTTAAATTAATGATCCAGTTCAGACAGTTCTCCCTTGATTGTGTCTATTACATCTGCCCGCCCCTTCCATTATTGCTGCCTATTTCTGGAAACAATTACTGCATTTGGATTGCATAAATGACTTCTCGTTAGAAAATGTTTTCTTATTTTCATGGAAGCAATAAATACAAATGTTTAAAGTCTTATCAGGAAAAGGAAAGTGTTATCTTCTCACTTCCCCACTCCGGTTCCATTTCCCACTGGCAAGGTATGTATGAAAAACTTTTAACAATCTTAACAGTTTCCATTTTTATTTTTTCCAGGTAGCTCTATCCATATTTATGACTAATATGCATAAATGGCTATTTCCTCATTCACTCACCTTTCTCTGTCGGATCCTGCTATGCTAGATGGCAACTCAGCTTATTTGCTCTGTTCACCTTTCATCTCCTCTTCTGCCTCCTCCAGCAGACTTGTGTGACTCCTTAATTCCTCTGAGAGTTACATATGTGACTAGAAGTCATATACTTTCATCTTTATTTCTTGTTCCAACAACTCTAGAAAGGACCTCTGGATGCCTCATTTTGAAAGGTTAGGGTACTAGAGACTCCAATCACTCCTTGTCTCCTCTTCATCTCCCAGCACCTGTCAACTGTAATTTTGCTTTTAAATTGTTAGGGTTGATTCCATTTACATTCTCTGATCCCAATTAAATCTCATGTGCCTTGTTGGTATATTGACTCTACAACTGGGAAATGACAAAGTTTAGATTATTGGCTAATATCTAACCCAGCTGAGTTCAATGATTTTAATTCTTTTCCCAGCCTCATAATAGCTGCCTTTATTGTTTCTTAAGTGTTTGTAATAGCCAAGCCTTGTTTGAAGTCTGCGGCATTTTTTCCATATTTTTATTCCTGGGATTTTCTTTTTCCTGGAACCTCCATCCTTTGATTGGGATGATTTTTGCTAGGCTTGTTGCACAATTATACTGGCGGTGGGGGGGAGGCTCGGAGTGTCAGCATGTGGGGGAACTTAACTCAGGGGTGGCCTCACCCATGGTAACAGATGTAGTTCTTAGCTCATTCAATCTTTTTAAAAAAGTGCTTTCTTGGGGCGGTGCCTGTGGCTCAAAGGAGTAGGGCACCTCAGGAGGGGGCGGGTTCAAACCCAGCACCAGCCAAAAACTGCAAAAAAAAGTGCTTTCTTCTTCTCTCTTTTCCTCCCTACCCCCCTCCCTCCCTCCCTTTCTTTCAACTGGGGCTTGGGGTAGAGAACTGATGGGAGGGAAGTTCCGAGCTCCAGGGTATTGAGTGTATATGTGTATTGTTTCAAATCCAGGTTTTCAATTAATTCTGCTTTAGGACCTACGTGGTTTTTTTTTTTTTTTACTTCTATGCTGCTTAATATCTGTGAGTCATGCTTGAGCTTTTCTAGGGTGCTGAGGACAGACTGTCTCTCTCTTCATCTGCAGCCTCTTTCCTGTGTATTTCTGGTTAGGGCTTCATTAGTTACCACTTCTCTTGTGTCTTTCCATTTTCCCCAAATTCGATGACATCTCTCTTGTGCTGATGGCTTTCCTCCCACTCTTTATAGATGTGAGTTTTTTGGGGTTTTTTTTCTGGCTTTTTTCACATTTTAATGGAGTCCAGAGTTCACAATTGCTCTGACTTTTGTCTTGAAGTGGATGTTCTGAAATGACTTCTTGCACCCATGCTGTTTACAGCCTCTTCTTCCATCCTGCCAGCACCACCTCATTTCCCATGCTGCTGTCAGTCCAAGCTGGGTCCCTTTGCATAACCAGCCTCCTTTCCTGAAGCCTTAGCCCTATGGCTATTACCAGCCCAACTCGGCTTGTCCGTAGGAAGGTAGTGTTTGATCACCTCTTACTAAGGGTGGTCCATAGTTACCTCCTCCTGGGCTGTGGGCCAGGTCTGAGTCTTCATAACTGGAGCTTAGATTAGTCCTTAAGTTAGAACCTGCTCCCTGTGCACTGGACTCTCACTACCTAACTTTTGCTTTGCTCCTGTGTCTAGTGAGTTTGTCTGTTTTGTAATATTCTCTTGCCTGTTGGTCATCTTGTGGGTCTGCCACAGTGTA
The DNA here is from genome assembly GCF_000181295.1 of Otolemur garnettii. Classification (NCBI taxonomy): domain Eukaryota; kingdom Metazoa; phylum Chordata; class Mammalia; order Primates; family Galagidae; genus Otolemur; species Otolemur garnettii. The sequence continues at coordinate 145,163 of NW_003852488.1, read as the reverse complement.
AGGTGTCTGCAAGATGATCACAGCTGGTGTGCCCAATCACCAGTGCAGATGCCCTGTTGCTGTGTGCCCTCTGTTTCCTTGGAACCTCATGGTCTTCTGGAAATCAGGTATGGACTGCCCACATCTCCCCTGAGGTGGCTTCCTCTTTAGAACACTTCTTTGTCCTTCTGGTTGACCTTCCTGCTGTTAGACTGTCTACCTCTAAACTGTGCACCAACCTAACACGTTTCTTTGCATAAAGCCCTATCTCTCCACCCTTCTTTGTGGTTTTGGCTTCTACAGGAATACAGAAATAGTTTTGCTTTTTTTTAAGACGTAGTTTCACTATGTTGCCCTGGGTAGAGTGCCGTGGCATCACAGCTCACAGCAACCAGTCTTCCAAGTAGCTGGACTACAGGCATCCGCCACAATGCCCAGCTATTTTTTTTGTTATAGTTGTCATTGTTGTTTAGCTAGCCCAGGCCGGGTTCAAACCCGCCAGCCTCTGTGCATGTGGCTGGTGCCATAACCACTGTGCTACGGGCGCCAAGTCAGAATACAGAAATAGTTTTTACTCCTGTCTGTTAATAGACCATCTTCTGTTTGTGCCCTTCAAAATTCCTATATTAAAATCTTAACTCCTGACGTGATGGCATTAGGAAGTGGAACCTTGTGGGAGGTAGTACCCTTATTAGTGTCTTCTTATAAATAGCCCCCAGGGAATGCATCTGTTTCTTCTACCATCAGAAGACATGGATAGAAGTAACCGCTACGAACCACTATGGTTTCTCTCACTAGAAACCAAATCTGCTACCATCTTGATCTTGGACATCCTCTAGTGCAGTGAAATATAAATTTCTGTTGTTTGTAAGCTACTTAGTTTGGTATTTTGTTACAGCTGCCCAAATGGATGAAGGTATTATCTAATTCTACATATCCTGTGGTCTGTACATTCTCAATGAGGCAGTGTCACCAGAAAGGTGAAAATTGGGCCTTGGGGGCTGAAAAACATCTGCCTTTTTTAGCTTATAAAGCACAGATCTATACACACACACAGTCTGTAAACATATGTACAGTTTATCTGTGGCATTAAAATTTCACAGGTAGGTGGCAATTAGGGAATAAAATGCCTGTGAAAGTTCCAGGCTAGTGGTGGGAGCAATAAGGACAAAGAAAAGGCTGACAAATCCTGCTATAATCTTTGCCGATTTTCTTTCCAGGTACCATTTTCATCATGTCTCTACCTGCCTAGGCACCTTTGGTAGGTTCCAGGACCAGTTGTTTAAAGCCCCAGTTCCTCGTTCTGCAGTTTAAAGCTCTGCATATTTTGGTCCTTCTCTTTTTTCCAGTCCAGTTCCCACTTGTCCCCCTGCACAGACCGTCCACTTCAGTTCAGTTGCTATCCACACTCCCAGCCGCAGCCTCTGCTTTCCTGCTTCACTCTCCCCAGTTTGATATCCTGCAGTTGATGGAAATTTATTACTCTGCGCTTTTAACTATCCTGTTTAGATCTTCCCTCCAATAGCGTATAAGCCCTTGAAGATCATTCCTGAGCTTTATACTTTTCTACCTAGAACAGTCCTTGTGTAGTTGACACTGACACTTTTTGATATTTATAATTGCAATGAACACAAAGCCCAAACATATATACTAGAGAGAGACATAATAGGAGATATTTTGTATATGACATAAAGAAATAGATTCGTGTCATTTTTCTGAAGCCCATTTTTAAAATTTTTCCTAAGATAATGAGTATACTTATCATGAAGCAGAACATAGGCTTTTGCAGACATAAATCAAAAATGACAGAAACCGTAAGTTGCAGTATTCTCATTATAACAGCTTGAAGCAGGTAGATTTGTAAAGATAAGAACTTCAGGAAATTTCAGGTAGTTGATAATGAGAATCATTTCTTTTTGTGGAGAAAAGTAACCTCTGCCTAGGAGGGATTTTCAGTCTAATAGAGGCACCTCCCCTGTGGGGCTGCCCTGAAGACCTTACCTAATACCTTTCTGGGGCTGGACCGGATTATGCATGAAGACTAAGTTATGGAATGTGGGGATGGAGGAAAGGAGACGGGGAGAAGGAGAGATGTTAATTCAGCTTCAATTAATTCTCATAGAATTTTTATATCTGAAAATTTGGAACAAAATGATTACTTATTACATAGGTAAGTTTTTGCATTGTTGTGTTTTTCAAAATGTACTGGGTAAATGTGCACCAAAATATTTACTTTTAGTGCTTATAATGTTAAAGGTCTTTATCCTGCCTGGAAATGTGAAGATAAGGGGTCTTGGCTGGAGGAGCCTGGAGGTGGGATGCCTTTGAATGAGGTGGGCCTTAGTGGGAGGGGTGCTGAAAGGGGAAACCCCGCAGGGGAGCAGGGGATGTGGATAAGGAGTTCTGGCCATCACTCTGCTAATGCGGCTGTTGTACATAAAGAGACACCTGACAAATCTCACAAGGGCACTGAGGAGAGCAGGGTTCTTGAGCCAGATTG